>NW_024424452.1:103099554-103259764 GCF_017311325.1 Ursus maritimus | reverse complement strand
GGGGGGGGGGGGGGGGGGGGCAGGGAGACACACATAACGCCCACGCACACGTGCACGCCGAGCCCCTCACAGAGGCCGCCACCCACCAGCACCAGCCGCTCGCGGCCCGGGGATGCGCGCCCAGCCTCCACCACCCGGGGAGGCCCGACTCACGGGGTCACGTAGCTCTGGCGGGCGTCCTGGCGCCGGGTCCTCATCAGGGCTTTGTACTCGCCCACCCGGAGCCGCTTGCCCTCCACGATGCAGGTGCGCTTGGGCCGGGGCTTGTACTTGTAGTCGGGGTACTTCTCCAGGTGCTGCCGGCTCAGCCTCGCCTGCTCCTCATAGTACGGCTGCTTCTCCTGGTTGGTCATGGACTTCCAGCGGGAGCCTGGCCCAGTCCCCGGGGCAGGCCGTCAGTGCGGGGCTCTGCCCACCACCCCCAGCCCCCCGCAGGCCCCAGGACTTGGGTCCCCAGGTGAAGCCATGAGGTGATCTATGCGCCAGCATGTAGCAAGGACCTGGCCCACCGAGGGTACTCCTTGGAGGTCCACTGAGCGAATGAATGACTGAAGCTGGCACGTGTGTGGGTGTCTATCTGCTGAGCAACCACGGCCCCAACTACCCAGCAACTTCTGGGAGGCCTCTGGTCTGCATGATTTGCATAAACAAAAGAACAGCCAGCCCCAGGCCCCCAACGACAGATAGCCCCCCCCCCCCACTTATGACAAAATACCCCCCAAGGTATTAGGACAAAATACCTTGTCAGCTGTCTCGGTTGACAAGAGACAGGAGCCTCCATCTTGAAGACAACTGCCAACTTCCAGCCCCACCTGCCCTGCCCTACATCCCTCCTTGACCTCCAATCAGGACATAGAATTTTAAAAAACCCTTTCTACCAGGGCACGGGCTGGCTCAGTCAGAAGAGCATCTGACTCTTGGTCCTGAGTTTGAGCCCATGTTGGGGTACAGAGATTAAATAAATAAAACTTTTTAAAAAAAACCTTTCTAATGAAAGCCCAAGAACACCAATCCTTCCTGTTTCCTACCAGAGGCAGAGTTTCAAGGGTCTGGACAAACAGTAGAACAGGTTAGGGAGAGACCAAGGGCTAAAGCCTGTGTACTTGTGCACGCACGCACGCATGCCTGAGTTCTTGGGTGCAGGTGCTAACCGAAGAGCCCTACAATGATACAAGACCCCAGGACCTAGCCTCCCCACACCCTGCCTGACCCCTGTACCCCAGACTCCTCTGAAGGTCAGGATGATGGGGACTGTCACCCAGCAAGGAGACAGCTGTCTCCTGGAGCCCTGAGAGCCCCCAGACACCCCACCCACTGGCCCTTACCAAGGATCTTGCTGATGCTAGAGTTGTGCATGTCCGGGAAGGCTTGGAGGATCTTCCTTCGCTCGTCCTTGGCCCACACCATGAAGGCATTCATGGGCCTCTTGATGTGGCTGCTGTTGCGAGACTCAGGAAAGTGGCGGGAGCCTGGGGGACAGGGGTGTTGTCAGCCAGGTAGGGCAGCTCCTCTGGGGGTAAGGAAGGAGAGGCCTCCCCGGCAGGCAGTCATCCCTTACTTGACCACTAGGGGGCGATGGTGAGGCTCCCACAGCCTCCATGGACACCAGCAGCAGGACCTCAGCAGAGGCCCAGCCTGGGACCCAGAGACTGACAAGAGACAGACACATGACAGGACTCCAGAGGCAGACTATGGGAGAAAAGGCATCAGGGAGAGAATCTGTGGGCTGCAGAGGAGGGCCCTCCTCCCCACCAGTCCGGGGTCCTCACCATCCATGTCGCAGCCCAACATGGCTTCTTCGAGGGGGTGCACACAACTCTCCTCCAGCCTCTCCTTGGCCGGGGACGTGTCCAGGCTGATGAGGTCCTGGGGTTGACAGAGGAAATCTGTACATCGGCTTTTCTGCATCACCCAACTGTCCTCCCTCACTCCTCCCTCTGGTGGCCTCAGACTTGAGTCTTCCACCCCGGTGCAGGGTAGTGGGGGGGCCGTACCTTGCGGAAGGGAGCATTGGGGGAGCTCTCTAAGGCCCCACTGTGGCCATGCAGCAGCTGTCGAGCATCCTGAATGGCTTTGGTGACAGCGTCCCCTTCACCAAGGAAGCCTAGGGGAGAAGAGGGGAGGGTGAGGGGGAGCGGAGGGGATCAACCCCGTTCACACCAAGCCACTCCTGTGAGTTGCATCCTCTTGCCCCTCTGCACTGCACGTCCCCAAGGGGGCGCTGTTTACATTGGCTGTTGCGCCACAGGCCCGTAGACTAGAATTGAGAATCTCACTCCCTGAAATTGTGCAACTCGGTGGCCTGGATCCCTGATGTGGGGGTGCCCAGTCAGATCTGCTGGGGGATAGGAAATAGGGGAGCTTCTGAGACACTAAGTGTGGAAACTAAAAGAGGCCAAAGGCAGCAGGGCTAACCCTTGTTTTCCAGAAACTGTAACCCACAGAAGGGAAGGACGTGCCCAGGGTTGTAGGATGCCCTCCTGGCGGAAAGCTTACCCAGTGGCAGGCTGGGCGGGCTGGCCTGCAGGTCCCGCGTGGGAGCCCCGTGGCTGGGGGGGCGGGGTCCACAGTTGTTCATCTTCAGGCTGGGGGAGCTGGAGGCATTGGGCAGCTCGGGGGCCTTGGGCTTGGCCGTGAGGTTCAGGGGCTGGGAGGGCTCCTGAGGGAGACCCAGAGATCAGAGGCCAAGACACCAAAGGAGACCCCCACGGAGGGACAGAGAGGACACATGGTAACAGCAAGCAAGACAGGCATCCCAGGAACAGACAAGGAGATGACAGGAACAAGTGAACAAGAACGGGGGACACCCCCCCCCCCCCGGCAGCCCAGCCACCCCAGGCCGGGGGCGGGGGTACCTGCAGGGGGTGGTGGGCAGCCATGGCCCCGGGCCTCTTCACCGCGGGGGCAGGCGGGCTGTGCAGCAGCGGCAGGGGGTACTCCACTGTGGAAAAGGCGGCAAGGAGAAAAGTCCTGGATGAGCACAGAACAGCAGACGGCCTGCTTGACGAGGTCCCGCAGCACCAAGGGGACAGAGGCTTACAGCTGGCCCAGTTCGCTTCCAGCCAAGGCTCTCCCCGGCCCCAGAGCGCCGAAGGCTTCCCACACCCTCATCCCCTGCTACCCTCCCCACGGGTCTGCATCTGCACCCTTTTCCTGCCCTTCCCAACCCACGGAGCCTCGGGTTCCCACCCCATGGTGACATGAGGACAGGTATCTGCTCTATGGAGACCTGTGTTCCGTACCTTCGACACGCAGGGTACGAAAGCCGCGCCCTGTGTCAGCCTGTCTCCTCCCAGCTCACAATCATCCCTAGCGTGTGGCATACAGCAGGAGCTCAGCACATCACCCCATTTTACAGAGAAACGGAGACCGGAGACAAGACGCGTTGCCCACATAGCTCAGAAATGGGAACACGGACCTGTGTACCCGGGTCCTCGAGAGTCCACAGCCCATCCTCTCCCCTTTACGCAGCACCCACCCTCTCCATTCTACTGGGCCCACCTCACTACTTGCCCTCCACCCAGCCCCGCATCAAGGAGCCGGGAGTTCAGGTGGAGAGCTGAGCTGTGTACACAAGTCGCTAACCACACGCCGGTGGCGGCCTGGGCTGCAAGGTAACACACCCGAGAACTTGGTTCCAGCTGGGGTGGCCAGAGCAGGCTTCTTGGGGGGGGGGGAGCGGCAAGAGGTGGGCTAGTGGCTGTGGGTGGGCAGGCGGAGGGGGAGCAGTGGGGTGACAGCCAAGGTGTGGGAAAGGAGACCGGCCCGTGACGGGCAACCCTGGGAGTTTGTGGCCTCCATGCCGCAGGCCACAGGGCACCATCTAGGGCTTGCGAGCTAGGGAGGGGCGTCATGCACTCGGCTTGGGGAAGGGCCCTCTGGAAGCATCTGGGCCCCCTGCTTACTAGGATTCTGGAGCTAGCAAAGCAGGTGGCAGTCTGGCCAGCTGAGGTCTTCCACGGCTTATTTCCTGCCTCCGTTGTCCAGAAAGCACGGGGTCAGGTGTACTCCAACGCCCCCCAGGCCCTGCCCTCCTCACTCCAGCAGCTCTATTCACCGGGAGTTGCAACGGGTTTGTGCTGCTGGCCTGCTCCCCCTTCCCAGTCTCCCTACCTCCCCAGTTGGAAACTTCCTGGAAGGTAGGGCCTGACTTTCAGTCCTTCGTGCATCCCGCCCCGCCCCGCCCGAGTGCCCGGTGTAGAACGAGGCAGGAGCAGAGTTGGTGACCCACGGAGCGCACAGGCTTTGAGGGCAAGCCCACGGGACTCACCTGCCTGCTCTCACAGAACAGGGAGGGCGGACCAGGGGGGCTCGACCTAAAAGCTGTCCCCACTCGTAGGGCAACTATGGGCAACATCCCTGCTCTGTCCCATGACCTTTCACAAAGAATCCGTGATCATGGCCTACGAATTCCATTTGTGCTTCTGTCCCACCACCTCTGCCTGAGCGCAAGCTGTCATGCTGTCCCCAGAAACCCCTCAGCAGCCCCTCACTGGTCCACGCTCCGGCTGGTACCCGTCCCTCTGTTCCCCACCACCCACTGTCAGTATGACAACACGCCCTCCGTTCAATCGCTCAAGCATGTCTGCACTTTACAAAATAAATGCCCTCACCCTCCTGTCCCATGACCACACGGTCATGCGCTCCCCTGCAGCTTCTGGCCTCAGGCTCCAGGGCCTCCGCCTCGGACTGCCCTCCGCCCTCAGCTCCCAGCTTCACCCCCACAGACCACCTCCCGGTCCCCAGTTAATTTCTGACCTCCTCAAAAAGCCTTCCCAGATTCCCCAGTCACCGGCATCCTTTCTCCCTCCCCAGACCCTAAATTCCTGGCACTCGAAGTCCATTTTTCTCACCCTCCTCCCACCACCCTGTGGCCACCTGACAACACAGCGTCTAGCAGGTGGTTGGTGGTCAGTCTGCGTTCGCTGAGTTTCAGTGGCGGGGCCGAAGGGGCACAGCTGGGGTAGAGACAGGAGCACGAGTCTGGGAAATGTAGACACCCCAGTGGCTGTCCACCATAGGACTATTCTGGCCCAGGAAAGGTACCAGGGCTGGGGACACGGCATCTAGACTGGCCACATCCGCTTACGTCTGCAAAGTACTTCACAGCGTTCAGGTGCTATCGCTTTCCACTCTCCCAGTGAAGTTCAGAAAGAAGGGATTCTTCTTCCACTGCACAGATCCAAAAGCGAGCCCAGGAAGGCCACATTGCAAAGGAAGGCACGCACGAGCGTGGTCCGGGGCTCCTTCCAGGACCTCAGGACAGCCTCCACTAGAGGCCGCGCCCCCCCCTCCCCCACTCACCTGGTTTGCAGGGGATGGGCTGAATGGGCAAGGCCAGCTGGGAATCAGGAGTGACAGGCAGAGGCTGGTGGCTGGGGGGGAAGGCCGGGATCATGACATAAGGCATGTTGACCTGCTGAGAGCAAAGAAACCCGACGTGAGCCCTGGGGGCCCAACACAGCTCAGCCCGGACACGGCGTGTGCACCCAGACACGGGAGGCGCGGGGACCGGAACAGGGCCAGTCTTCGAGAGGCTCCACCGGACCCCATATCACCTCCGGCTAGCTGCCCTCAGGTGAGTCCCTCCCTTAACACAGAGGAAGAAGATGGGGGTATGGGGCCAGAGCAGAAATGAGCCCCTCCTCGGGGCCATGCCCGAGTGGTTCTGCTTAACCCGTACCCCGTCCCTGCCTGTCCCCGGCGCGTCCGGGCTGGCGTCAGCCCCTTGGCCTCTGGCCACCCCACCCCCTACCTGGATCTGCTGCTGAAGGAGGTTGATCTTATGTTGCTGCTGGATGAGCTGCTGTTGCTGCTTGGCGATCTGGCAGCAGGGGAGAGTGGGGGGCACGGACGTTAGCCCCAGCCCGGGCCCACCGCACCCCGCCGTCCGCACGGGCGCGCCCGGGCAGGGCTAGGAGCAGAGCAGTCCACCTTCGGGGTGCATTCTCCTTTGGTAAGGAGCTCGCTCTCCCCTCAGAGGCCACGGCAGGAGGTGGGGCAGGAAGCCCCGCAGGCCCCTTCCGCTCCCCCGCCCCCCACAGGGCTGACGAACAGCCAGGTGTGGGATTCCTGGGGCCCCTGCCCACGGCCCCTGACCTGACCCCCCCACTGCCTTGGCCTGCACTAGCCAGGCCTGCCCCCCCAAGTGCTCCCCTCCAGGCCCTGATAGACCCCCTCTCCCCTAGCAAGACAGCCAGACACCAAGCGGGACCTACCTGCTCCTGCTGCTGCCGGGCCAGCTCCATCTGCTGCTGCTGCTTCTCGAACAGCATGGCAGCCATGTTCTTCTGCTCCGAGTGCGCCGTCAGGAGCTGGTCCCGCAGCGTGGACAGTTGGTGAATCATGACGAGGAGCTGGAGCTCCTTCTCCGCCAGGCTCTCCTGGGTGCCTGCTCCGCGGTAAAACAGCCACCAGGGAGAATTGTTGTTTTTCTGTCCATCTGTCCACTTGTGTGTCCACCCACTCATCTGAGTTCACTGGGCAATTGCCAGTTCCCAGGCCCCTGTTAGGGGCTGAGTGACAGAGAGGATGGAGACACGACCCTTGCCCAAGGGAGCTTGCTTGCTGTCTGAAAACCAGCTGCCCTAGAAGGTTCCCACCCGCAGCTGCTGCTTCTAGCCCCTGGAAATGCCGACAGTAGGACATATCAGTCCTGCATCCCTCCTCGGATGTTCTCAAGTGCCCCAAGCTGCAGGGTCAGCAGAGAGAACTATCCCACAGGAGAGGCCAGTGGGACACACTGCTCAGGCCTTGGAGCAAGACACAGAAGGCATGGGGACCCAAGGGTTCAAATTCCCACTTCAGCCCATCCTGTCCGGGGGCGACTGGGCAAGTAACTGGCCTCCCTGCCCTTCGGTTTGCTGAGCTCATGACGGACGCTGCCGGGCCAGGTTGCAGACCCCCCCGTCTCAAAAATCACTCAGGGAGCCTTTGAAAAATACACACGCCCAGGCCCCCTCTCCTGGGGTTCTCATTCCACAGGCGGAGTGGAGCCTGGGCATTGGTCTTAAAGCTCCACCTGGGGGTGTGACCGACCACACTAGGAAAACAGCCACACTCACGAACCAAGCAGCAGCCCTTGAATTCACTTAGTGAGGTCCTGGTGGCCTAGAATTAGTCTTCGGCAGGGAAAGGGCACGTCCAGCTCATTTGATATACAGTTAGATCTGGGAAGTGGCAGTGACATGCCTGAGGTCGCAGGGGTCCCGGTTTAGAGTCCAAACCCATCCTCACAGAACATGATTCCCATCAGGCCTCTCCTGACACACAGGCCAGACTGAATACTCAGTCCCCAGGGGAGGGATGGTGCTGACCCCCCGGGCTGGGCAGGAACCAGAGGGGCACAGCCCAGGTAGGAGGGGACACCAAGAGCCTGTCAAATTGCCCTACAGGCCCAGACTCCATGGCCAGGCTGGGAGAAGGGAAAGAGTTCAGACACCCTCCCCTGCCTACCCACATGGGCCTTCACCTTTGACATCTTTGGTTTCCACAGAGCTCCTTCCCAGAAACCTCTCCTTCCAGTCACTGGACAGCAGCTTCTCGATGGCGGGCACGACTAGAAGATACCAAAGGGATAAAGAGCAGCAGTCAGTCCCAGCACCTCCCGCCCCATGCCCACCTCCAACCGGGGCAGACATCTCACCTGTTTTATTTTTATTTTTTCCAAGATTTTATTAGAGCGAGCGAGAATGCACGAGCACAAGCAGGGGGAGAAGCAGAGGGAGCAGCAGACTCCCTGCAGAGCAGGGAACCTGAAGTGGGGCTCGATCCCAGGACCCGAGACCATGACCGGAGCCGAAGTCAGATGCTTAACAACCAAGCCACCCAGGCGCCCTGAGACAGCTTACCTTCTTTTAAATGTTGGCTGAAGTCTAGCTTCTCCTGGCTTCCAGAGGCGGCCTCAGAAGCTCCTGGTCTCTTGGGCTCTGGGGACCCATTGCTCTCGGGGGAGCTGCAGTCCTACAATACACACTGAATGTCACTGTCACCCTCAAGAGAAGAGGGCAGACTGCAGGGGTATGGAGCAGCCCGGGGACGTGCACCCGGCCCCCCGGGCAGGGCCCTCCCTCCCCACCTTCCCAACCTTTGCTCTGGCTTTGCTAGATACAGCGAGGGCACAAAAGGTTTGCAGACCAGAGCCCTGGATTTCAGTCCCGGCTCAGTGACCACGAGGTGCTTGATCCCACATGAGACTCTGAACTTCTCTGAACCTGACTGACTTCCCTCTTCTGAAAATGGAAATATTAATACCTCCCCGGTCAGGATTGTTGCTGGGATCAAGTGAATGCACGTGAACGAGGTGCGCTGCGGCAGTCGAGTGGCGAGCGAGCTATCAATCATCACTCCCTTGCACACAGCCACACCTGCAGCTGGGTGGGCGACTCCTGGGGACCCCCCCACCTCACTCCTCCTTGGGACACCACCACCCCCAACTCTCCTCACCGGAGTCCTCTCCATTCTGTAAGGCCTATCTCGAGGCCCTACTCCTCCAGGAAGTCTCCCCCATCACTACCCCGACCCCTCTAACCTCTCCCAGACGCCTCCAGGTTGGATCCCTCCTCGGGGCCCTAAAAGTCTCATTTTCTTTCATTTGGTTTTAATTACACATTCCCCTTTTTACAGCTCTTGCGTGGAATCGGGATTTTTAAAAACCGCGAGTCCTTCCTGCTCACGGAGTTCGGAGCGCCTTCGTTTAAGGATGAGGGATCGTGCGGTCTATTAACAGCGGCTGGTCTCAGGCTCGGGTAATAAGGCTGATTTTCTCAACTCGTATGGTAAATACACTTTGAGCAGATGTATCCTGTCTCTCCAACCAGTCCTCCGAGGTAAGGATGGTCACACACGGGTGAGCAGTCAGTATCAGGTGAGCACGTGTAGGAGTGAGACCACGGACCGCTCAGACAGGTGGCCTGACTCGACTTGGCAGCCCCTCCCCACCCACCGAAGTCTTGCCCCAGAGAGACAGGTTCTGCCTCCTGTCTGGCCCAGCTAGGGGACTGGGTGCCGGCCCAGCCTCAAGGAGACGCCTTGGGTGGGTGTGGGCTATGGAGGCAAAGTGGGGACACTGACCCAGGAGCCCCGGGGAAAGTGCCAGGCACCTGGGCTGGAGCTTGGGAGTCAGCACCATCCTGGGGAGCCCGGGCTGGGTCTCCGGGCTGGGACTCAGCTGCAGTGGCCGAGCCCTGGATGGCCTCATGGCAGGGCTCCTTCTTCCCTTCCGACTTGACGGTGCAGTTCACCATGGTGCCAACGCCATCTGGGGCCAGCTGGGCAGAGCCAGGGCTCCTCATGGACATCCTGGAGGAGAAGCAGAGGGAAACCGACGGTGGACACAGCATCTCCACCCTCACCAAATGCAAACTTCCATTTGGAGCCCACGGTAGAAAAAAAAGATTCTTTAGTCCTGTGCTTTTTTTTTTTCTTAAATAGGAAGGTCTACGGCCAACTGGGCCCAGCCTTCGGCAGGCCCTGCCTGTTCCCATGTTGGAGCTGGTTGGCTGAATGGTCTACCGAAGGAGGGCAGAGATGGTCAACTGGCAGTTTCTGAGCCCAGCAAAGTCAAAATTATGTGTGTGTGCGTGTATTTGTAATTAGCTAACAAAATTTTAAAATCATGAGACATCACATAATCTGGATTTGTGCTTCTCTTGATGTTGGTCTGGCGTGACAACTGGCTGGAATTAAGTAGCAGGTGCCCCTTATGGACAGGCCTATTTTCCTTAGTCCCTACCACTCCCTACTGCCCCCCAAAAGGGGGAGCAAGTGTCAACTACCCTATATATACATTTATCTTTTTTTTTCCTCTTAAAGATAAAAGTGAACTATTTTTTATATCCATGTATCTACCAAAAGTAGGAAAATAAATAACAGGTGAGAGATGTAGGGCTTGAACAAAGATATTTTTCTTTATCTAGATAGTGTCTCTCATTTAAAGTCTCTCTCATTGGCCCCTGTAGGCATTTGCAATCCCAGCCGTAAGCAGCCTCTGCACTCCCTCTGCTCCCCCCCCTCACCACGGCCTGGGACACCAGGAATGGGATGGGGGGGGGAGGTGAGCGCCGGTGGTCATGCCAGGCTCAGAGCCAAAGCAGCAGATGCCCCCAGCTCACCTGTTCCCCATCCAAAGTCACTGTGACAAGACCAGCGGGGACACCCAGCAGCAGGTTCCAGGTATCCCAAGGTCCTACACCCGCTACGTGACCTTGGGTCAGTTACTGAGCCTCTCCACACCCGTTTCCTCATCTGTAAAATGGGCAGTCCCAAGGACTAGGAACTGCTAAAATCTCCTTGTTTAGAACACCGCGTGGCACTAGTAAGCACCCCTTGTTAAAACAAACACTGTAGAAATGCAGTCCCTAGAGGGACCCACAGTCCAGGCATGGCCTGGGGGCTTGCGTGGGAGTTAGTCATGGGTCACCCGCAAATCAGAAATTCTGTGGTAGTTTAACAAACCCTAAGGCGATTCTGATACCCTCTAGTTTGAGAAGCACTGTTAAATAAAAATCTAAAAATTTTTGCACGGGCATTACATTTTTAGGAGGGAATGTAAGGCAAAAAAAAATCAGATATAGCAAAACATCCCCTAAAACGGAACTGCAGGTGTAGTATTATATATCGCCTCAACTCCGTACAACAAAATGTTTGTTGTAACAGAGGAGTGAGGCCATGCGCGGGATACAGGAGTCCCCGTGCAGTTATTTTATATTAAACCGCGGAAGGGACGTTATAGTTGAGTAAGCTGTGTTTGGTTTGATGCCATCTAGACCCGAGCCGACTTCTCCAAAGGGCGGGGTGCCCTGGGGGCCAGCATGGGACCCCGGACCGGGCACTGCAGGGTGAGGAGAGCAGGCAGCCCTGACCCTACGAACGCTGGCCCGGGAGAAAAGGCTCGGGGATCCGGCTCTGGGGTCCGGCCCCGGTGTCCCCTCTCACCACGCAGGGGCCTGGCCGGCGTCCAGGAAGCGGCCGGCTCGGCCCATCCGGGCCCAGGGAGGGGCGCCTAGCCAGGCCCCGGGCAGGGGGGCCGTGGGGGCGGGGCGGGCAGGGAGGGGGTATTATCCCGAAGCTGAGGGCAGCAATTACATAACAAACAAGCCCCGGGCTCAAGCTGTGAATTAATCAAACCGCTGAAAATAAAACCTTCCTCTCAGGAACTTCAGACAAAAGAAATGAAAACAACCAGGCTGGCCGGAGAATAAAAGGCAGCGGGGCTGAAAGCGGGACAAAAGGAAACCAGACAATAGGGTGTCGGACAAAGGCAATAAAGCCAAAGGAAGTGTGACAGGCGAACAATGCGGGCCTGTGGGCTTGTGATCCCCGGCCGCTCCGCGCCACCTCGTCCCACACCCACTGCTCGGCCGGGCGTGGGCAGGCCACCAGGTCGCCTCCTAGCGCCCCACTTGGGTCCTAAGAGGTTTTCGCCTCCATCCTGCCCCAACTTCGTGGCCTTCCAGCTCCTACCTCAAAGCCTGTCTCCCACTGCAGCCCGAGACCCCCGAGGCGCAGCAGGGCTCATGCTTGGAGCCTGGGTGGTTCGGGCCCCTGCCTCCCCAGAGCAAGAGGCTGAGCGGCCATCCCCCCCCAGCCTCCCCGGGCTGAAGGTGGAGGCAGAGGAGCTGATTCACAGCCCTAATGAACTCCAGGCCTGCACTGCCCACCCCCAGAGCCGCTCATCACCTGCAGCGGCGGAGCTGGCAACCTGGCCAGTTCCCATGCACTGCACCCCCGTTTCCAAGGCTTAGGATGAAAACCGGAAAGTAACCTAGCTCATTAACAGATGGTTATTGATTATATGTTGAAATTATAATGTTCTGGATACATGAAGTTAAATAAAATACTGTTTTCACTTGTTTCTTTTTACACTTCTTAATGTGGTTACTGGAGAATTTTAAATTACGCATGAGGCTCGCACTGTAGCTCTGTTGGAAAGTGCTGCATTCGGACATCTCCCTTTGAGCGCTGATGGCCTTTTTACCCACACTTAACCCCCAAGAGTACCTCCAGCTGGGCACTGGGGATTATCTTTATATTGGGGAGCTTGCCTCCCGGGGCTCCCCATGGTTCATCCTGGCCTCTGGCACAGCCCCCGCCCCGCCCCCAACAAAGAAAATGACTCCTAGGGACCAGCCAAGCTGGCTTGGAGGTGTCCAGTCTGTTCACCAGGGTGTGGTGCTCCCCAAATAACCCTGCCAGATCCTGCTGCCCAGACAAGGCCCCTTCCATTTCCACAAGCGTCTGCCTCAACTTCGGGCACTGGCTCTCGGCTGGTCTCTTGGGACCCATTTGTCGATGGAGAAGCAACAGCCCAGACCTGATGGGCTCCTCCTTCCCTCCCTCTCGAGTTCCTGGAGCACAGGCCAGCTCAGAGAACAGCCCCTTTCCCTACCCACAGAGAGGAGAGTCCCTCGTAAAGGGTCAGCGCCAAGCTCTAGACCCTCACCATCCCCCCATCCTGCTCTCCTTTCTCTGAGTGTAGAGCAAAAGCTGCATGTGATAAAACTAAATGAGGAGAGAAAGGAGAACAGGTGGCTTCACCTCTGCAGGATACCCGGGGGATGGTGGGTGGTCAGTGGTAGAGGCCGTTGGGTTCCCCAACCTGGATTCAAATTCTTGCTCTGCCACCGGACGACGTGTGTGACCTTAAGCAAGTTAATTAATTCTGAGTTTCTTCTGTCTCCTCATTCGTATAATGGGTATAAGAATCCCTGTCTCACCAGTGCCCATGAAGATGAAATAACAGAGTATCCATTAAGTTGTCATATAGCCCAGGATACTCCTAGAGTCAGGTGGTTGAGAGAAAAGTTATCAGAGGTCAGACAGACCTGGGTACGTGCGAAAGACAATTCTGCCCCATCAACTGCTGTGCCATCTTAAGTAACTTAACCTCTCTGAACTCATTTCCCCCTCAGTAAAATAAGAAAACCCAATATGAAAGGATGAGCCTTCCAGTAACACTCCAGACTTTATAATAGGTGCCTGTTTTACATTCTTAGGACCCCCTAAACTTGGCCTTCGGGGTACTTATCACAGTTGGTAAAGATACCTTTACATGATTTGTAAATCGTATATTTCCGACTGGCCCAGTAGCCTGAAAACCCACCCAACACCCCCCACCCCAGGGCATTGTGGAAACATACCTGTTATTGCTCATCACGGTAGCCCCCGAGTCTAGCACAGAGCCTGGAGCACAGCAGGGGCCCCACCATCATACAATAGAGTATAATTCAGTTGGGCAACATAGCACAAGGCAGGCCTGGACACGTAATAAAGTGACAGCTACTACAAATCTCCCAACTTATGATGGGGTTATGTCCCAATAAACCCACCGTGAGTTGAAAATATCGTCAAGTCGAACACGCAGTTACCCCACCTAACCCAGCAAACGGCACGGGCTTCGCCTAGCCCACCTTGAGTGCGCACTTACACAAATCATCTAAACCAAGCCTACTGTAGAATAAAGTGCTGAATGGCCCACGTGACGTACTGAATACTGTACTGAACACGAAGACAGGCACAGTCATTGCGAGTGCGTCTCGTGGCGGCCTGGGGGCCGTCGCTTCCACGCAGCATCGTACTGCAGAACTGCCAGCCCGGGAGAAGATCAAAATTCCAAGTATGGTTTCTACTGAATGCATAGGGCTTTCTGACCATCATACAGTTGAAAAATCGTAAGTTGAACCGTCATCAGTCAGACCGTCTATGTTATTATGCACCAGAAGCTGCTCTCTGCGCTACATTGCCCACCCCACCCCCACCCCACCGGATGTCCTCAGCTGCCCCTTCCTTCCATCTAAGCTCTTCCTAGGAGCGACCTAAACCCCCCAAGCACCAAAGCCAGTCCATTTCCCTCTGCCTTTACCTTGGGACAGGTAAGAAACACTTCCCACACCTTTTGGAGCCTACTGGAGTCTTTCCAGAAGTCTCTTCTTTTGCAGAGGCTAAAAAAGCCCCTCCCATTCCTTTACCCCTTCCTCAGCACGCTCCATGCTTCCCCTACCCACGTGGTTTCTCAGGAGGTCTGAGGTCAGCAGCCACACCGGCCCCTCTCTCCAGAGGCCTAGAAGCCCAAGGAGCCTGGGCGCACAGGAGCTGAGTTACCGGGCTCCCCCAGCTCCCCCCGGGTCCTGGTCAGAGGCCACAAGCCTACAGGACATTCGGGTCAGCCACCCAGCCAGGTGGAGGTGTTCCTGGGAACCGGGTCTCCTCCCTCTTGCCCAGCCTTAATCATATTTTACAAACGGAGAAACTGAGGCCCAGGGAGGACCACTTTCAGCAGTACTGCTTCGGGGCTAAAGGCAGAGCACGGGGCTAAGGAACCAGCTAGGATATGGATCAGCACCCCTGCTCTGCCCACCCTTCCCTTCTAAGGTGCCCACTCCCCAGGCCCCCCGCCACCTTCCCTCTTGGCCTTATCTCTCACCTGAGCATCCGAGAGAGGCGAAGGCCTCAAAGGGAGATACGGTTCAGGCCATGCTCACCCCTGATGGGGCAGGGCCTTGAGTCTGTGAGCTGGTGGCAGAGAGCCCCGGCACCCGCCCCTGAAACCCAGTGCCCAGCACAAGGCATAGAGAGGCACCCGCGCTCCACAGGGCCAGCGGCTCAGAACACAGCTCTTATAGGGCAAAGCTGACTGCAGGTGCCGGTCCTCTCCCTTCTCTTCTCCCAGCAGCCAACCCTCTCCTGGGCCCTCCGACCCCCACCCACAGGCGCACGCGCAAGAGCCCCCTTCTACCCAAAACAAATCACCAGCCGCTTCCTCTCCCAATCAGCCAACGACCTGGCCCAGCTGGACTGGAATCAAAGGAGTTTTCACCCTTAGCCCTTCCTCCCTCTGTAACGATAGCCCCCTCCCCCCCCAAAATATCTAGATGCAGATAAAGATAGAGATAAATTCCAGTCATCGGAGCATGACGGGTGACTCAGACCCCGGGGGTACAGGAAGACAGCCTAAGCAGACCCCCCGAGGAGGGCCACGACCTCACTTCCCCACGGGGCCCTCACTAAACCTACAGAGTCCACTGCAGGCTCCCACTCCCAGCTTGCCAAGTGGGTGGTGCCAAAGGGCACCGGCGGGGAGGGAGCCACCCGGCAGGGGTGGGGCAGGGCCTGAGTCCCAGGGGAATGTCACTTCCTCCCAAAGCCCCAGAGAGTTGCGAGCCTCAGGCAGCCCCGAACAATAGCCCGAGGCGTGGGTGCCCAGAACGGTGCCCCAGTGCCACATCCTGCCATTCTTCTCCCAGGCCGCACCCCGCCACCCTTCCTGGCTACGCCCGATCCTATCTCTGATGTTTACTCAGCGCTGGGAGCGGGGCTGGCTACAGGCTTGGGGAAGAGCTTTCCTGAGAGGCCCCTCTCACCCTGTCCAGGCTCCACGGGCCTCAGGGGTACGAGATCCAGGGCGTGCGCTGGTCTAGTCTAGCCCGGCTCAGGAGACGGCCACGGCCAATATCCCCTGCCCCTGGGCTGTGCTGGGCAGGCCAAGGTGGTGTTCACCTGGGAGAGCAGCTGATCCCAGCCAATGGAAACTCCATCGGTTCCCGAGTGCCTGCCCTCCAGCCTGCGAGAGCCGGCAGCCTCCCCCGGAACCTCCGGCCCAGAAGCCCCGATCCAGCCCGAGTTCCCCCAACTGCCAGTTTGAGCTGTACCCCGGCCCAAAGGCTCAGCGGACTGAAGGAGCTGGGGAGAGACTGGAGCTCTGATGGTCCCATCCGTGGCCCCACGCGGTTGTCCTGGGTCTCTGAGACACCTGACTCTCCTCCCAGGCCAGGAGGAGAGTCCAGGAAAAGAGAGGGGACACACTAGAAGTGCTGGTGCGGCCCCCGTGGGATGCACGCCTGCCCCACCATCCTGGGTAAAACAGAGAAGTTTACCAGGTGTTTCCTGGAGTCCCTTCTTTGGGGGCCCGCCTGCCTTTAGGACTGCATGCTGTCTCCAGCCCACAGTGCTAGGGACCCCCTGCAGTCCTGTTCTTGTCTCCCAGTGACCAGGTCAAAGCCCGTGTCCTGCACAGGGCAATGTGTCTCGCCTCCTGCGCCGACCAGGCCCAGCCCAGGGCTGGCACACAGCAGAAATGCCGCAGCCAAGGCTCAGTGGCTTGTCAGAAGCCTCCCTTTGGGGATAGCCCTGAACGTGAACCAAAGGAAGGGAGGGCCAAAAGAGCTTTCAAGGGCAGAGCATTCCCTTGGCTTGTAGGCACTGAATCAGGGGCTCACCATGCATTTCCCCATCCTCCCCAAGCCCCTGTGCAAGGGGCACCTGAAGCCAGGCCTCCGTGAGGCCCAAAGCGAGGTCTTTCCCCACAGGCTGACACACCATCACTCCCTCTACCCCAGACACCAGGACCCAGTCCAGCACAGACAGATCTGCTGCTGTCTTCCCTGCTCACAGGATTCTAGTTGGTTTTGACTTGAGTCGTGGCCAAGTAAGAATGAGTCAAAAGAAATCAAGGCTGCTTTGAGAACTTGGAGAAAAGACTCGACCTCTCAAAAACTTCGTTTCTTCATGTGTAAACGGAGATCCCAATGCCTACTTTGATTAGAAGCTAGCAGATACTCAGAGAACCTGGCACAGAACAGAAGCTCAGCGAAGGCGGGAGGGAGAGGCCTAAAGCAGGAAGGAGGGCCCCCCCTCCCCACGCTGCCTCCCACCCCGGGCAGTCTGGCAAGTCCCAGGCTCTCCCGTCCCCAGCTCTCCGGGAGACAGGAGGGCAGGGGTGCCGCTCTGGCACTGCTGGGAAGTGTGCTGGCACCGCGGAAAGAAAATGGTCTTTGTGGCCGCCAGGACCTGTGTTTGAAGCCTGGCTCCACCGCATACTACGAGCTACTGGCTGTGGGACCAACGGGAGGTTTCCCTGTCTCCATCTCTAAACTGGAACAAATAGTAATGATCCTGCAGAATCACTCAGAGGACCCAAGGTCATGTCTGTAAAAAGCAAAAAAAAAAAATTGCTCCCTGAACACTCCCCATCACCCTCTGGGGAAGCCTCCCCCACCCGAGTGGCCAAACACGCAGAAGACCCACAACCTGAAGGACAGTGGGGCCTGTCCCCCTCCTCCTCCACCTGCACCCTGTAGGTCTCTCTCCCTCGGGCCCCGTCTCAGCACCCCGCCTGGGCCGCCCCAGCTACCCTGGAATCTCCGCTGGCAGGTGCCCACCCTGAGTCAGGCACCCAGGCTCCACACGGTGCGGACAGGCTGAAAGAGCCCCGAACTTGCCAAGGAACCCCCACATCCCCAGCGCCACTGCTTATCTGTCCGTGCCACCCTGCCTGCCCTTCCCCAGCCCACCACACAGAAGCTCTAGAGCACTGAGGAGCTCCCTCACTTCCTCTGGAGCCCAGGCGGGTGAAGTGTTGTTCTTATGAACCCCGGCAGTCCCCTGCCAACCCCAGGAGGGGACAGGGGCAAGTGGGAATGGCCTGAACACAGCCGGGTTTACCCACCAGACCGGAAGAAGTCTCCTTTCGGCCAGGAATTCCCCCCTACCGGGGCTGCGGTGGGCCGGGCAGCTCTCGGCTCTTGCTTGGTGTCAAGTCTAAGCCCCGCGGACAGAGTCTCACGGTGTAGGGAGACACGGCGGCTCTGGAGACTCCTGCGGTCGGTTCAAACCCAAGCATCCCTCTCACCAGTGGCCAAATCAGGCCAATCACGCCACTCTCGAAGCCTTCGACTTTGCTCACCCACAAACGGACTAGTCACATACAGCCCACAGCATGCTGGCAGGGAGGAAGGAGGGGATACAGGACAGCTGAGCCGAACCACTGCAACGGGCATCCTCATCAGAACCGAAGCCGGAGGGTGAGGGGAGGAGGCACCCAGCAACCCCGGCTCCACGGACGAGCCCAGCGGATGTCTGAGACTTCACCTCTTCACACCTCAGATGCTTCACCTGTAAAGGGGCCAACAAGACCCAATTCTCAGGGCTGCTGGAGAATTAATCAGTAATGTGTATGGGCGGTGCCCAGCGGGCTCAGTCAGAAGAGCATGCAACGCCTGACCTTGGGGTCAGGAGTTCGAGCCCCACGTTGGGTGCAGAGACGACTTAAAAACATCTTTAAAAAAAAAATAAGTAGTGTGTATGAAATATTCAGAAGGATCCCTAGCACCAAGCAGATGGGCACTTCATCTTCTTGTGGTTGAAGGAATGAATGAATGCGGGGGTCTCCAGGGAACCTCGGCCAGCAGAGCGCTCAGCCCAAACCAGTATAGGTTTCAAGAGCCCCTCTTAAAGTCATTTCAAGTATCAGCCCCCACACATCCATAAGCCCACGGCCCCCTCTCCAAGTCGGCACCTGCACCCTGCCTGCTGGGATCCCCGGGTTCAGGAAAGGTATCTGATGCCTTTCCCTCTTCCTGACTCAGCCACTCACTGCAGGGGCAGAGACATGGGTCCGTGATCCAGATGGGTATTTCGTACAAGAAAGAGAATTCTGCAAATGCCGGTCACCAAGAAGGCCACCTGGCAGTGTGGACAGGAAGACAGCCTTGAACCCAGCAGGCTGACCGGCATGCAAATAATCAGCAAATCCGCCTCGGCCTCATCCTCTCCTCCCTGGGATGTGCCTCCCCCCAAGGCTCGGCGGAAGATACACCTTGAGGGGTCTGGCGGCTTCCAGAGCAGCTCAAGCGTCTAGCTCCCCAGCTTGAGCAGATAATGGAGAAACAAGGTGCCCACAACACTGCAATGGGGGGGGCGGGCAGCGGCCCGGGGGCTGGACCTGGAGACACCGGCCTCACCTTTGCGCACTGGCTCAGGTCTGCCGCCTCCCCCATCGCCTCCCCTTCCCCCACCCCAGGCTTCGGGTGCGAGGCCACCTGTGCCTGGGGTAAACCTAATCACCACCATCTCCCCCAAGACAAGCTCACTCATCGGAAACCCCAATTCAGCAGCTCCTGCAGCACTCATTCTGCAGGCGAACAAAGTGTTCCGTTCTTTTTCTCTGCAAAGGCCGTGTTTCCTCTCCCATTATCTACCCCATCGACAGCCAAGCCTGCCACAAAAGCAAGATTTCTTCTTTCTTTTTGTTATTTTCGTGGTCCCCTTTATTTATGGGTGGCTGTTCTTTCTTGGCTTTGGCTCCTTTTCAAAAGGGCAGGGAAGCAAGGGGAGGAGGGGTACAATAAGGTGTCTCTGATTTCATCCAAAATGCTCACCGAGCGGTCCCCACATGGTAGCCTGCACCCCAGTCTGCCCGGGACCCCACCTGGCAACACCAGCAGCCTCTGGAAATGGAAACCGGACCACCTCAACCGAAGAGTCGTATCTGGCAACGGGGTGGGAAGAGGCAGAATTCTGGGAAGGATCCTGACACCTGGAGCTCACAATGCTAACGATAAAATAATAAGGGGGATAGTCCAAATATCTGACGGATGATGGGCATTGACCCATCGCAGGGGCCTCCTGGCACAATCAGGTAAGTTGGCAATGCCAGCCACCGTCAGCTGGCTGCCACGCTGGTGTGGATCCGCTAAAGAACCCCCCCCCCCATCATAGCTAACGTTTACTGAGCCTCTGCTATGTGCCAAGCAGTGCTGGAGTCACCTTCACATCTATTATTTAGTCTTCACAGTAACTGCCTGGGGTACACCCATTTTACAGATGGAGAAACTGAGGCATAGAGGTGATCTGAGCCCCGCAGTCCAGTGTCAGAACCCAGCTCTCAATCAGACAACAGGAAGCGAGCAGACAATGTGTTAAGTGTCGTCTTTGGGGATGAGCCCTTTGAATTCTTTCAACGGTCCTGTGAAATAGTTACTATTATAATCTGTCACTGATGAGGGGACAGAGGCTTAAGGAGGTTTAAGCAACTGCCCAAGCAACACTGTCTTCTCTGCTGCAGGCCTGAGGTTTCCAGAGCCACGGAAAGTCTCCCTCCTGCACCCTCCCTCCTGCACCAGGAGACCAGGTCAAGGCACGGGGTGGGGGGGGGGCTCAATGCGGGCTCCCCACACCACTTGCAGACATAAAATGATTCGAAATCGCCAGCGTCCTACCAGGGTATCTTCCAAGGGAATGAGGGGCAGCACGCGAGAAGGCACAGGGCCACTCCAGCCCCTGAGCTCCCTTGCAGTCACCGCTTCTTTGTCTGCCCGCCATCTCTCCAGGCCACCTATGCCCACGCCTCCACACCTGCTGGCCTCCCATTCATGCCTGCCTCCACAGCATCAGCAGAGCCGTGTGTCCCGCAGTCCCTTGCAACACATCCGCCTAATGAAGGGTTGCACTCATTCTTATTTTCTTATCATTTTTTCCCCTGCATGTAAAAGGGATGTGTGCTCATTGTAGGAAATCTGCAAAATTTAGGATAACACAGAGAAATTGAAAGCCGCCCGTTTCCCGTCAATCTGGAGGTGGCCACTGATCAGAATTTGGCAGATTTCCATCAAATCTTTGTTCTATGCATAGTTTTCTTTTTTTCCACTATTGAGCTCATAAGCAAGTTTTATACTATGCCCCCCCCACTTAATATGTCTATCCGAGGGTGTTTTCATGTTCCTAAAAATCAGAAATTATTGGAAACTCTTTTTAAGATCATCTTAATATTTGCACCTCTCCCCATCTATGACGGCACCATAATCTTTGCACCCAGTGCACAGGGTTGAAATGGTCCAGCTCTTGAGAAGTTTCGTATTACTGAAACCTTCTCTTCACCCTCAAGGTCACGCACCCTCCCCACACCTCCGGTGGGTCAGAGCCATTCTGTTCCTGCGACAGATTGGAAGGAAAGCACCCTGACCATGAGTGGACAGAGCAAGGCAGCAGAAGGACCTCACCTGCCTCCTCTTGATGGGCTGGGGACAGAGTAGCAAAGGAAGTACAAGATGGAGGGTGGAGGCCAAGATGGGGGCCCGGAAGCTTGGGCCCAGGGTCTGACTGCTCCTGCTACGGGGAGGGCCTGTCCCAGCATTTCTCAGGGCCTTGACTTCCCCTTAAAAAGATGGGAGAACCACACCCACTATGATGGAATTTTTTAAAATTATTTATTTATTTTTTTTAAGATTTTATTTATTTGACAGAGAGAGAGCGAGCACGAGCAGGGGGAGTGGCAGGCAAGAGGGAGAGGAAGCAGCAGACTCCCTGCTCCATCCCAGGACCCTGGGATCATGACCTGAGCTGAAGGCAGATGCTTAACCAGCTAAGCCAGCTGGGCGCCCCGATTTTATTTTTTTTTAAAAGAAGCATCGGCAAGGGGCGCCTGGGTGGCTCAATTGTTGGGCGCCTGCCTTCGGCTCAGGTCATGATCCCAGGGTCCTGGGATCAAGTCCCACATTGGGCTCCCTGCTCAGCGGGGAGCCCGCTTCTCCCTCTCCCTCCGCCGCTCCCCCTGCTCATACCCTCTCGCTATCTCTCCCTCTCTCTCAAATAATTAAATAAAATCTTAAAAAAAAAAAAAGAAGAAGTATCAGCAAGGATGTGGACAGTTGCTGGCGGGGATGTAACATGGTGCGGCTGCCGTGGAAAACCACATGGCAGTTCCGCCCAGAATTAAACATACAACAACCGTATCTTCCAGCTACCCCACTTCTGGAATATACCCCAAAAGACTGGAAAGCAGAGTCTTGAAGAAATATTTTTTTTTCTTAAAGATTTTATTTATTTATTCGACAGAGATAGAGACAGCCAGCGAGAGAGGGAACACAAGCAGGGGGAGTGGGAGAGGAAGACGCAGGCTCTTAGTGGAGGAGCCTGATGTGGGGCTCGATCCCATAACGCTGGGATCACGCCCTGAGCCGAAGGCAGACGCTTAACCCCTGTGCCACCCAGGCGCTCCAGGGTCTTGAAGAAATATTGGACACCCGTGCTCATAAGCATTATTCACAACAACCCAAAGGCGGAAATAACCCAGCGTCTACAGAAGGACGAACGGATAAAGGGTGGTATATGTGTGGATAGAGTATAGTTTACATATATGCATATATACATAGGACTGTTGTCAGCCTTTTTAAAAGGAAGCCAATTCTGACACATGCTACAACATGGACGAACCTGGAAAACATGATGCTATAGGAAATAAGCTGAACACAAAAGGACTAACATTTGATTCTGCTTATAGGAGGTACTTGGAAAGTTAAACTCATAGAGACGGAAAGTAGAACAGAGGTTACCAGGGGCAGGAGCGGGGGAGGGGGAGCTGTTGTTTAATGGGGACAGAATTTCAGTTTGGGATGATGCAAAATTCCGGAGAGGGACGGTGGGATGGCTGGACGCCGGGAACGTAAAACGTGCCCCGAACCATACAATTAGAAATGATTAAAATGATAAATTTTGTTATTGCATCTTTTACCACAATAAAAAAAAAAGATGGAGAAGGTGAAGCTGCTAATAATTTACACTTTCCTGGCACCTTTAATCTTGCAGATGGGCAGAGGCAAGAGCATAAACACAGCCTCACAGACTAGGGACTCATGTCAGACCGGGCGTCGGGGAGCGGCGGGCTGGAGACGGCTGCCTTTGGAGAACCCCATGCTCACAAAGCCATAATTAACATCACTAATTTAAGTGTCTAGAAAAGGCCAGCGCCAGACAGTGCCAGACCTGCCCCGCCAGCTAGAAGGCCTTCCCCTCCATGCCTCCCCCTCCTCCAGGAACAATCGAAGGCTTCCACCTGCCAGACAGAGACAGGTGTATATGGAGGACCCCTCAGCAGGGAGGGAAGGGGATCTGGGGGCAGGAAGAGGGGGAGAGGGGAAGAGATTAGGTTCCCTTAGAGATTAGGTTCCCTTAAAGTCGGGTCCTTGGCCTTCCCGGAAATCCCTTCCTCCAGTGTCCTTAGGGTGAGTTTCAAGGAAAGCACTGGGCCGACACCTGGTTTCCCGAACAGATCTGCCCCGACTTGCCGTCCGCACCTGGGCGACTCATCCTACCGCTCTGGGCCTCCCTCAGCGTCCATGTGGAGAGGACACAGCGACAGTGGTCCAAACGGAAGGTCTGAGCTAACAGGCAGAGGACTGGGGGACGGATGGGACAGACGGACCTGGGAGAGGAGGAAAGTAAGCAGGGACTCATCCCCCTTCTCCACAGACACTGGCTTGAAGGCCACCCATGTCATCCTTTCCTCCTGGATGAGGGACAGACTGGGACAAAAGTCCCATCCAGCCCTAAGACTGATTTGCTATTTCCATTTTCTATTACTGGTGCCTTTCCTGGTAAAAATATCAGTTCCCACTTAATCGAGAACACATCCCAGGGTCCCAGGGTCTCTAAGAGCTGCCTGTGCTCTGTGGC
Source organism: Ursus maritimus (assembly GCF_017311325.1). NCBI lineage: Eukaryota > Metazoa > Chordata > Mammalia > Carnivora > Ursidae > Ursus > Ursus maritimus. The sequence continues at coordinate 103,236,538 of NW_024424452.1, read as the reverse complement.
CACGCTGACGGCAGTCCACCACAAGGGACCCTTGGGGACTTTCTATGGAAACCAAAAGGCCACCCGGCATCTTTGCCCAAAGAGGAGGAGAGATGAGCTTCCCTTCCCTGCCCCTGCTTCCCCAGGCCCTCCCTCAGCCCCCATTGGACCGTCAGAGCCACTGTTTCCCATCCCCCACAGCCAGCTGCCCTGACCCAGGAGGTGGGGGTCAATGATGGGGTCACTGGAGGCGCCCAGCTCAAAACCAGCTCTGGCGCTTAGGAAGAATTTAACCCTCTCCTTCCCAGCTCATGACTATCGGCCGTAACAGATACACCTGTATGGGGGGAAACATAATTGCCGAGGGGATCCAGACAGGCCCAGGTGAGAATTCTGAGTGCACAGTGGACACGGAACTGGATTTGGAGGCCGAGGGTCTTGAGCTGGAGCCCTAGCTCTGACACCAACTCAGGATGCAATCCTGGGCAAATCCTAATTCTCTGAGCCTCAGTTTTCCTATCTGTAAATTGGCAGTCCAAATACACACCACCAGATTGCAAGTGACCTCAGCACAGTGACTTTCTCAAACTGCCAAAGCGCTTCAGACACCTGGATGGTTTATAAAGCCCCATACAAGGGAAAGGGACCCGGAGGCTTTTAACTCACCGTGGGGCCCGGACACACCACCCAATTTCCCAAGGTCTCAGTTCTTCCATTTGCACATGGAGTGAATTATTACTTCTTCTCCCAGAGATAAAATTTTAAGTGGGGGAGGGCTCCAAGGTCTTCAATGCCGTGGAAATACAAGAGCCGCTAAGCCCCTCGTTTCCACTTGCTGGCTGCAGCCCAAATCAGCAGAAAGATAATCACACAGTGATCAGAACAAGCTCAGCATTTCACAGATATTTTCAGCGGCAACAAGACCCATTTTATAGATGAGGCAGCTGAAGCGAAGGGGCAGAGGCAAAATCCTATCTAAGATCCGCCTGACTCCACCTGCAAAACCATAGCACAAGGAACCTGGAAAAGAGGCTGCTACCCACCGGCCGGCCAAGGCCAATTAACCCTCTCCAGCAGGAGGGCTGGGCGCCAGCAGGAGAGCCTTCACTTCCGGCCAGGTCCTCGCAGACAGCCCCTGAGCTGCCCAGAGTCCAAAGGTTGGTTGCAGGTTGTTTATTACTAGGAATCATTACAACTCACCGGTAGTTGGGTCTTGTGACCGTGCTGCGTTCATGCCTCGAGACAATCCCAACTACATGTGAATTTCATAGGGGCGACAGAAGTCCATCCTACCTGGGGTCGAACTGTTCCTCCCTCGTGACAGGTTTAAGGGACGACACTAGGCCAAGGACAAAGAGCAGCTGGCTCGGAGCAGGGCGGTCATTTCTGCTACACCCAGCAATGCCCCCCCCGCACTAGTGCGTGACAGACCCTTCACCCCCTTTCCTGGGCTGCTCCTTTGCACCTGCCGGGTGGGTTCCAAGCCCCACCCCTGCTCCCAACTTCTGGAACACCTGGGGCAGCGGTTCTCACCCTTGCCTCTCGGAGTAACGGAATAACCACGGCAACAATGAGGGCAGCAAACACCGGGTAAGATTCCGGCGTGTGCGCCGACGCTGCTCTGACATTTCCCACTTCGCCAATCCCTTCCACTGAGGCCTCCCAACACACGGCACGACCGTAAGCAGCAGTGCACGGCTGCGGACGCCGACGCACAGAGAGGTGAAGTAACTTGGCCAGGGCTACACAGCAAATGCACCTGTGTGTCGCATGTGAAGAAGGAAAACTGTGGAAGGTTGAGGGAGGTGTCGGGGCCAACAGTCCATCCCCGCCACACCGTGGAGAGGGGCTCCTCCCCCTTTCCCAGATCCCGAAGGCCCTGCTCAAGACCCAAGGGAGGGCTGTCCGCACATCCAGGCAGGCCAGGAGAGCCGCACCTCTCCCACCCCAAAATGAGCCCCAAAAAGCACCACCACGATGGCCACCATCCTAATACCAGCTCCCACTTACTGGAGCCGTCTACACTCCCGGCCCTGTCCCAAGGCCTGTAATAGGTAGATCATTTGATTGAATCCTTTTAACCTTGTGAAGTAGGTATTTTATTCTTCCTGCTTTGTAGGTGAGAAAATTCGGCTCTAAGAAAGTTCTAGTATTTGCCAGAAATCACACAGCTCAGAAGAAGCAGAGCCAGCACTCAATCCTGGGTCTATCTGACTCCACCTCACAGCCTTCCAACCCAAGGCTGTGGAGGCGGAAATGGCTCCATCAGTCCTGGCGCTCTGGCCAACTGGGCTGAAACGCGTTATTCCCACAGTGCCGCCTGTTTCCTAGGATTCCCTGCTTCCCCTCCCCAGACAGATTTCAGCTTCCCTGTGGGCAGGGTCTGGTCTCCTCTCCCTCCACCTCACCCAATCCCATTCACACGCGAGGGTGTGGTAACGCTTATCCATCCCATGACGATCACATTTGTTCAAAAATATTATCAGGGGCGCCTGGGTAGCGCAGTCGTTAAAGCGTCTGCCTTCGGGTCAGGGCGTGATCCCGGCGTGCCGGGATCGAGTCCCACATCGGGCTCCTCCGCTATGAGCCTGCTTCTTCCTCTCCCACTCCCCCTGCTGTGTTCCCTCTCTCACTGGCTGTCTCTCTGTTAAATAAATAAATAAAATCTTTAAAAAAAAAAAAACAAAAAAAACAAAAATATTATCAGACCACTGCCTTTTAAAAAGACCTCTAGTGATTAATAATTCTCAGTCCTGGGGCGCCTGGGTGGTTCAGTCGGTTAAGTGTCTGCCTTCATCGCAGGTCATGATGCCGGAGTCCTAGGGGTCCTGGGATCGAGCCCCGAGTTGAGTTGACTGTTCAGCGGGGTGCCTGCTTCTCCCTCTCCCTCTGCCCCTCCCGGTACTTGTACTCTATCTCTCTCTCAAATAAATAAATAAAATCTTAAAAAAAAAAATCTCAATACTGAACAATGTAAAGTTTCCATTTGTCAAGAAATGGCACATGCTGGCTTTCCCAGGAACGTTGGCCACACTTATTTACTTGGGCCCTGGCAGGACCAAAGCCGAGGGCGGCAGCCTGAGTCCGGGCAGACAGAGAAAAGGAACACCCCTCCCCCCTCGCTCCCCCAGGGCCGCCAGCCTCAGCCCCACACCCTGGGAGCCCACTAGCCCTGGCAGGGAAATGGAAAGTTGTCTCGATGACCAGATGGTTCAGCATGATTTGAGGCAGCAAAAATGTCTTTGAATGGAAAGCAAAAGAACAGGGTTCTGTTGGAATTTTTCACAGAACAATGAGAGAGAAGTTTCAGTCTGAATGAATGAGCTAGCCATTCTGAACGTTCTCTGAAACATTCTCTGGTTCCTCATTGTCAACAGAGTCCTAGCTCCTTGACCTGCTCTGACCTTGGTGGTCTTTGCCTAACTGCGATCTAAGCTGATGCCCCCCCCTTTTCCACGCCGTGAGGCTCAGGGTGGGTAGCTCAGCCACCGTTGTTCCTTACAGCCCCTGGCACAGAGGTGCCCGACGAACAGTCGTCTCAGTAGGACACAGGGGTAGCCAATGACCCCCAAGTCAGGTGCTGGGCCCACAGCGCGCACTCCAGACACACTTACTGAACTTCACCGTGCAAAATCCAATCTCGTCGTTCATCCTTTCAGGAACCCCTGGAAAGAGCCTGGAGCTAGCTGGGGAGGAGGGTATCGATCAGAGAACAGAGGACAAGTCACCCATCTCGGGAACGAGAGGCCTGGCCGTCAGCTGTGTGACGAAAATAAAAAGATAATAGACCAAACCTCACAGCTGGAAACCAGGCCCATTCTCTCACTGCCCAACACACACAGTCTCAGCCCTGGCTCTTTCCAGAGTCCCACAGAAGTTTCTCTCCTTCCAGCAAATCTGCCCTTCAACAACCATCCAGGGGCACCAACCACGCGCCTGGCTGGGAGGCAAGTAACTCACTGGAGTGGTTCGCTCTCCCCAGCACAGCCTGAGCCCCTCCAGCCACGCAGCAGAGGCCAGGGCAGCGAGCACCGCCGTCCCTGACCCTGAGAAGCTCTCCTGCCACTGCCACGTTCTCCGCCCTTTGGCACCAGGGACCCCCTGGAGGACTCTGACCCTTTGAAGAATGGCCAACGCAGCTCCATTCTCGTCAAAGCCCAACAGTTGGGAGGAGAATGAGGGGACGTCAACGTAAGAATGGGATCAACTTACGTGCATGGGTGGAAGAAGGGGACCTGCTTCCAGGAATGGGGACCCGTGAGGCGTCCAGGGGGGTGTGGCGGCCAGCCTGGGGGAGAAGGCGCCATAGGCGCTGCTCCTGCCCTCCGCATCGTCTTCCGGGACCCCAGCAGCGCAAAGCGGGGGCACCCGCAGGGCCCTATCTACGGCCCGATCTCGCGGCCACCCAGCTCAATTCCATCAGCTCAGCACTTCTGCAGAATGGGTGGGTTGTTCCGCCGGCGCCCCGGGGCATCTTGCTGGCTCCCCTCTTCCGGGGTCCTCTCACGCACTGCTCTCCTTTCTGGGCCCGTATCGGCTCTGCTCCGAGCCTCACGGCCCTGACCCCACTTCACGGGGAGAAATCTGGAGCCCGAGGCCCAGCGAGCATGCAAGTGGAGGGGGGAGCCCATTCGGCCCGCTAACAAGAGCCATTTGGGCTCACATGCGGATGCCAAGCCTTCCAGAAGGGCTTCTCCCCACACAGGACTGGGCTCAAGCGGGCCCCATGCTACAGCTGTCCCCCAGCACAGGCCAGGACGCCACACAGTCGATCATAAATTATTGACCATCTCCTCTTTCCTGTCCGGCCTCACGCCGTGGCCCTTAGAGTCTTCCCCCAACACTGGGGAACAGAATGTGCTTGGCTGGAGACCTGGGTGTCATAAATTGCTAATAACAGATTCTCAATCTTTGAAAAACAAAATAATAGAAGCCCTGGCCCTCCCTTTCTGCTCCTCTCATCCTCAACACTGTTTCCTGCAAGGCCAAGAAGAGAAAGAAATGCCTCCTTTGGCCACAGAGTGGGAAATCAACTCCTCCCCTCCCTGGGGCCCCCAGGGGAGCAGTCTCCCCACCAGCCTCGCCCTTCAGGGGCACAACAGCCAGGCCTAAAGGAGCCTGTTCTTGGAATGTCTTTGTTTCCCAAAGTCCCCTGTGTCTAACCTCACTTTATCCTCACATTAGTTGAGCACCAGCTAAGTGCCAAGCACTGTGCACCAGGGAGGAAGGTCCCCAAACCCCATTCACAGATGCGGGGTGGCCGCTGGGGAACAGCGGGGGTCTGGGCAATGGTGCTGAGGCTGGCCCAGCCCTCTGGGCTCACCCCAGGGAGGACCCACAGCCAGACGACAGAGGCTGACTCTCTTCCCAATCACCTGGCCTGTGTGAGCGCCGTCTGGGGGGAAAGGGGACAGGAGCGGGGAGGCAAAGACAAGAGCAAAAGCTAAAAGCTGCCATCTTTGGAAAGAACAATAGTAAAGACACATCCGAATGTTCCCAGGGAGAGATTATAAAATTGTGTTCAGGGTAGAGGTTATATGCAAATTGCATGTAAATCTGTACATGGCCCTTGGACAGACCCACATGTCTGCTGTTCCTTCTGCCCCTGCTCTGACTCAGGAAGTCTCCAGGCTACCTGACCACCTCGCCAGGGCATCCCAGACCTTTGTCCCCCATCCCGTCTCCCAGCACTTCCCTCTGCACCACCTTCTTTCCTAGCCTCCCCTCCCGGGAGGCAGGACTACTGAGGAGGAAGGGGAGAAGGAGAGACAATGGGGGGGTGGGCAATGCCCTCAGTGAGCACAGCTAAGGACAGGCTCCCTGTGACTGTCAAGAGACCCCATGGGCTTCAGACATTCATCGATGCCCCCAGTCCTTCCCATCCTGAAACCCGGTGGCGGGAGGCCAGGGGGTTTCGCAGCGAGATCCCAGAGTGGGTTTCCACGTGAGCCTGCACGGGGTCAGATCCACAGTCAGCGTGGGGCTAGGACGCCCCACCACTTGGATGCATCCCCCGCACCTAAAGCTCAAATTCCTCATCCACAAACTGGGGGGCGGGATACTCTCTGCCCTCCGCAACTCAAAAGGCTTCTGAGGCACCCGAAGGTAAGCCACCCGCAAAGGGACGCAGCGCGCAGACACCGGGCTGTGACGAAGCGTCTGACTCCACATCTGGATTCTGAAACTGCAACAAACACAGCCCGGGGGGCTGTCATTGTCCTCATCTGACTCTTTCTCACCTTCTCCCAGGAGGGGTCAACACAGTCCTTCCCACGTTGCAGACGAGAGAAGTGAGTTTCCGAGAGATGAAGTGACAGGCCGGAGGGCACAGGGCTGGACCAGGGAGGGCCGTGGCCCCAGCTGCCTGTCGACACTCCAGCCTCAAACACCAGCACGGCAGTCGGGGATGCCCCTGGAGGGAACGTCCCCATCAGAGAGGCAGGACAGGGGCCCCACTACCTGATCCACAGGGACCCCAGCACCGGTGCAGCCGGCTCCCCCCTTGAGCCCGACAGGCCTGGACGGGGCCCCGGGAAGACTACCACGCGTGCTTTGGGTCCTGGGCCTCCCGGCCTGACTTATCTGCCCGGGAAAGGGGCAGCCTGGCCCGTGTCCAACTTGACAATCATGGAAGGAAGGAGACAGCCCACCATTTCCACGTGACAGATAGAGAAACCGAAGTCCAACAAGGCTTATGACCTGGACGAGACAGAGAATAATCCTAACAGTTCCCTTTACTGTGCAATTGCTGGGCATCAGCATGTGGCACACCTTTTTCTAGAATCCTCACGACAGGTTGCCACAGGGGAGACACCATTACCCCATTTTACAGATAAGAAAAATGCGGCTCCAAGAAATGAGGCAAACGGCCTGATATCGAGACGCAAAATCTGAAAGCTTCAAATCTAGAACTTTCTGACTGTGCAACTCCATGGTATTTTCACTGAACTATCCTGCTTCTAAACTGAAGAATGTTCCAGAGCGAGACTGAAGTTAGTCATGATGTACTGGTGTGGGGAGGAGGAGGAGGAGGAAGAGGGCAACAGAATGATGACCAGAATTGGCACCTGACCCTGCAGCAAGGTAGGGATGAGCCTGAACTCCTTCACCTGCCATGCAGGCCCTTCTCCGCCTGGCGCAGGCCACCCCCTCAGGTGCCATCCTCGCAGGCCACCCCCCCAGCTGCCATCCTCACACACCTGCAATGCAGGCACGAACATGCACTGTCACACCGAGAAGCTCTCTACCTAGAAGGCACTTCCTACAGTCTTGACCAGAAAACTCCTACACCTCCCTCAGAGCCCCACTCCAATATTGCCCTTTCTCTAAAAATCACTCCCTCATCATCCTAGAAGAGTCGATTGCTCCTCCAGGGCATGCATGCTAAACATCCCTGATCTCTGGTACTTGACTGGACTACAGATCTAGTCACACACCTGACAATCACACAGCCCTAGACGCAGGGACTCTTATCACCCCCACCTTACAGATCAGGAAACTGAGGGGTGCCTGGGTGGCGCAGTCGTTGGGCATCTGCCTTCGGCTCAGGGCGTCTGCCTTCGGTTCAGGGTGTGATCCCGGCGATCTGGGATCAAGCCCCACATCAGGCTTCTCCGCTAGAAGCCTGCTTCTTCCTCTCCCACTCCCTCTGCTTGTGTTCCCTCTCTTGCTGGCTGTCTCTCTGTCAAATAAATAAATAAATAAAATCTTAAAAAAAAAAACAAAACAGATCAGGAAACTGAGCCTCAGCCAGGCTAAGTCACTTGCCCCAGAGCACACAGGCAGTCTGGCTCCAGGGTCTGCCTGCCCATGCCAGTCCTGTATTATTCTTCCTTGCCTCCCAGTCCCTGGTGCAGCACCGGGCACACGGCAGGTGCCCAGTCAAGGTTTGTTTCATAAGAAGGTATGGAGGGAGGAGGGTGTTGCCTCATCCCACCCACCTCCAGCCCCAAATGCCACCTGGAATTCTTTTTCTTTTAAGAGAGAGAGCAGGAGCATGCAGGGTGGAAAGGGAGGGGCAGAGGGAAGAGAGAGAATCTCAATGGGTTCCATGCCCAGGGAGGAGCCCTACACCGGGCTCGATCCTACAACCCTGAGATCATGAGCTGAGCCAAAATCAGGAGTCGGATGCCCAACCGACGGAGCCACCCAGGCGCCCCCCACCCAGAACTCTTCAGTCCAGGTCTCCCTGCTTCTGGCCCCACCTTCCATCACTCCTGACATCGTGGGCTTCTTTCTTCCAAAACCCTCCAGGTGCTTTTCCTATTTCCCATCCATTTCTTCCTTGAGTGCCCCAGCAGGGGTGAGGCGTCTTGCTGTCTTTCTAGTGGGAAACTGAAGACTCACAGAGGCCTCCTGGCCAGGGGATCTGTTCAGAGGCAGGTCTCCTGCCTACGGGGCTAGTGCCTCCTATGGACTGGTTTTCCCTCTGCCTCAAGCAGGAAAAAACAAGCCCCAAGTTGCAGGGGGGTCTGGAGGTCAGCACCTGCCCTCCCCTCCGTGCCAGGATCCCCTGGCTGACCTGGCCACTGGTCTCTGGCTGGGCCTTAGAGCCGGGGGCGGGGGGGGGGCTGCTCCCCGGGGCTAGAGAGGAGGAGACAAGAGGCCCTTTGTGTCTGCAGAGCTCCTGAGACACCTGTTCTCCCTCCTGCCTGCCTGTGGCCTCCCTCCCTCCTGGCCAGCCTGTGTGCGGCCTTGTTTATCCTACAGGCCTGGCAGCCAGGCCCAGCCTGCTCCCAGCGTGGGGCTCCGGCAGCCCCTGCCAGCACCTGCCCGGTCCTGGCAGCCCCAGGGGCTGTGGGCCAAGCACAATCCCCCTGCTGTTGACACAGTTGTTGATTTTCAGGAGGGCAGGGAGGGACCGGAGGGGAGGGGAGAAGCAGCGAAGGCATTTAACACCAGCCTGCCTAATTTGCAGTTGGTCCCAGCAATCCTGCACCCGTCCCGTCCCCAGCTGCCTGGGAGAGGCTTGGGCCTCCGACCCGAGGCCACCCGGGCCACACCCCACGGTGCGACCGAGTCCCGCGTGACCCTGCAGCACCACAGCATAGGCAGCCCCGCCCACACCCCCGTGCATGTCAGTGCACCCCCATGCTGGCACACACGACTCAGAGCTGGACCAGGCCTCCGGGTGCCAGGAGCCCTAGCCACCCTGCGTTCAAGTGCCTACCCCTCCCCCTGCCTCCAAAGTCATGAGGCGCCCTCGGTCCCCGGTGAGGGGCAGGACCACCTGACATGCCCTTGGAGACCCAGGGAGGGCCCCGGGGAGACGCGAAGGGATCCGTCCTTACAATCTCTTCTCTCCGACTTGTTCTTGTGCAGCACTCTCCTCCTCACCCTCCAGGTCTTTAGGTTTCCTCTTACAGGGAGGCTTCCCTGACTGCCCAACTCCGGATGCAGTGCCCTCCCCGGTCCTCCCGAAGCACTACACCCTGCACCCCCCACCTCCACTTCTGTCAGTATGGAACTGAGGACTGACCTCTTCGCCTTCCTCACTGCTGTGTCGGGGGCTGTGCTGGTGTCAGCAGCCAGGCAGGTGCTCCCTGTGGATCCGCCGAGGGGCTGCGGGAACGAAGCAGGCCCCCACAGGCCCGAGCGTGCACTCCACTTCCACCCCAAGCTCCCACTCTGACAGTCACCTCCTGGATGAACAAGGCCCTACGTGGCTGGTTAGAAAGCCTTCGGGATGACCCACCAGCATGAACTTAGATTGGTAAATCCGCTTCGCCAGTTATCTCCTCAGAGTCAAAGAACAGGATCTTGGGGCACCTGGGTGGCATAGCGGTTGGGCATCTGCCTTCGGCTCAGGGCGTGATCCCGGCGTTATGGGATCGAGCCCCACATCAGGCTCCTCCGCTATGAGCCTGCTTCTTCCTCTCCCACTCCCCCTGCTTGTGTTCCCTCTCTCGCTGGCTGTCTCTGTCTCTGTCGAATAAATAAATAAAATCTTTAAAAAAAAAAAACAAAAAAAAAAACAAAGAACAGGATCTTGAAGGACAGGGATGGGTGAGTTTTGAGCATGAAAGGGGGAGAGGAGGGCAAGGGTGCAAGGAAGACCCTGTGGGTTGGAGGCCAGCAAAAGGGTCTGAGGGAGAGGCTGCTGCCGGGCCAGGCAGGAACTCCCCTGCCTCCTCCCCAGGCAGTCTTCCCTGCCCCCTCCCTTCCAGAGCTCCTAAAGGCATCAGGAGGTCCCTCACTCCTGTGGCTAACTGGCTCCCATGGCCAAATGTCCCAACAGCACTCAGGTGGCAGCAGTCCAGCTCCACAGACCCTCATAAACCGCCCACCACACTCACACCCACACCCACACCCACATACAGGCCCTCCCCTCGCTACTGCTTCCCCAAGCTCCAAGTCAATCGATGCCCAGAAAGGGGTAACAAATAGCCCAATCACTTCCAAATTTGGGGTGTCATGTTGAGGAGAATGGATCTAAGGCCAGGCAGAGCTGGTAGAGAGAAGGGAACTTACATTACGGAAACCATAGGTCCCTGATGTTCCGAGCCAGTTCCAACAGGGCGACCATGCACAGCTGTGCAGACTGTGCACTGCACAACACCAAGAGCCCCATTCATCCAGACTTGTATACCTATCACAACTTAGATGGCAGTCAAGTTCATCCCTTGACTTCCTCACATACTAAAGAGAAAGTTCTCCTGCTACCCACCTCTACTCCAGGCAAGAGGTGACATAGATTCCTTTCCTCTGTTCTTTGACCTGTTTCCTGGCTAGGGTACCTGTGAGTGAAGGCTCAGGCCATCACTCCAAGAGAGGCATCCCTCTCCCTGCCCCATTGGCCCCAGCTAGGGGATCCATAACTCCACCACTAACTTTCCCTACACACTCTGCTCTTTCCCCAGCCCCTCAGCCTGGCTAGACTCCCCACCATCACCCACTTCTGGTGAGAGGGTGTGGCCGCAGATCCATGTTCCTGATGACACAGAAGGAGGCAACGGAGTTTACAGAGAGCGAAAGGAAGGAAGGCGGGTCCTACCCGCTGCCTTGCCCCTCCCTGGGAAAGAATGGAATTGAAACCCCAATCTTGTCCGTCACCAGAGGCTCTGGAGAATTGGTAGTCCTGGAGGAGAGACCAGAGGAGGGCCCCCCTCTGGCTCTCCAGGGCCTTCTAGTCCACTCACTTTTCCTTCTGGACATTGATCTCATGTCCCCAGTCTCCCTGGGGCTCTCAGAGGCACTGCCTGGTCTCCCAGGGGCCAGAGGGGCCACTCCCTCTGCTTTCAATACCTCCTTATTCATTCTCCAATCTCCTCACCCCAGCTGCCTGACAGCAGGGCTGTACCTGCACCCAGGCCTCCTTCCAGCCCCTCCCCATTAACCTTTCATTCACCCCTCCTAGCCCTTCCTTCCCCACCGGACCCAACCCTCCAGGGACAGGCCTGGAACCAAAGTCTCACGGGGATAAAGGAATGACTTCAGCTCCTTCAGTAGGGCTGGGGGTGGTTTCAACAGTGTTACACCCCGTTACACCCCCCAGGCAGAAGACTCCTCTCCCACCCCGCTGAGGAAAACACAGGGCCTGCCCTGTGGAGCCTGTGTGGCCAGGCAAGAGTTAACTCTCTGGAGTGGCTGTGAGGGCAGCTCATTGCTGTCTCCTGCCAGGTGCCAGGGTGAACAGGAAGGCACCGGAGGGCACGGGCCCACTCAACTGTCACCCGGAAAGGGTACCAGGCCAGCCTTACAGGATTCTTCCCATACTGCCACTACTACCCCTCCTGCCAGCGACCCCTCTTGCTGCGGAATATTCTAGTGTGGGTCCCAACTCCTGTCTGCCAGAGAAACACTGACTTTTCTGTTGCTCTGCGTGGCAGTTCTAGATACATTTGAAAACCTTTCCGTGCTGCTTATGAAAGTAATGCGTAGTGGTGTACTTCTTTGGGGAACTGAAGAAACACAGACATAAGAATAGAAATATGAGCTGGAATTTTTAAAAAGTCAACAAAGGGTGCTGGTCTAGGGTGACCCCTGCCCCCCCCCCCAGTTACTAGAGCTGGGGATGGGTCTGTCTGGTCTGCTACCCCACTGGCCTCTAAATGGCCCCCCGCCCTCATCTTGGACTTCCAAGGAAATCCCCCCCAACCCTGGCTGCTCCTTCACATGGCGGGACCTGGACCCCTGCAATGGCAGCGGGGCACGTCTAGAGTGCCAAGAAGCAGGACCCGGCACCGAGGTGCCCCACTCCCTTTGTGGGGGGAAGGGAGAAGGCCTGGATCAAGGCCCTCTGGGGACTAGTTCTCACCCCATCCTGTTCCACAGGCTGCACATTCCATTCTGAGTCAAGCAGGGGGCGGGGACTGGGGGAGGTAAGGCCGAGGGGAGGAGAACAGTCCGGCCGCCTCTGGGGCGGATCCCCCAGGGAGCTCCAGGCCGGGCAGGGATCAGACCTAAACCACCAGGGGGGAAGGGAGCCCCAGGATTCCGGCCCAGTCTGTGGCCCCTTCCGGTTCTCCTCTCCTCAAGCCAAAACACTGAAACCCTACCTCGGACATGTCCCCAGAAGATACGGGGGACAATGTGGGGTAACACTAAACCTCTCCCCACTCCCAACCTGGCCACAATCCCCAGGGATGTTTATGGGGCTTCATTCAGGCCAAGGCCATTTAAACGCTAAGGTCCTGCAGGGGGGCGCGAAGGTCTTGCAGGGGGGCGAGTCTGAACATGTGTGTGAGGGAACTGAATTGAGGTGTGAGGGCGTGTCAGGCTTCCCAGAGTGACCGAAAGCACCTGGGGAGAGGATGCTATTTGGGAAAAAAGGGGGGAGCTGGAGCTACTGTCCCTCTTCTTCCTCTACCACCCCAAACACACCCCTCCCCTCAAAACACACGCTGGAACACCTCAACCTCTGGGCACAGGTCTCAGCCCCGGCAGCTTGCTCCCCCAGGTTGCCCGCCCCCCAGACGCAGGGCCACACACGCAGCACATCCGGGCCACGCCCAGGCCTTGGATTCGCCTGCGGTTGACCTTGGGAGGAGGTGGGGAAACCCCAGCCACTTCCTCCTCACCTCACAGCCTCTTGGAGGTCTGACCACTGGCACTGTCCCATGTCTGGGTCCGTCCAGATCCCTCCAGACAGCACCCAGTGGGGGGAGGGGCCTGGGCAAGGCCAGGGCCGCAGGGCCCCTGGCTCCTCCCAAATGAGGCAGGTCACAGGGCCAGAGGGTCTTCCAAAATAAAGCAGGGGCAGGAGAGCCAAGACCACGCCTGGAGTAGCACGTGGGAACTGCCAGGTTCCATGCCACGTGCCATGCAGGGCCGAGGAAAACCTTTTCCCAGGGGAGTCCCAGGGGCCTTCACCACCATGAGGCTTGAGCAGGAATGGCCTCAGGGGTCTCCCGCAGGCCCAGCTGGACAGTGTCTCCCACTGCACCCACTCTCAGGAGGAAGCAGGAGGAAGTCACTGCTGCTCAGAGAGTATTCGAATTTTGTAAAGGAACAGAATCCCACCTGACCGGAGAAGCAAGCAGAGGTTGAAGTCGGCCCTGCTCAGCTGGCCTGCAACAGACTTCCTAAGCAAGCCTTCCCAAGGAGTTGGAAGGAGGACTCCAAGGAAGAGGCAGCCAACATGGAAGTGACCCAAAGCAAAGACCCCATCCAGGGCACGCCCTCCTGCTTGGGAGCACGGAGACAGGGAGATGACAGGAGGTGAAAGCCACCTTCCATGGGTCCTGGTTCCCTGCCGGGTGACGGGCACTGGGACAGCCTTCCCAGCTTACGTAGCCGGGTTCCAGAAAGGAGACGAGCAAAGGGTGAGGACTGCAGCGAGTTTGGACAGGAGCGAGCCCTCTTAAGCAAACACTGAGCACAAAAATCATTCCCATTCAAAGCACGATTTGCTGTGGGCCTGGCTGGGCCTTCCCAGCCCAGAGTCCTTTTCAAAGGCTCCCCTTCACCTCTGAATGTGGCTGGGGGAGGGGCACGCAGGCCCAGTGGCATTTGAATTCCACTTTTTCCAGAGGCTTTCTGGGGGACCTACCCAACAAGGCCAATCTCAAAGCACCCCCAGAGAGGAGTACACCTGTGGAGTGTCAACTCCTGTAGGGCAGGGAGTAGATCTTCTGCAGGAGCGGGCCTCTCAGGCCACCACCTGTCCGGCAACAACACACCCAGGCCCACCCATGCCATTCACGGGGCACCGCTGCGGACTTAATCACTTAATCGGATGTGAGCCCCCGGAGCTGTAAGAGGTTAAGTACTGTTGCTGCTGCCATCCCATTTCACAGATGGGAAAACAGAGGCCCAGAGCTGTTAACTGATGAACATCTCTCCCAGCTCTAACTCCTCACTGGATACATCATGTTGTCCCGAATCTGCTAATTATCAGAGTAGCAAAATGCTCAGGCTGGGGCTCTCCCCACTAAGGAAAGAAGGGGTACGGATGAAGCTGGACCGCGAGATGCTTTCAAAGCCATGGCAGCACTGGAAATCGCCCTTCACCAGTACTGACCACACTCCTGACCACAAAATCTGAGTTGGGGATAGAATGCCCTCTCTAGGCAAGAGCGGAGAGTGGTTAGTGAGACCCACTGGCTCCGTCTTCAGAACCACCTCCCCTCGGCCCACCATACCTGCATTCTGAATCCAGTGGGCCTCCTGGCTAGCCTCTTCCGTTCTTGCTCCCCTTCAAACTACCCTCTATTGGCAGCCAAAGTGACCTCTCTTTTTCACATTTTTTCCCACTTATTAAAGTCATTCATGACCATTGTAGAAGACTGGAAGAATCAACAGAAGAAGGAAATAAAAATCGCCCGTTTTCCGGCATCTGGAATTAGCTCTGTAAACATGTCCCGGCAGCCTTAGTCTTCTCTTCATGTATGTGTGCCGGGTGGGCGTGTTGCGTGTGCACAATTATCTGCACGAAATTAGCACTTTACCACAGAGCTTTACATAGGGTTTTACCCTTTTTATTATATACGTTTTCCAAATTATAAGCTAGTCGTTCTTTACATACACGTTTGGGGGTTTAGTTTCTTTGGCATATTTCACAGATGCACGAGGCACTTCGTTCGGGCAGGACAAAAGGGTCCAGAGCGAAAACACCATCTTTCCTCCACCCCAACCCATCCCTCAGCCAGCCGTTTCCCTCCCCTGGGGCAACTCTGATGATCTGTTTCTTATATAGTAAATCATCTTTTAAAATCACCCATCAGATCATGTCACTCCCCTCCTCAAAACTCCCATGGCTTCCCATCACACTGGCCATAAAATCCAAGCTCCCAACTAGTCCTAGCAGCCCCGTGTGACCAGGCTCTGGCCCTCCCCTCTGATTCCCGCCAGCCTCGCTGCTGTTGGCTAGCCGCAATCCGGCCTCAGGGATTTTTCATCCCCTCCCCCTGGAATCCTTTCTTCAAGTCTTTGTGCAGCCGGTTCCTTCTCACCCTCCAGGCCTCAGCTGAGCCACCCTCCCCCGAGGGCGGCTTCCACTGGCCTCCAACCTCCGACCAGCCCACCTGCCTCCATGCACGTGTTCTGTGCCATCCCCACACTGCATTTCCGCCACATCACATAGGGGCTAATGTTGTCCTGGTTACTTACTTCGAGGGTGGGCACACTACCTGTCTTGCTCAGCCCTAAAGCCCCACTGCCTAGCACAGGGCCTGAAGCGTAACTAGCGTTCCAACACATTTCTGGTAAAGGCATGAATGGGGGGCAGGGGGGACTGCGATGTTGGCTCTCATCACTGAACACAGCCCGCCAGCAGGATCTCCAAGCACCAAGCACCAGCCTCCTGGCCGCCCTCCCCCAGGCCCGGGTGGGGGCTACAGAATTGGAGAAAGGAAAGAGAAGCCCATTGTCCCAGGCAGTACCCACCTGCTCTGCCCTCCTGTAACCTAGCTCATCCCTTACTGGCGCCGTGGATTTGCAGGGTCCAGAAAATCAGACAAGGAGCCTGTGACAAACCCGATTGCCTAGAAAATACTCTAACGGCAAGTGGAAAGTTGAAGGTGAAAACTTCCCATCCAGGCTATGCAGGCAGCTGGGATATTCCAGGTTCCGGAGTGAGCCCCAGCAGCAGGTGACACAGATGCTGCCCAGGGAACAGAGCTCCCCCAGGAACAGCCTCAGTCCATCCCACCTGGCGCCCCCTCCTCCGTTCACCCCTCCCCCCAAGGGCCCGAGACACCTGGGCTCCTCTCTCCAGAAATTCACCCAGCCCCAGAGACACAAATGCGCATCCAATCCTGAGCCAGCAGCCCAAGCCAGGATACTCAGGGGACACCCTTGTGGAGATGCTTCCTTCCTGGGGCCTGATTTCCACTGAGAGAAGACTGCAGGTAGGCCAAGATTGATTTTGAAGAATGAGGGAAAGGAGGGAATGAAGTGCCTTTCACAAAAACTGTGAAATAATGGGGGGTGTGGGACGGGTGTGATGAAAGACTTCACAACATGGAACTAGACAAGGAGTAGGGAGACTCTGAGGAGCCCAAATCAGGAAAGGGTGGGAAGAAGTGTGAGGTTTCCTCCTTCCCAGAAGTGGACAATTGTTACAGCGGACTAAAGGAGCACAATCCCGAAGTGCCCTTCTGGGCTCCCTTCAAGGTCAGTTAGTAATGGCAGTGACACTAACATTTCTCCAGCACTTACTACGTGCCAGGCACACTTCTAGGAGCTGCAGATGAGCAAACTGAGGCACAGAGCAGTAAGGCTGCATTGCTCAAGATCATGTCCCCAGTGGCAGGATCTAGGCTCCACCTTTGGAGCCCTGGCCCTTAACCACTAAGCTACACGTGGCTTTCAGTGGTCCCACCAAGGGGGTCGCTATCCTTCTGGAGTTCATGCCTTCCAAACCATTATCCCTTAACTGATCATTCGATGCCAGTTTCAAAGATGTACGCATAAGTCTGCCCATTCCGCACAGGGGAAAATCTGGAAAAGTTACGGGACTCGCCCGAGCTGACACCGCCCATAGGAGGGGAATTAGAACCAAAATGTGCTGAGCCCCAGCCTGTGGAGCACCACTTCCTAAGGGAGCACAGTAGAAACCCGGATCGCGAAGCTCCGCCCAGAGCAGCAGCATCTCCTTTGGCTTTGGCCAGACCCCTTCGCCAGCGCCAGCGCCAGCGCCGAGGCGCCCTGCCCGGAAATTCCCACAGAGTCACAGCGAACTTCCCAGGAAAACTCCTCGGCTTCCTCCTAGCCCCAGTCACGGAGGCGGCTGCCAAGAGCGCCGCTGGAGTCCTTGCAGCTGCCGTCGGCCCTCCAGGGCGGGAGCCGCCGCTCGTGCGCCCGGGGTCCTCCCGGAAAGGTCCAGGGCTTAAGTTCAAAATTCACTTCCCGCCCAGGCCCGGGCTCGCGGCCCCTCCCGGGACTCTCCGGCAGCCCCCACGTCTCTCGCCCTCCCCAGCCCCAGATAAGCAATGGGGCCCCTCCAGCCTGGAAGGCCAGGCGGGCAGCCGGGAATATCCCGCGGCCGATCCCTGCGCGTCTGGGGACTCGCAGCAGCCGACGCGCGCACACACACACGTGTGTGTGTGTATGTGTGTGTGCGCGCGTGTCACAGCAGCCGGCGCGCACACGTGTGTGCGTGTGTGTGTGTGTGTGTGTTTACGTACGGAACGCGCGGGGTGGGAAAACAATGGCGAGCCGCTGGGAACAGAGCGACGGGCCCCCTCCCCACCTCCCCGCCTCTCTACCCCCAGGCAAGATTTGCTTTGCAGAGAAATCGGGATGCAGATTCACCTCCGACTGCAAAGGCGGGAGGTGGGGGGTGGTAAGGAGGCGGCTAGGGTGGGAGGTGGGAGGGGGTGAAACAGGAGCGGCCGGAGCAGAAAACAAACAGGATGCAGCGCCCGGCGGGTCCGCTGGGGTGCGAACCTGGCAGGGTGGGAAGGACTGCGTGGCCCGCCCCCGGCACCGCGTCAACCCGGGAGGGGGTCGATCTGCGTCTGGGCGCCGGCACCCGAGCCCCACGCGGGGCGCGCACAGGTCACCCCAGCTTCCCGTTGGGAAATCCTTGAACTGGGCGCCTAGACAGCCTGATGAGAAAGCCCTCGTGCCCCCGGCGGGTCGGCGAGGGCGGGGGAGGGGAGCACCCCTAGGCCGGCTAGCGTGGTGCGCACACAGACACACACAGCCCCCTCCCCCCCCCGCCACGGTCTTACCGGGCTGCCACCCCTCTGCCCAAGGACCCAGCTCGGCCCGCGAGAAGCCGCCACTGGCCGGCGTTGTTGAGGGGTAGGTGGGGGTCCGTTCCTTCTCGAGAAACTTTGCAAAGGATGAAAACTCGCAGAGATGAGAGCCGGCGTGTGCCCAGAAACGCGGGGGCGCGAGTGTCAAACTTCGCAGGGCTGGGGAGAGGGGCGCAGCGGCGTGCTGCGGGAGCCGAGGGGGCGCACTTACTACTCAGCCAGGCGCCGGGCTCGGGGCTCGGGGCTTCGCGCTCCTGCTCCTGCTCCGGCTCCTCCTCCGAACGGGTCCTCGCGGCTGGCAGCCTGGGCTTCCCGCTCACATGCCCCCGCGACGCAGCTGACCGGCGCGCAGGGCTGGGGCGGCTGGGCTGGGAGGAGGCACGCCCCCCGCCGTGGGCCGGGGAGTCGCTCCGGACTCGTGGCCACCCTGGGTCCGCGCTCCGCCGCCGGCCGCCGTCCCGGGCGGAGAGCTCGGTTCCGGCCGGGCGGCGCCCTCCGCCGAGCCAGGCCGCTCTCTGCACTCTGCCCTCTGCCCTCTGCTTGCGGCCGTCTCCCTGCCTTCCGCGGTCCTGCTCCCTGACTCGCCCGGACGCTGCGCCGGCCCGCCCGCCCGGCTCTCCGGCTCTCCCGCTCCGCGCCTCGGCTCGGTCCCGAACCAGGGCCTCGGCGGCTGGCCGCTGCGCCCCGGGCTCAGACCTGGGCTCGCCGCTCCCGGGCCGGGGTTGCAGGAGCCGCCACTTGCACAGTTCAGTTCAAGCCGGGACTGGGAGCAGGACGCTCGCAGCTCGCTGCTACGAGGCGACTCCACAGCCTCAGAGGAGAAAGAGGGAGGGAGACAGAGAGCGGGCAGGGGGAGGAGGAAGGAGGAAGGGTGGGGAGATGGAGAAGGAGGGAGGGACAGAGAGTTCCCTCCTCCTCCCTGCAGCCAGGTCCATCCAGGCATCCACAGCTGGAAACCTCGGTCGGGAAGGGGAGAGCGGCGGGGGCGGGTGAGAATAGAAAAAAGAGGTGGATTCTGCCCACTCCCCCTGCCCAGGTATGAGGGTCGCTACCGAGAATCTTCGCTCTTTAGAGCAAGACCCAAGAAGTTGTCCATCCAACTGCCGGCCTCCTAACCCTCCAGACAGCCAGGATTTAGTGTTTCAGACCGTATTTCAGAACCTCACCTGCAGCTAGACTGCTTCCTAATGCCTCAGACCACTCTCTCCAGGCCTGGCATTTGGCACTCTCTTCAGTGTTTGTTGTTTTTTGTTTTCCTGAGCTGGTTCTAGATAAAGGGGTGGATTCCTTTACTTCAGTGTATTTATTAAATGCCTACAATATGCCTGGCCCAACAGGGTGCTGGGGACACCAGGATGAATGAAAGGGGGCCCTGCCCTTTCTAGATTCCCCTTTCCTGATGGAGACAGATGAGTGAACATGCCATTACTGTGAAGTGGAACAGTGCCAAGGTCAGACTGGCACAGGGGGCACAGGGACCACCAAGGGCACTCGGGTGTGAGGACAGGGATCAGAGTCTTCTTGGGAGAGATGTTATCTGAGCTGGGTCCCGGGAAGTAGAGCAGGTGAAAGGAGGGGCAATGGTGAAACTGAAAATAAGGTGCCAGCAGTGTAAGTGGCCCATCTTCTCAGCAGGTGATGGTCAGCCAGGCTCCTAGGACCTTCTGGGGGCTTTAGATTTCATCATTCCCCATGGCCTTCCTTACCCAAATCCTTTTATTGATCTTTTAGTTCTCAGCCCACATATGAATTCTTCCAGAAGCTTGTCTTGACAGCCCAATCTGGGTCAGGTGCCCCATCTACCCGGCAGGCTCCAGAAGCCCTCCCCCACCCCCCACCCCTCTTTGCCCAGGGTTGTACATATTTGTATGGCTTCCCCTGCTGGACTGCAAGCTTCCTGAGAGCAGGGATGTCTCTCTGGCTCACTGTTGCATCCCTTGTGCCTAGTGAGACCTTGGCAAAGAGCAGGCCCTAGATAAATACTTGTTGATCCATCGGTTGACTGAAGGGAATGGGGAGTCCCTGAGGGATTCTAAGGAGGGCCTCTGATGAGATCAGTCTAGCTGGAGGCAGGGAGGCCCATGACCAGACAGTGGCAGTCACGGGGTAGAAATGACACAGGCCTGAGGTAAGCTAGGGACAGGGAGGATGGAAAGAAGGGAGCAGAGGGATGGAGGTGGGACAAGTCAATATTAACTCTTAAGCAAATGGCTTTTGGATGACTGAATGAAGCCATTTCAGAAACCATGAAAGAGTTACCCAAGTGCCACAAAGCCTTTCCTCCTCCTGGCCAGCGTGCTTGTGTTTTCCATAGAGCTGGTTGTTTTTCTCTGGCCCCTGATCAGCTTCAATGGGCACCTTCTTTATGGGTCCGTCCCTGTAGCTGTCTTCAGCCACCACAGAGCAGGAAAGGAAGAACAGAGATGGGACGTGGGCTCTCCTCTTTCCGACATCGCCCATCCACCAGACCGCGCTTCATTGGTGACCACCCTCCCCGGTCACTGCCACTCACTCAACTGTTTTTTTGTTCTATTTTTGTTTTTAGCAATCTAGTAATCTCTACACCCAATGTGGGGTGCCAACTCATGACCCCAAGATCAAGAGTCATATGCTCTTCTAGGGGCGCCTGGGTGGCTCAGTCGTTAAGCGTCTGCCTTCGGCTCAGGTCATGATCCCAGGGTCCTGGGATCGAGCCCTGCGTCGGGCTCCCTGCTCAGTGGGAAGCCTGTTTCTCCCTCTCCCCCTCCCCACTGCTGTGTTCCCTCTCTCACTGTGTCTCTGTCAAATAAATAAAATCTAAAAAAAAAAAAAAAAAAAAAAAAAAAAGAGTCATATGCTCTTCTGACTGAGCCAGCCAGGTACTCCTGAAAGATTTTTAAGCATCTGCCTATCGTGTCTTACACACAGTAGGACAACATACATATACGATCTTGTGTTCAAATACAATATCCATTCATACCTTATCCCAGTTCTGTGAGGTTGGTATCATCATCCTCATTTTAGAGGTAAGAAGAATGAAACTCAAGATCATGGCCAGTAAGTGGAGGAAGTTGTTTGACTAAAGATTCTAGGTCTTTCTATACTACCACACCATTTCCTGGGAACACCCATCAAAATGACACTATTTAACCTAGTGGACCACTCCCTCCTCGAAGCGCTCACTTCGTGACTCCACACCCCCCTGAGTTTCTTCTGACCTCACCTGTCCTTTCCCAGCCTCCCTTATTTATATTCCCTCCTCCACCTTGTCTCCAGGTGGGTGTTTCCCATGGACTCCCTTCTGCACCCCATTTTCCTCTCTCCCTTCTTGCCATAGATGAAATGTTATGTTGCTATAGCTTTATATATTTTTTAAGATTTTATTTATTTATGTGAGAGAAAAAGAGAGAGAATGAGTGGTGCTGAGGGCATAGGGAGAGAGAGAGAGAAGCAGACTCCCTGCTGAGCGGAAGCCTGATGGGAGGCTCGATCCCAGGACCCAGAGGTCATGACATGAGCCAAAGGCAGATGCTTAACCGACTGAGCCACCCACACGCCTCTGTTTCCATAGCTTTAAATACCAACTATTGGGGCTCCAATCGTCCAATTCTTGATTTCGGCTCCGGTCATGATCTCAGGGTCGTGAGATCGAGCCTCACGTACGGCTCTGTGGGAAGTCTGCTTAAGACTCTCTCTCCTTCTGCCCTTCTCTCTCAAATAAACAAACAGACAATGTGCTGATGACTCTCCCAGCTTTTTATGTCACTCTCCAGACTGCTTAGCGCACCTCAGATTCGTGTATCCGACCACACACTTGACGTTTCTACCCAAGGATCTCACAGACATCCTAGATTTCCCACGTTCCAGGATGGAGCTTTAACCACCACCCCCAAACCTGCGTACACCCTGTTCTGTCTTTCCCATCTCAGGGAACGGTACCACCGCGAGGTTTGAGCCTAAAACCTAGGAGTCGTCCTCGAGTCTTCCTTTCCATCGACCCAAATTAGTGAGGGCTGTTGATCTATTTCCACAAATATGTCCTAGTCCTCCTCTTCTCTGTCCTGACTGTCCCCACCCTGGCCCGGGTCATCACCATCTCTCAGCGAGACCACGACAGCCTCACTGCTTCGGAGAATCGAGACTCCCTGCCGTCACATCATTCCACTAAGGCTGCTTACATTGCCATGACTTTAATATTTGTTCCAGAAATTTCTTGCCCAGGAAGATAAGCCCGTAAACTAGTAAATAATTTCATTATTTGCTCCAGGAACTTCCTGAAAATCAATTTATCTGAACAATAGACTGCTCAAACAGCCCCCTTCTCGGGACAATAGTTTGCTTAACCTGGCATACCACTAGCTTATCAAACAATTGTTTATTCTTCAAGACCCTCCCCTCGCCATATCCTCCAATCCTGAACTGTTATGTTACAAATGGCCCAACCCCAATCAGATCTCCATATTGAAAGGTCTGCCTCTAACCAGACTTCAAGCCATGTAAATATCTCTTTACCTGGACAGCACTTCCCCAAACCCTGTTCTTCCCAGAGCAGGTTCCCTTTCATCCTCTGGTCTGGACATAAATGTTCCTTTCTTTACCGTCCCTTCCCCAATCCCCCCACCCCACCCGCAAGATCATTCTCCACACCTTATTCTCCTGCTTCATAGCACTCACCACAATTCATGCTTACTTGATCTGTTTTCTGATTTCTTGTGGGTTTTTTTGTTTGTTTGTTTGTTTTTCCTGTTTTCCCTTTAGATTGTGGGCTCTGTGAGGGAAGAACTTTGTCTGCTCTATTTTCCATTTAATTTCCAGAGCCCCTTGTAGATGCTTAGAAAATATTTGATGAAGGAAAGACTTTGGCTCCAGTGAGGTGACCTCCAACGCACTTCACGTGGCTGCCCATTCCTGAGACCCCGGTGGGGGGCTGCGGTGCCCAGGGCTGCTGGGGTTCCCCACTCTCCCTTTAACCTCCAAGGTTAGAGACAAAGGGGCAAGTGGAAAAAGTAGTAAAAGGATTAAAGTCACGGAATGGAGTGAATCACTTTCCTCAGTATCACAGGGGCCAGCGAGAGGGAGAAAGTTCCAGAAAGTAAGCTGAGAAGCTGAGAGAAAGAAAGAGCAGCGAGAAATCCCTGTCTTGCTTTGCCTCAGGTCTTCCCCGCTTTTCCCTAGGACCTAACAAAGGGCTGTTTCCTCTGCAAAGCCTAGAGGAGGGTGCTTGTCGGTTGGGTCAAGTCAGGGTAGGCCCAGCCTAGTACAGTTTGTCAGGGTACCAACTCTTCATCCTACTAACTGAGGACGTGCTTTTCTAGATACCTACAGCCAGACTCGCCAGTCAGAAGTGCTGAGCTCAGGTGGCCTCGCACCGTGGAAGATGCCACAGGAACCCCCTTCAGAGCCGGGCTCAGTGTGGTGGGCCTCCACTCAATTCTACTTGGCTTTCTCCCGGGTCTCCCACTTGGGTATGGAAGTGAACCAAGAAGATAACGCGTTGATTCACAGAATGTTTCATTTGCCTACCAGAATCTGAACGTATAAGATCTGGAAGCAATCAGCTCTCCAGAACCATCTCCACCATCTTCTCTCTCTGCAGACAGGAGAGGTATCTGGCCTGTGGCTGACTTTTTATCCATCAACAGTCCTGTGAAGATGGGAACTGTTCTCTTTTACCGAGGAGGAAAACCACACTCCAAGATGGGAAGCAAAGTTTCCAAGACTGCAAGGGGGGAAGGGGGAAGGGCTGACACTTGAACCCAGGTTTTCTGGCCCTCAAGTCCGTGCTTTTTCTGCTATACCATCCTGTCTTGCTTCTTATGGGGTTTTATGGCCCTTAGAATCGAAACCATATGAATTAGCACTGGAATATTATTCAGCAACCCAAATTCTAGCCCAGGCCTTCGAGCTAGAAACAGCTCAGGGTGCCTGGAGGGGCTCAGTCAGTTGGGTGTTTGACTTGATCTCAGCTCAGGTCTTGATCTCAGGGTCGTGAGTTCAAGCCCCGCACTGGGCTCCACGCTGGAGGTGGAACCTACTTTTAAAAAATAAATAAATAAAAAGCAACAGCTCTCTGCTTCTTATGTGACAGTTGGCCACCTGTCCCCCAACTGGAGGACTGTCTCCCAAGGACAGAGGACTCAACCCATACGCCCACCCCCAACACACTTGCATGCACACACACAGGGAGTTCACTGAGCGCATGTGCTCCCCTAATGCCAGTGATGTGAGTCCTTTCTACACACACACACACACACACACACACACACACACACTGTCTTCCAAAACTTCTCCACTCCACTCTTCCCATGTCTAGCTACCATGGGGAAGTCAGCTTGGGGAGGAGGGCTGGAGTATCAGGGCTCACCTCCAGACCTAGCAAACATTCTCTCCCTGCAAATTTAACTCTTAGTAGTCCCAAACCCTGGGGGCAAAAATCAGGTCGCATGTCTTATTGATCAATTTGGAATGGGTGCAAAGGCAGGGTTACCTCCCTCTGAGGGCGCCCACACACAGTAAGGCCCTGCACAATGGGTGTTTTCTTCTCTCCTCCTTCCTTCTCTCCCAGTCCTTCCCACAGAGGGGGGCCTTGGGCCCCACCTGAACTGGCAGCAGATGGAGGGAGGGAGGCAGAGAAGTGAAGAAGGTTGTTCCCTTCCCAGCAGCCCCTGGAATTTAGGAAATCCTGAGGTGGCCTCCTCATTCCCCTCCACCCCCCCACCACCTGGTTTATAGTTCCCCACCCCCACCACCTAACTTTTTTTAACCCTCTTTCCTGTCTTGAGGAGACCTAGATCCTCATCCTGGGAGGGGACTGGCAACAATTAACAAAGGCACCATGGAGTAAAGACAATTAACAATCCAGAAAAGAGGGGAAAGAGAGGCTTTGTTCTGGTCTCCATGGCAACGGGGGGGGGAGGAAGGAGGAGGAGGAGGAGGAGGAGAAGGAGGAGGAGGAGGAGAGGCCGTCCAGAGAGGCTGATACTTTCACTTTCCTTTCATCCCTCCCCTGTCCCGCCCCCTTGGGTTTCTGCCAGGGGACAGGGGATCTTGAAGAGCACAGGGCTGGGACAGGTCCAGCCTGCAGGCTGGAGATTCGAGGTGGGTGCCTGTGAGGTTCACACCCTAGCGAAGAACTCACTCACTGGGGAATTAAGGCTAGGGAGAGAGTGCCTCGGGCCCTGAAGTAAAGGCATTCTCCCCTTCCTTCTTCTTTTCTGAAGGGCTTATCTTGTGCCAAGAACCGTAAGCAAGGCTCTGCTCTGGACAGCTTGTGGGCAAAAGGCGCTTGAGTGGCTGGTGCTTCCTTCCTGATCGCAGTCAGCGGTAGGACTGGCCTCGGCAGCCTGCAGGGCCCACTGCAGAATGGTAGGCAGCGCCCCTTGCTGCAAAGTTGTTAAGAATTCAAGATGGTGCTAGCAGAGCCTTAAATCAAGCACGGGCCCTTCGGAGCACGGCGCCCTGTGCAACTATGCAGGTTGAAAGCCCATGATGCCAGCCTAGACGGAAGGCAGCTTGGGGCCTGGGCTCCGTCTGCCTGCTCAGTGTGCACGCCGGCGTGCATGTGCGTGTGTGCGAGAGAGAGACAGAGACAGAGAGAATACTCTGGGCAAATCTTTCCTTCCTGGATTTCTATTTCCTCAACTCTTAACGAGGATATTGAACTAGGTGATCTTTGGCTTGCCTCTTCTATGGGTCTGTGTTTCCTCTTCTCTAGGATAAGAGGAGAAGGATTTTCCAGGCTTCTCTCTACTGCACACAGTTCTGAACTCCACCTCAAGGAGCAAGGGAGAAACCAAGTATAGAAAACTCATTCCCAAGCGTCTGGTCCAGCACTCGCAGGCTTCCCTATTTGGAAAAGGCAGAAGACAATGAAACATAAACTCCAAACCTCTGCTAGAAATTGTGCTGTTGGTTTGGGGGGAATTGGAAGGCACCTGCCGTCTCACAAGTGCTTCTAGATAGAGCAGAAGTTTCTTGGCATGAGAGGTCAGGAGCCCCAGCCCCACCTCCCAGATGGGCCTCTGCATTAGCCATAGGAGACTGTCTGCCAGGACATTTCTTGCTCCCAGCGACCTTAACATCAGGAGAGAATATGGGTTAGGGACTTCAGAACTTTCTAGGACTTTCTATCTTTCTAGGACTCAGCCTTATTGCCCTGTGGGTCCAAGTGAAATGAAGAATATTAATCAGACACTAAAATCAAGGGCACCTGGGTGGCTCAGTCAGTTAAGTCTCTGCCTTCGGCTCAGGTCATGATCCTAGGGTCTTGGGATCGAGTCCCATGTGGGGTTCCCTGCTCAGCAAGGAGTCTGCTTCTCCCTCTGTCCCTTCCCCTACTCGTTCTCTCAATCTCTCTCACTGTCTCTCAAAGAAATAAATAAAATCTAGAAAGAAGGAAAGAAAGAAAGAAAGAAAGAAAGAAAGAAAGAAAGAAAGAAAGAAAAGAAAGAAACTAAAATCAAGGAGAAAAAAATCAGTTCTGTCAGAGGCCCTAAACCAGCCAAGAGGTCAAAGGTCCTGCTCTCTGCCTTCATCTCTCTGCCTGGAGGGTATCCTGCCAGGGACTCCTTGCATGGGTGCTGTTATGGGCTGAACTGTGTCTCCAAATTCGTACCTCAGAGGGTGACTATACTTGGAGACAGGGTCTTTAAGAGGTAATTTTGTTAAAATGAAGTCATTAGGGTGGGCCATAATCCAACATGACTGGTATCCTTATAAAAAGAAGAAATTTTCATATAGACACAGAGGGGAAGAGAAGATGGCCGTCCGCAAACCAAGGAGAGAGGCCTGGGACAGATCCTTCCCTCAGAGCCCTCAGAAGAAGCCTCCCTTAGCCTCCCTTCATGGACTTCTAGCCCCCAGACCTGCGAGAAGCTACATTTCTGCTGTTTAAGCCCCGCCGTCCATGGTGCTTTTTAAGGGCAGCTCTAGCAAATATTCAACTAGGGCTGCTTAGAGGTTGGGAGGTCTGCAGAAGCTTGGGGCTGCCTGGACTCCAAGAACGTGTCTGCACTTTCAGGGGGTAGGTTTTTGTACTAGCATTGCTGTATTATTTTAATTTGAAACAAAATTGATCTATTACTCTCTTCCCCCATAGCCTAGTCTTTTAAATTTTTTATTTCTTCTAGTATTGGTTTAACACATTTTATTGTTTTAATCCCTTTAGTCTTTTATTTTTCTGGTTTTAATGATTTTACTTATCTCTGTCATTTTTAATCTCTGTTTCGTCTTTGTTCTAGCTATCTCATACTATTTGCTTTTATCTCATCTTATCTTCTCGATTTATTGTTATTGTATTATCTTTTTATTCCCCATCTTTTATTTCTAACCTTTGCCTTACCGTGTCTTTGTTCTATCTTTTCATTTCTTTTTAGTTTATTTGGTTTATTTTTAGTTCATATTATCACTTTGCCAGCTGCCTTTTTTTTTTTTTTTTACTGTTTTTACCATCTTTTTGTTTCTTCTTAGTTTACTTTATCTTTTTATTGACTGGTGTATTATCTTCCATATTTTACTGTTTTCAATTCTCTCAGCTTATTAAATGCGGGGGCTGGAAACACAGCCCTCAGGGGAGAGCCGCAAGGCTAACCCAGGCTCCACGCCGAGGAGGCTGGATGCCCGGCCTCCTGGAGCTGGCCCGCCCAACAGCTCCCAACATACGCCTCACTTGCTCCAAAGCAGGCCCCTCCTATCTGTAAGAATTAATCTGTGTAATACAGGAGACCTTGGGATAAAATTCTCCGGAAGATACCAGGTTTGCTTACGGGAATGACACATCAGAGCCGTGGAGGAGCCCAGCTTTCTCACAGCGTAGGCCATCCAGCTGCTCTCGGAGCACGACATCATCTCAAGTTCACCATCAGCAGACATCAGACCAAGGGTATAAAGAAACCACACCACTTGGCAGGGTATGGAGGGCAGGAAATTTCACTTTGTGGAAAAACTCTCAACAGACCTCAGGTTTAATTTTAACAAGAAGCCAAGTGGTCTTGAGCCTTGCAGAAAAGTTCTTGGGAAAAGGCACAACGAAGGGTCTTCTGGAATTCTCACATCTAGCTGCCTCTAATTCATCCATCTATTTATTAAATTTGTATCGAGAAGCTACTATGTACCAGGAATTATGCTAGGAAATGAGGATAAAGTGAAGAGCAAAAAGAGATAGGGTCCTTGCTGTCATACAGTTTATAGTCTCGTAAAAAGATAGGGTATTTACCTGGCGGTGACTGATCTGATTTGCCTTCCTTGCAGACAAGATTACGGGAGGTTGTGACATCTGAGACTGCTAGTTGTTCCCCCAGTATGTTTCTCCTTTCTAGAGCAATACAAGTTTTAGCCGAGAGAATGACTGCCAATCAAAAGACTGCATTTTCCCAGGCTCCCCTGCAGCAAAATCTAGCCATGCGCCTAGGTTCCGGCCGATAGAACCGAAGCAGAAGTGAAACACAACTTCCTGGTTCTGCCCCACGGGACGTACACAGAGTGGTATATGCAACTTCCTGGTCCTATCCTTCACAGTAAAGAATATATATGCTTTCCATTGTCTCTTTCTACCTTCTGCTGGCTGGAACGTGGGTATGGTGGCAGGAGCTCTCACAGTTATGGGATAGCCTGAAGGCCATGAGATGAACGAAGGGCAGTGAAAAGGGAGTACGGGTCTCTGCTACCACGGAGCCCCCATAAAGTTCTGTTCTGCCTATTCTTGGACAATTATAGGAGAGACTAATACATTCCTGTCTGATATAAGCCATGGTGACATTGGCCTTTGTCATGGCCGCTGAATCAGTTCTCTTGAGCATGTAGGTCTCCCCCAAAACTTTCCCTGATTTTGACTCAAGCCTAGAATCGTCTCTTTCCAAGCACTCTTAGAGAAGAATCAGGTACATCCCAGCTGGGTTACTGCTCTACGCAAGAACGGACCTTTCTTGTCGCCGGGGTGCATGAGGGTGAGCAATCTGCTGCGTTTTGTGGCTCGACTCTGATTGTAAACAAGCTTCTCTGCACGACTCTCTTGAGTCCCAGAAAAGTAAACTAGGTCTTAGCACTCATTCCCACTTTAAGTATCTTTTTCATGACAAACTATATGCAAACGGAAGACTACGCTGTTAAAAACTATTTCATCAGTGCGATCCCCACCAACGACCAGAGTGTCCCCACCCCGTGTCAACAGTGTGACTCCTCTCCAAATATTCTACTATCGGCGCAGCACTCCGGCCCTCCACATGTTTACTTCCCTGCTCCCCAGTCACATTTTCGGTAACTTCTTCAGCTGTTGGAGTTCCCTTCCGTCAGCCCTGCCCCTCTGCAGACAGACACTGTCGTGAAGCCTGCAGACCCCTCTACCCCTGAACACCCTGGAGAACCCTCACACCGTGAGTTTAGTCTTGCTTCTACTCCATCAGGTGACCGTAGCCCCTTACGTTAGTCTGCTCAAGCTGCTACAGCAAGATGCCACGGACTGGCTGTCTTACACAACAGAAATTCACTTCCCACAGTTCTAGAGGCTGGAAGTCCAAGATCAAGGCGCCAGCCATTTGGGTTCCTGACGACAACTCTTCCTAGCTTATAGATGGCCACCTTCTCCCTGTATCCTCCCTTGGTGAAGAGAGGGCTCTCACCTCTCTTCCTCTTCTTATAAGAAATGAATCCTAATCACAGAGTCCCCACCCTCAGGACTTTATCCAATCAACTACCGATGGCCCCATCTCCAAAAACTATCACAATGGGGATCTGGGCTTCAACATATGAATTTGGGGGGTACACAAACATTCAATCTGTAACATCACCCCCGCTCCCCTCTGTCTTGTTCACTGCTGCATCCTCAGTCCCTAGAATAAAAAAAGGCATAATCCTGCATAATTCTAAACTGCCAGAGGATGACTCTACCCTGGGAGATTCCCAGAAGTTGCCTCCTGATATCTAAGGTATTTCTCCCGGCATGGGGCTGAATACAGTTCTCAGTAAAACTATAACATTTTATTTTGGGATGTAATCGTATAATAAAGGGGACTGGAGCCTACAAAATAATTTCATGTCTAAGAATTAGGCCCTTTTCTTTAAAGTTCCATGGGGAGTGCACCTGGGTGGCTCAGTCAGTTGAGCGCCGAACTCTTGGTTTCAGCTCAGGTCATGATCTCAGGGTCATGGGTTTGAGCCCCATGATAGAGTCTGCTTGAGATGCTCTCCCTCTGCCCCTCTCTGCACGTGCATGTGAGCTCTCTCTCTCTCTTAAAAAATAAATAAATCTTTAAAGTTCCATGTGGAAAACGAGGCAAAGGTGAATTGGCCATTTCAATCTCAGTGCCACTAACCTTCCAGATTGTTAATATCGTAGTCAGTGTATGAGGGTCTCTGTGGTAGTAAGTCTCCAAGGTGGCCCCCGATGATCCCCACTTTTTGGTGTGCATGCCCTTGCGCTGATGTAATCTCTTCCCATTGAGCATGGGCTAGACTTAGTGACACTTCTTTTTTTTTTATTATTTTTTAAAGTAATCTTTACACCCAATGTGGGGCTTGAATTCATGACCCCAAGGTCTTAGAGACCTTCTAAGAGACCCTGAGCCAGAAGCACTCAGCTAAGCTACTCCTGGATCCCCAACCCTCAGAAACTCTGTGAGACGAGAAATGCTTATTGTTTAAGTTGCTAAGTTTGGGGGTAATCGTTATGCAGCAATAGGTAAGCAGATAATAGATCAGGATGTCAATATCAATAAGATAACTCTCCAGCTTCTAAATATATTTGCCGTCTATGGATGGGATCAGCCATCTGCAAAAAAGAAAACTAGTAAGTGGGAATCTGAGAGAATATTTATTCTCTAGAAAGCATGATTGAATCATCTGCATAATCTGTATTCTCCCCAACCTCTTAGCATGATGCTGGACACAAAATTAGCTAATTGATTCACTGATGACTTCTTATTGAAACTTGCATTGCTTTCTATTTGCCTTATTTATTTATTTATTTATTTATTTATTTTTTTAAAGATTTTATTTATTTATTTGACGGTGATAGAGACAGCCAGCGAGAGAGGGAACACAAGCAGGGGGAGTGGGAGAGGAAGAAGCAGGCTCATAGCAGAGGAGCCTGATGTGGGGCTTGATCCCGTAACGCCGGGATCACGCCCTGAGCCGAAGGCAGACGCTTAACCGCTGTGCCACCCACGCGCCCCTGCCTTATTTAAACAAATATTTAGGTAGATTCACAAAGCTCTTTCTGGAGTGAAGAAGAGTTATTTTGGCTTTCTGTGCTCATGCTCGTGGTGGTGGCAGCAGGTGCGCCCTCGGCGTGCAGAACGACACCAGCGAGTTCGTGGACCTGTAGGTGCCGCGGAAATGCTCTGCCAGCAACCGCATCATCGGCGCCAAGAACCACACGTCCATCCAGATGAATGTGGCCGAGGTTGACAAAGTGACGGGCAGGTTCAGCGGCCAGTTCAAAACCCACGCTATCTATAGGGCCATTTGCAGGATGGGGGAGTCTGATGACGCCATCCTCTGACTGGCCAAGGCTGATGGCATCATTTCAAAGAACTTCTGACTGGAGAAGATCACGAATGTGGGATATTTGTCATAAATAAATAGTAAACTCCCCCCCCCAAAAAAAGAAGAGTTATTTTGCCTGCAAAATCCATTTTTAAAGTTTTTTTCTGAAGTCTTCCATGATCAACCTCCACCCTATTCTCACACACTAGTGATTAGATTTTGTCATTCTTTCCTCCGTGCACTCATGGCACCTTGAGACCACCTCTGTGATGGCACTTGGCACTGATGACTTGCTATCTCCCTCATTAGGCTGGGAGATTTTTGAAGGCAAAGACTATGACTTCCTCATCGTTGTTCTTAGAACAGAACGCAGTCTCTGGCCCATAAGTTCAACAAGTATGCCTTACATAAATGAATAGGACTATATTAATGAAGGAAGGAATAAATAAATTAATAAATGAGTTGGCTTTGAAAGAAAACTAAGTGGCCTGAGGAAAAGATTTTCCCCCTTGGATTTCTGTTCTCCTATAAAATGAAGGGGTCGGACAAGATTGCTTCTAAGAGCCGTTTCCACTTAGACCTTCCAAGATTTATGACTGAAGGTGGGAGTGGGAGCCTATGCCCTTCTACAGCCTTCGAAAAGCCATGTTAGGAAGAAAATAATAAAGATAAGACTAGAAATCAGTGAAATGGGAAACAGACCAACAATGAAGAAAATCAATGAAAGCAAAGACTGGTTCTTTGAAAAGATCAATAAAATTGATAAACCTCCAGCTAGATTGATCAACAACCAAAGAGAAAAGACACAAATTACCAATATCAAGAATGAAAGGGAGGGAGCATCACTTCAGATCCTACAGACATTAAAAGGATAAGAAGGGCGTGTTAACAACTCTATAGACTAAATTTGGCAACTTACACGAAACGGACAAATAACTTGAAAAACACATATTAGAAAAACTGGCCCAAGAAGAAATAGAAAATCTGAATAGCTCTCTCTATCTACTAAAGACACAAATTCATAATTTTGAAAAAACTGGCAAAATTCTCTCAGTCATTTAAGGATGAAATAATACTAACCATACGTTAGTTATTTCAGAACACAGAAGAAGAAGGAGGAATATTTCCCAACTCATTTTGTGAGTCCAGCATTACCCAGATGCCACAGCCAAAGATGTTACAAGGAAAATAACCTACAGATTGATATCCCTCCTGAACAATAGACACAAAGCCTTAACAAAATCTTTGCAAGTAGAACCCAATAATATACAAAGCGGGGTGATTCAGGAATGCAGGGCATACAGACAGTAAAGGAAGAAATTTAACTGTCTTTATTCACGGCTATAACGATATCTATGCAGAGAGCTCTAAGCGAGTCTCAAAAAAACTACTACAGCTAATAAGTCAATTGAGCAAGGTCGTAAATACAAGGTCAAGATACAAAAGAAATCACCCGTATTTGTACGTACTTGTAACAAACTATTGGAAAATGGAATAAAAAGGTGTCATTTACAGTAGCTTCAACAAACATGAAATACTTAGAGATCAATTTAATGAAAGATATGGAAGACATTTACATGGAAAACTTTAAAACGTTGCTGAGAGAAACTAAAGATCTAAAGGAACGAAGAGATATGCCGTGTTCATGGCTGGGAAGACTCAATATTGTTAAAATGTTAACTTTCCCCAGACTGATCTACAGATTCAATGTAATCCCGGTCATAATCACTGCTATAGACTGAATGTTTGTGTCCTACCCCCCACCTCCAAATTCATATGCTGAAACCCTAATCCCGATGTGATTATATTAGGAAATGGGGCCTTTGGGGCACCTGGGTGGCTCAGTCAGTTAAGGGCCAGACACTTGATTTCGGCTGACGTCATGACCTCAGGCTTGCAAGACTGAGCCCTGCATGGAGCCCCATGTCGGGCTCCGTGCTGGGAGCCTGCTTAAGATTCCCTCCGCCCCTCCCCTCCCAGCTCCCCCCCACCCCGCCCCTGCTTACATGCTGTCTCTCTGTCTCTCTCTAAAAAAAAAAAAAAAAGGGAAAAGAAATGGGGCCTTTGGAGGGTAATTAGGTCATGGAGACAGAGTCCTCACAAATGGGATTAGTACCCTTGTAAAAAAAATCCCCAGGGGTGCCTGGGTGTCCCAACCAGTCAAACATCTGCCTTCGGCTCACGTCGTGATCCCGGGGTCCTGGGATCGACCTGAGCAATGGGCTCCCTGCTTGCCTGGGAGTCTGCTTCTCCCTCTCTCTCTCCTCCTCCCCACTGCTTGTGCACTTTCTCTCTCTCAAATAAACAAATAAAATCTTTTAAAAATAAAGAAATAAAAATTTAGAAAGTTCCCAGAAAGCTCCCTTACCCCTTCCTCCATGTGAGGACACAGCAAGAAGACAGCTATGTATGAACTAGGAAGTAGGCTCTCACCAGACACCAAATCTGCCAGTCCCTGTATCTGGGATTTCCCAGCCTCCAGAACTGTGAGAAATAAAATTCTGTTGTTTAAGCCAATGGTAAGTCTATGGAATTCTGTTACAGCAGCCCAAACAGATTAAGACAATCATCCAGTAATTTTTGCAGAAATTGACGAACAAGTTCTAAAATTTATGTGAAAATTCAAAGGACTTAGAATATCCAAA
This sequence comes from Ursus maritimus, assembly GCF_017311325.1. Classification (NCBI taxonomy): domain Eukaryota; kingdom Metazoa; phylum Chordata; class Mammalia; order Carnivora; family Ursidae; genus Ursus; species Ursus maritimus. The sequence continues at coordinate 103,202,313 of NW_024424452.1, read as the reverse complement.
GCAATCTTGAAAAAGAAGAGCAAGGTAAGGGACACTTGGGTGGCTCAGATGGTTAAGCATCTGCCTTCGACTTGGGTCATGATCCCAGGGTCCTGGGATCGAGCCCCACGTTGGGCTCCCTGCTCTGCGGAAAGCCCGCTTCTCCCTCTCCCTCTACTGTTTCCCTGCTTGTGCTCTCCCACTGTTTCTGTCAAATAAAAAAATAAAAATCTTAAAAAAAAAAAAGGAGAAGAGCAAGGTAGGGTTTATATTATTTGACTTCAAGATCTACTATAAAGCTATAGTAATCAAGTCAGTGTGGCATTGGTGTAAGGGCGGACGTACACATCAGTGAAACAAAATAGGGAGTCCGGAAATAGACCTACACATGTTTTGTCAATTGATTGTTGACAAGCGTGCCACGGTAATTTCAAGAGGAAAGGCTATCTTTTCAACAAATGGTGCTAGAGCAACTGGACAGTCTTATTAAAAAAAATACACCTTGACCCCAACCTCATAATACATACCAAGATAAACTAGAAATGGATCATAGACCTACACATCACAGCTAAAATGATACAATTCTAAAAGAAAATCCTTGTGCCCTTGGGATAAGAAAGATTTCTAAAGACCCCAAAAAAGAAACAATAAATTTCACCCCATTGAAATTAGAAACTTCTGCTCTTCAAAGGACACTTTTGGAAAACGAAAAAGGAAGTCATAGGTCATAGCCCGGGAAAAAGTATTTACAAACATGTACCTGACAAAGGACTTGTATTCAGAATATATAAAGATATATTCAGAATATATGATTTTTTAAAGATTTTATTTCTAAGTAATCTCCGCACCCAAAGTGGGGCTTGAACCCACAACCCCGAGATCAGGAGTTGCATGCTCCACTGACTCAGCTAGGCAGGAGCCCCCAGAATATATAATGAAAGTAGAACATATATATTTTTACAATTCAATAATAAGACAGACAACGCAATGTGTTTTTTTTTAATGGACCAAAAGATTTGAACAATCACTTCCCCAAGAAAACATATAAATGGCCGATAGGCACCTTCGCATCATTCGTCATCAAGGAAATGCAAATTTCAACCACAAGGAGAGGGTCCCACACTCCTCTCGGAATGGCTAAAAGGAACAAAGTTGGGTGATACAAGCGTGAGCAAGGGTGCAGAGCAGCCAGAACGCTCCTGTACCGCTGGTGGGTGTGTAAAACGCTACAGCCACTTTGGAAAATAGTTTGGCAGTTTCTTATAAAGCTAACGTACACCCACATATAACCCAAGGATTCCCCTACTAAATAAAACACCCAAGAGAAATGAAAACATAGATCCGTAAAGACTTTTACATTAACGTTAACGGAAGTCTTACTCACCACAGCCCCAAACTGGAAATAATCCGCATGTCCATTAATAAGCGAGTAGATCAACGAAGTGTGGAGGAGCCCCCCAGCGGAATACTACTCGGCAGTGACAAGAAACAAACTACTTACGCGTGGGACAGCTGGGAGAAGGGTCCACACTCTCCGGTTCTGTTTATATGGAAATCTTGAATTTGCAAAACTCTCCTACAGTGGCAGAAACAGAGCAGTGGCTGCCTGGGGCCAACGGCTGGAGGGAGACTGGCTACAAGGGGGCACAGGGGACCTTTTAGCGGGTCCATGGGTTTAAATATTTGTCAAACCTCTTTGAACTGTACCCTTAAAAATGGTATATTTTAAGTAAGTTCTATCTCAATAAAGTTAATTTAAAAAGAAACCAAAAAGGCTACATGGCTGTGTGCTCCCCTGGAAGCCGGGCTCAGTCTCGATCTTCCCACCCCCTTCAACACATTTCCACCATCTCTACCCCAAAGCCATCCTCCAGCAGGGGTTCCTTTCTCTGTGACAGGTCTCTGTCCCAGCATGTCCTTCCCACCTGCCACCCCCAGCCAAGACCTTTCTTCATCAGCCTCCACCAGCCAGAGCCTCTGCACCTGCTACCAGCCGGCTCTGTGGATGAGCTGTCAGCGCTACCCCAGGTCAGGGCTTCGGGCCAAAGCCGAGCCGCCCGAGCAGATTGCGTTCAGCTGATGCGGAGGTGGCCTTCAACTAAGCACATCAGCCTCACCAGCACCTGCTGGGTCTTGGCAAGGGCGAGAGACGGCACACAGTCTCTGGCGCCTCCGCCGTCAGACCTCAACGCTTCTTAACCCGTGGACCCCCAGGGCCAGGCTCTTTGGTCTGTGCGTGAGGTTCCGCGGACCTGACCTAGGCTTCTTGGTGTTGTCCCCACCCCGAGTCTCATCTTCCCTTCAGAACCTAGTTCCCTCCGTCCCAGGTCCTTTCCTGTCCCTAAGACATCATTCCCAAGCAGAGCCGTTTAAAAGAAAGAAACCCGAAATCGGCAGTCATTGTGGCATAGGCCCACTGAGGACCCATTCGGCCCCCTTGAGAAAGGGCACCCTGGGCTGGCCGGGGTTCCTCTGCGCCAATGGCACGCTGGGCCAATGACTCTCGGCGAGGCTGGATGATCCTGTTGCTTGCATAATCGATGGGCCCTATTCTGTGCCACCACTCAGCCCCTCCTGGGGATATACACAAGAACACTTTGGGGACATAGGGAGCAATCCTAGCCAAACACAGAGAGAAAGGGGTGCCAGGAGGCCCGAGAAGCTTGTTTAGGGCTCCAGCCTGCATTTGTTTCTAGGATCCTCTTTGTACCCCTGATCCAGCGAGAGGCTGAGGTTTGGGATCCAAACGGTCATCGGGGACCACAGGCCTCCTGGCCAGGGACTGTGGGGATTGGGAGCAATGGGGAACTGTGGCTCTTTGGCCCCTGGCCCCTTGCCCTCCTCCTCTTGGACGGCGGAGAGGATGCAATTTCCCTGGTCATGGGAATGGCTGGACCCGGCCGTCTTGGACACAATGGCTTGGCCAGAGCACGTGGGCGAGCCCAGGAGACTGGCTTGGGTCTGCGGCTTCCTGGGAGGAAGTGAGGCATTGTTTCGGGGGCTGTGTGGGCCCGCTGGAACTCCGCACAATGCAAGGAACGGTGGGTGCCAGGTCCAGCCCACCGACAATCGGGAACTTGTTTATTGCTTTAATGACCCCACGGTGGATCCACCTGGAAACAGACCTGCTAATGAGCGGAGACAGAGCTGGCACAGCCCCAAGGGAAGCCTGTCGGGCCAGCTCCCCTGGAGGCGCTAAGGGTGTGTGGTCTGAGACTGGGAGAGCTGGGAAGTAAGGCCTGGGATCTGTCTGGGAAAACCACAGTGAGATCTTCTGCTTCTCCATCCCCATCCGCCTCCTCTGTGGGGTCGTGAGAAGGCAGAGTGGGGGAAGGAGCCATGAGGTTGAGAATGGAAGGCATGATGGAGTTCCCCATTCCGGCCTCTGCCCCAAACTGCTGGTGGCCTTGATCAAACTGTCAAAGCTTTCTGGGCCTCAGTGTCCCCATCTTTCAGGAAAGGACACCCAGATCATTCCCGCCGTCTCCCCACTTTCCCAGGGTGTTGGGAGGATAAGGTAAGATCAGACACAGCAACTGCTTTGAACTTCTTGGAAGAAAAACCCTTTTAGACATCAAGGCTTTACGCTGTTTGCTTCTTTCCCCTGTGGCTGGAACCTGGGAGCTTGGGGAGATGTACTGTCTGGGACTTGGTTTTCCTAGACTGTTTGTCAGACACCTGCCAGGGACTGAGACAACATTAAAAACTGCCCCCGCATCAAGGACATCTGGGAGCCAAAGGTAGGCAGCATAGGAAGGGGCGATACTACGCTGGGGCCAGCTCACAAGAGCCAAGTGCCAAATGTTCAGGAATGTTAAATCCATTGGTAGCTTGCCGTCAGCCACTATAGGAGTTTTTACACCCTAAAAATTAGCAGTCTCTACAATCAGGGCCTTTTTTTTTTTTTTTTTTTTTTCCTCCCTTAAGAGCTAGTTTTCCAGCCAGAGTTTGCAGAAGGCTTGCTCGGTGCTGCCATGACCCTGCTAAACTCCCACCTGGGTCTCACCAAGCAGGTGCAGCTCATTTGCTCTGGGGACACAGACCCCCACTTCCCCCCCCACCCCTGGGGACTGGAGGCCTAAGCAGGTAAGAAAATGGCCCCGGGGCAGGCAGCAGTGGGGCAGGGGTGACCAGTGTGATAGAGGCGTCATCGACTCTCCTGTCCTATACGGAGCTCTCAGGGTCTGGGAGCCAAACCAAAGCTCCAGTTGGGTGCTGAGGCCCGCTGCTGGTCTGGGTGTCTCTTTACCCTAGTTCAAACACAACAGGGGTGGGGATGGGGATGGGGACAGAGACCACAGGAGTCTTCCATCTCAAGCATTTATGAGGACACTCATGGGAGCATAACTGAGCCTCCCTAATTATTTGAGGAGTTGTTTGTTTGCTGGCTTGTGTTTTGGGGCCTTATTTTAACCAGAGAAGTTTCTTTAGAGGCTGAAAAGGGTGATGACCATGGATTCTGCCGACGGGCCTCAGATACGTCAGGCAGTGGGGAGTAAAGCTATGAAGCCGAAGAAGGAAGCTGCCAGTGACCTGGGGTGGGTCAAGGCGACAGCTCAGGGCCTACAAGCGATGATACCTGGGCTCCAGTTCCGGCTCTGCCATTCGGTCCCGGGCACATCACTCGGTCCCTGGGGGCCTCCCTTTCCTCGCCTGTACTCTGTCGTCACCAGCAGGCCATCTGGAGGGGCCCTGGGTGCACTCACATCCTCTGACCTGAATTCATTTCTGCTGCCCTTTGGTTTCTCTTACCAATGTCTCTAAGCTGGTGGCACGGAAGCTTGAGACGTGCTCCCTTTCAGCGTAAAGCTACTTGTCCCATCGGGCGTCTTTCACAGTGAAGGCATTTGCTCCAGAGTCTGGGAGGTCCTGGGCCTAAATCTTGGCTCTTGCCTCTCGCTGGCTGTGTGGCCTTAGGGCAAGTTCTTCTCTGATCCCACCACCTCGTCCGAGAGATAAGACCGATCAGAGAGCCCTCTACCAGACTTACCGGCGGAATTAAATGGGGTAATTCGTGTGAAGTCTCAGCACAGACCCTGGCACGTGGCGGGCATGGAGGAATGGTAGCTGTGGTCGGCCCTCTAGAGCAGGACCCGGTGGGCCCGGGAGGGACCTGCCGCTTAAGAGCGGCAGCTGAGCAGCACCCTGCAATCTTACTGGGGGATTTCAACTCAGCAAATGAAAGTCACGACCTCCCAGAGGAGACCCCTGTATTGTTACAAGGAAATGCATAGTTGATCGGAGGTGGAGAGGCAGGGCACTCCGGTTCTGGTTTTGACTTGTCCTCAGCTCCCTTGTTTATGACATGTTGCTCATCTCGGCCCTCCCTCATCGCTCCGGACAAATGAGGTCATGCTGATGAGCAAAATGAAATCAGTAAAAATATTTTAGAGTATGCCATAAAATATATTATTATCGCAAATAATAATATAATTAATCTCTACGGCCCAGGACAGCCCTGAGAGATTTATTTGTGGGTAGAAGAATTTTCTTTTTTCCATTCTTTTCCAGGGAGGTTTTTTTTCCAGCAGGAGCCTCCGTGCCTTGGGGACAGAGTGGGGCTGAATGTCCAGTGTAACTCACAGTCCTGCCTTCCTCCCTCCCACTCGTCCCTCCACTGGGAAATCTAAATATACTTTTAGGGAACCTCATTCCTCCCGCCCCGGTTTCCTTTCCAGAGCATGCCTGGGAAAGCTCTCAGAACTTGGGAGTGAAGGCTGCTGTAGGGACATGCCTGAGCCCTTCTCTCTGACCCTGGGCTTTGGTCCCCAGGAGGGCTGGTCACAGACGGGAGGCCCAGGGGCTGAGATGGCCCAGAGAGACAAAGGTGTGGCAGTGACAAGGAGGCTGAGAAATGCAATAAAGTCACTGGTTGGATGGGAAGGGGGGGACACAACTCTCGAGGCCCCCACAGAGAAAAAGAGAGTAAGCCACTGTCCCCAGGTCCACCTTGGATGAGGCTGGAGACAGGGCTCCAGGGCAGGCCAGCTTCAGCTTCAGCAAGCTGGGGGTGGGGCAGGCGGCGACACAGGCTCCACTGGGAGCGGATAAATAATCTTCAGCTGCAACAATAAAGATCAATTATGACCTAATCGCCCAGCCCGATTCCAAAGGCCCAGGGGGTGGGTCTCTTTCTGCCTGTCCCTCCAGGTTTAATTATCTGAGGAGTCTTTGGACTTTGGGAGACCCAAAAGGGAAAGAAGATCTGCAAATAATTAAGCCAGGGAATGGCCCTCACCAAAGACGTGTCTGTGGGCGTGGGGCAGGGGGCAGAGGACATGGCAGGTCCCCCTTGGGTGCATCTGTGTGGGTTGGGCGGGGACAGAGAACAGGAGCAGAGGAAGGGAGGCCGCTGAGGCAGACAAGAGCTCCGTGGCCAGGAAGGATACCGGAGGGAGCCCCGAGGCAGTGAGGCAGACACACGGGGAAGCTGCACCCTGAGGACCGTTCTCACCCGGGAGATCCCCTTAGTGTTCGCGGCATCTTTGCAAACACTAGAATTATTGGCAGTACCCTTGAAGGGACGGAAAGAACTCAGAACAACTCTGAGCAAACCAGCGTGATTGTTGGTTGCATTGGCCATGGCCACACACAGACGCAGAGACCAGAAAGTACCTGCCCTCGTTTCCCACTGCTTGTATGACTTGGGGTATGGCTGTCTCTCTCTGACACCAGCCTGGCCAAGTTCTGCCTGGTGACAGGGTTGTCCCCTGCTTGGTACCATCTCACACACGTGCCCAGCTCCACATTCTGCAGGACACACATCACTGAAACATACATATACCCACAGCAGGGGGCAAAGATCAATTGCACACAGGATGGAAACCGACCAAGGAATCATGGCGCACAGGTTACACGCTCCCACTAGGACTTGGGACAGACCTACTAGTTTTCCCTAGAGGAGTTTTGGGGTTGCAATTCCTTTGGCCTGGTTCTTTGTTTCTAACAGAGGTACCCATAAGGTTCCTCATGCTATCTGCCTACCTCTTCCACTATGTTTGCCCCTGGATTCCGGACTAACCCCTTTGGAGTCACAGCCTGTTAGCACCTGAAAGAACAGTAGAAGCCATCAAACCCATCTTACAGATGGGGAAAGTGAGTCTTCTTTCTCTATCCAAAGTTGGCTCTCTGGACTCCCACTTGCTTTCTAAATGAATTTTCACCTTGTTTTTGGCTAGTGGGGCATATCTTTATTAATGATGGTTTTACATGTGCACTTGGGTCCTATGGTTTATTAACATGATGATGAAGGCTCAGCCTAGATTAACCAGTGTGCCCAAGCAGGCCACTGGGAAGGGAAGACAGAACCCAAGTTGCCTGTGAGCATGAGGCCCCTCCCCCACTCTAGCATCGAGGTGCTACTGTGTTTTACAATCACCTTGGTATATTTATATATTAGTGTTCTTTTCTATTTTAAAAATGCTTTCCCATTGTGCTTTGGCTCACTGGGGCAATGCTGTTCTCCTGGTTGTGCCGATAGGCTTTTCAATCAAAAACAAACAAAAAAATCCACATGTTTCTATTTCTTTATATATCTCTGCTTTTTCAGGAAAATAAATATTTGTTGAATTGAAGTAGAAAAATTTTTGAGAAAAATGTTTTTGTACCTAGTGTATTTTGCTGCTATTGTTGTTAAATAAGCGCTTTCGGTGACAGGGCTTTTGTTCTGAGAAAGGGCTTTTTATGTTGGGGGTGGGGGGATGTTGTCCATCCAGGGGGCTGTGTTGGGAATTTCAAAGTAGGAGAGTCTTAAATCGTACAAGCCAGCAGTAGCCCCTCTTCTTTCTCTGCTCCTCCGTTTTGTTTCTGCCTTCCAATTCATATATTCCCTCCTATCACCCATGCCACCCCCACCTCCGCCACTTGGCCTTCCAGCCCCTCTATGGGAGGAGAGCGAGGCAGACAGTAATGCAGTTTGGCAGTCTGCGTTACAGACTAGCGAAGGGGAGCAGAGGTCCCAGTGTCCCTGGGAGCTCCACAGGACCCGTCTGCTCCAGTGTCCCCCCTTGACATGAACAGAGTTGTTCTGGGGTTCAAGTGCTTGACAGCTGAGGTCCCTCCTTCCACCCCCAAGACGATTTCCAGGTGCTCACAATTCACCAGGCTCTCTCAAGGATCCAGTCACACATTGGGTTTTACTTAGGTGCAAACACTAATGTCTATGGGGGTACATAACGAATCCCACGCCTTCCTCAGTGAGCAGGGAGCAAGGCCCTAGGGGCGAGGACACAGTGTGACTCCTCCTCCTGATCCTGTGAACCCCAGCCACCTGTCACAGGGCCTTTCCCTGTCTCGTGACTCATCTCGCTGAGGGCCACAGCGCCAGCACGCTGCCAGGTCTTTGGGGACACAACAGTGAAGGAAACATAGCCCGGGACCTCCAGAGTCAGGCTTCTGGCAGGTCATAGACACTTAGACGATCGATCACACCAGGGGATAGCAAATGTTATGGTGGGAGAAGCTCTGGATTCTTAAAAGATGTATAGGTCTTGGGGCACCTGGGTGATCCAGTCGGTTGAGCGTCCGACTCTTGATTTCAGCTCAGGTCAGGATCTCAGGGTCATGAGATGGAGCCCCGCATCAGGGTCCAGGCTCAATGGGGGAGTCTGCTTGAGATTCTCTCTCTTGCTCTGTGCCCCCTTGTGCACTCACACACACACATGCTCTCTCAAATTAAGAAATAAATCAGGGTGCCTGGGTGGTTCAGTGGTTAAGCATCTGCCTTCGGCCCGGGACGTGATCCTGGGGTCCTGGGGTCGAGCCCCGCATTGGGCTCCCTGCTCCGCTAGGAGCCTGCTTCTTCCTCTCTCACTCCCCCTGCTTGTGTTCCCTCTCTCGTTGACTGTGTCTCTCTCTGTCAAATAAATAAATAAAATTGTAAAATAAAAAAAAAGAAAAAAGAAAAAAAAGAAAAGAAAGAAAACTTAAAGAAAAAGATGCACAGGTCTTCACCAAAAGAGGAAGAAAGGAAAAAAGCATTCTAGGAGAAGGAACAATATGTGAAACAGGAGGATTGAAAAGACACTTCAAGTAGTCTGGTAAGATAGGAGGGACAGCTGTCGAGAAGTGCTGGTAGGAAGCGAGAGTTCTTTGGGCTCATTTATTTGTGCCAAGCATGGTTTTAGGTGCTGAGCAAGAGACACATTCCCTCTCTCATGGAGCTTCTATTCTAGTGGGGAAGACAGATAACAAAAACCAAACAAATATATCAGAGCGAGAAATGCTAAGCAGAGAGTTACCGCAGGAAGACGTGAAAATGAGTCACAGAGGCACTACTTTGGGTTGGGTGGCCAGAAGAAACTTTCTGGAGCGAGCTGGATAAGGAAGTTGGCCATGTGAAAATCAGGCATCCCGGGCAGAGGGAATGGCTACGGAAGAGGCTCCGGTCAGCAGAGCTGTTTAAGGACATTTGAACAGTGCGATTGCTTTAAGAGATGCCCTCGGTCATGCCTCTTCAGCTTCTCGAAATAGACATTGTTGCCTAACGAATTACCCCAAAAGTTAGTAACATGAAACAACGAACGTATCTCACAAATTTCGGGGGGTCAGGATTCTGGAGGCAGCTTCTCGGGGTGTTTCTGGCTCTGGGTCTCTCTTCCTCACCACACGGGCTTCTCCATAGGGTTGCTCACAACACAGCATCTTGCTTCCCCCACAGAGAGAGACGGAGAGATAACGTACCCCAAACAGCGGCCATAGTGTTTGATGAGCTGCCCCAGAAGGGACATGGCATCACTCTCGCTGCATGCTCCTGGAGCATGGGATGCACAAGGGATGATGCAGAGGTGTGATTCTCAGAAGTCGTGAGCCATGGGGGCCATCTTGGAAGCTGGCTACCTTGCCCTCTGGCCCCTAATGTTTACATCCCTCTGGCATGCCAATTATGCTCCCTCCCCCACCCCGCAAAACCTGAAAGTCTTGCCTCATGGTAGCACCAGCTGTATCTCATCATCTGAATCAAGTACAGGTGCAGATAAGGCCCCTCAGGTGTAGTTAGTTTCTCTCTCTCTCTCTCTCTTTCTTTCTCTCTTTCTTTTAGACTTATTTATTTATTTTAGAAAGAGAGTACACAGCAGGAGGAGCAGAAGGAGAGAATCCCAAGCAGACTATGCACCGAGCCAGGAGCCCAACCTGGGGCTCAGTCCCACAACCCTGAGATCATGACCTGAGCCCAAATCAAGAGCCACTTAACTGACAGTGCCACCCAGGTGCCCACAGGTGTAGTTTCTTAAGTAGACTCCCACGAAAGGTTCCTCTTTCAGCTAAACGGACATGAGATATCTGCCCCCACCATACCCTGTATGCGACATAGGAGGGGAATAAGAGAGCCGCTAAATGTATTCCGGTTCAAAGGGGGAAAGTGGTCCATAACAATTCTGAAACCCAAACAGGCAGATGGAGTAACTCCCCACGGCTCTTCTTGGCTCTCCCGTCTGAACTCTTGCGTCTGACCTCTGTGTCCTCCCTCCCTGCTCACGAAAGTTAGCTTGTGTTTTCTCAGCTTGCCTCCTGCCAATAGAATTTTGAGAGTCCAGAGGGCTTTTTTCATTTTGTATTGTCTCAATAGTGCGTGAAAACACTTCGGAAAAAAACATCAGCCCAGAGCCTAGACTATAAAACATGTTCCGTAACGGTAGCAATTATTGCTAATGGGAGGTGTGGTACGTAGAACAATGGCCCCTACGGATGTCCAGTCCTAATCCCTGGAAACTGTGAATAGGTTTCCTACATGGCAAAAGGGGCTTTGCAGATGGGACTGAAGTAAGGATCTTGGGATGGGGAGGTAAGCTTGGATCATCCAGGTGGGCCCAATGCAATCACAAGGATTCTTATAAGTGAGAGAAGGAGGGGGCGCCTGGCTGGCTCAGTCAGAAAAGCAGGTGACTCTTGATCTCGGGCTCATGAGTTCAAGCCCTGCATTGGGCGTAGAGATCACTTAAGTAAATAAATATTTTTTTTTTTAAAGAGAGAAAAAGAAAGAAGGAGGCAGGATGTTTAGAGAAGGAGATGTGAGGACACTATGGAGCTTGAGTGATGTGACTGCTGGCCACAAGGGGCCACAAGCCAAGGAATGCAGGTGGCCTTGGGAGGTGAGAAAAGACAAGGAAATGGATTTTCCCTAGAGCTTCCAGAAGGAATGCAGCCCTGCCAATATCTTGATCTTAGCCTAGTAAGAGCCATTTTGGAGTTCTGGGCTCCAGAACTGTAAGCTAACAAACCTGTGACGCTATAAGCCGCTGGCGGGTAATTTGTTTTAGTAGCAACGGGAAACTAACAGAGGGGCAATGGTGCCATGAAGGCACAAAGGGGTAGGAAAAGACTGGGGGGAAAGATGTATGTTAGGGACGTGTTAAGCTTGTAGAGCGCAGGTGCAGACGTGCAAGGAATAGCTGGGTATTTGAGGCTGGAGTCCAGTCTGGGCTGGGGAAAGAAACCAGGGTTTCAGGAGATATGGAAGCCATAAAAGTGAATGAAGGATGAGAGGGATGAGAGGTGGAGGATAGAGGATGCCTGGAGGGCAGGCCAAGGAGGAAAAGCAGGGGAGCCCTTGAAGGAGAGAGAGAAGGAGCACTTAGCAAGGATTAGCGAGGGGATGAGTATCCCCTTACAAGGCAGTAAAGTGAGAACATAGTGAGGACTCTAGTTTCCTTCTGCTTACTCCCTGGGGTCTGCCTTTTATTTTCTGTGTTGTCTGAATCAGCAGAGTTCGTCTGGAAAACCTCATGAGATGGGGTCTCGGAGCTCCCAGGACCCCAGGGAAGAAGGATGTGCAAGAGCAGACAAGAGCGTGCTTCGGCAGCTGCCGTACCGTCGTCCTGGGAGAGAGGCCCAAAACACGGCTTGCGTCTCGGGCGCACACGTTGGGATCCTCAGGGAACAGAGGAGCAGAGGGACCATCAGAGCAAAGCTGTCTTTTTTACTTCTTTGGCACTCCGCCCAGGGGCCTAGATTTATCCTAAACTGAGCGAACAATACAGGGCACTTCGTTTTGGTGGGGGGAGGGGGGGGCACGTGCACAGAGCTAGAAGGTCCAGGTCATGCTGGGGAAGGATAGACGTCCTTCCAGATACTTCCGATCCTAAACCGAGGGCCTTGGTGACGCATCTCCCATTCAGCTGGAAAGGCGGAGGGGCCCCTTTAAGCCTTCTTGCTTTGAAAACATCCATAAACAAGTTTATCACTTAGGAATGCTTTTCAATGACAAGAAACAGAAAAGCCAACTAACAAGGGCTTACATGAATTGGGATTTATTTTCCTTCCATAACCAGAAGTCGAGGTTGTCAGTAGCTGGCATTGGGTTAGGGCACTGTAATATTAACGATAAGATCTTATATTTTCCTTGGCCTTTCTCCCAGAGTCACCCTATGGATGCCACAGCTCCAGGTATCATATCCCCATTCCAGGTGGGCAAGAAGAGAAAGGCATGGGGCCAGACACATCTGTCCCTGTAATTAAAAAAAAAACCAACAAACAAGGGTTTCGCAGAAGCCAGACAGGTTTTTGCCTATGTCTAACTGGCCAGGACATTGTCAAAAGTCACCTAGAGCTGCAGAAAACAGACTGGTTTTTGTGTTCCCAGGCTCTGGAGTGGAGACTGCTAAGGGAAGGGGGGTTTGGGGTGGGTGTGGGGTTAGCCATTCTATAATAACGAGATGCTCGTTCACTGCAGTTGCTTCTCCTTAAAGATGTTTTGCTTCATTCGAGGGCAGCTGGAGCATATGGGACCCCGCACCCCCTAACCCCAGGCAGACCCCAGGGGGACAGGCACTTGGCACCACACGCTGAGGCCCACTCACCCCTCCTTCTCAGGTGCGGGGCGGGGTCCTATCTTAAGGAACGACCACTGAAAGAGAAGGAGGAGATGGTGTCTGTCTTCACTTCCGGGTCATAAAAAACTTAGGGCTGTTATTTTTGAGGTCAAAGATAACTATTCAGTTAACTCAGAGAGAAAGAAGTCAAAGCGCTTGTCTGGGATGGTGACTAGTTGTCACCTTCCAACCAGCTGCTAGGCCTTGGCGAGACAGTTGGCACCCAGGCGGGGGTGGGGGGGTGGGGGGGTGGGGGGGGACATGAGGGGGTGCGCCCCTCGCAGCCAGCTCCAGCTGCGCCTCTTTCCTACTTCCTCCACCCCGCCTTGTTTACACCTGGTCTCAGTTGTTCACCCTGCATTTGGGCCCCCGCCCGCTCATCCCGCCTGCGGATGGACTATCTCTGAAGCTATGTTGACACCCCCTTCCTCCCTGCCCCCCCGCAGACGGCCCACCCCACAGCCGCCGGCTGGCAGGGAGACGCAGCTTCCTAGCCGCAGCCCCTTGCCGGGCGCACACACAGTCCTGGGAAGACCCCCCAGAGTGATGGAAGCTATTAGATGTGGTGGGGGGTGTGGAGGGGAAGGCTCTGCCCACGCCCTCTGGGAGAGAATCGGGATTTGGGAACAATCCAGACGGACCTTCAGGCATGACTCAGCCGTGGTGCTCCGTGGGTGTCTGCCCACATGAAGAGGAAGATAGGCACCCGCCCGTGTCAAGTGTGCCTGGGGGTCTCCCGCTGCCTCCGCCGAGCTGCTAAAAGCGCTCCTGGGCACGGGCTTGGGACGCCGGCCCTCGGGCGGTGGCGGTGACAGCACCCAGCTGGCCTGGGGGTGGGGCCAGGGCAGGGACTTTGTCCCGCAAGGGCGCATCTCCTAGTGATTAATGGACAAAGGTCACTCACATGAACCCCATTTCCTGAATCTAAACAGCCCTGAATCCGGGGGGGGGGGTAAGGGGGTGCGGGGGGCAGGACAGACAGGCCGATACAGAAGAATTTTGAAAGGTCTGCCTTAGACCCTCTGCCGAGGGTGTAGACAAAGGGGGGAGGGACCCTCTTCGGAGCGGCTGGTAGGGATAAAAATGGGCTTGGCATTTTCGGTGGACTATTCGGCCTTACCTACCACATTTTAAACATGCCTGTGCGGTATGTGCGCTTCAGAGAACATTTCCACACACATACTGTGTTAACAAGGCTACTGTGAGTCCCGAGCAGGATTTGGGGGCGTTGAGGCACGTGCGCTTTTTACGTCATCCTGATCCTCTGTGTTTGCGGTTCTTGCTGGTCCGCACGTATTACCTTTCTCGGTATGAAGATAGTGTTACCTCGATCTTCCTAGTTCAAGCGCGTCGTCAGTATGGGTAAAACCATCATGCCACTGGGGGAGAATCCCAGCCTGGCGGCTCCTGAATCCCACAGGAAGGAGTTTTTCAACATCCGGAGGGTCACTGGGGGACAAAACGCGACTGACAAGGGGACTTGGGGGTCCAGCCAGAGAGGGCCGTGTCCAGCCCTTTCTGCTTGGCTGGGCTGCCTCCAGGCTCTCCCCTGAGCCCAGGCGCCCCAGCGCCCAGTTTATTAAGGTGAAGGAATAGCAAACGGGAAGAGAAAAATATATATATAGCCGCCCATAAAAAAAGATAAAGTAAATTAAAAGAGATAAAAAGATAATTAAAATGATATAAAAAGCAGTGTGCAGCTAACTGATGAAAGGGGCTAAAATAAGCCCCAGCTCAGCCCACGGCTCTCCCGCAGCCGCACAGCCCTGAGGTTCCCGAGCACAGCCCCTGGTCCCCTGGGTGGGGGGCGGTGTCCCAGCTGCACTGACCCGGGAGGCCAGCCGGGCCCAGGACGGGGCCCCCCATCGACTGCTCTGAGTTAGGGTGTGTGTGTGGGGGGAGGGCAGGCTGGCACTGTTCAGACAAAACCTGTAGGAAGGCTTGGGACCCTTGGGGGAGCACTGGGATGTGGAAAAAACAGGACTTCAAACAAGCTCCAACCTCTGAGTGCCCCACAGCCCCATTCTCGCCCGTTTCCTGCTCCCCAGGCCTGCCTTCCTCTTCCTCAGAGAAGGGGGTATCTAAGCCTTCTTTTAGTGGGTCCTCAGGGCCCCAAAGCACTCTTAAGCCTACTTCTCCCAGGTCTCCCTTCTCTCTGGGGGTCTGCCCCCTCCTAGGGGCATTGACCGAACGTGCACCCCATTAGGACAAAGGGTGAGTCTAGGACTCGGCCCGGCTCTGAGTAGAGGGTGTAACCAGTCACTCTCCCCGTTCAGTGCGTTTCCCAAAGTCAGGGTTCTTCCGTCTGGCGAAATCCCATGAGGAGGCCTCAAACTTCCCCCCAGCTGGGTCTAAGGTGAGGTCAGTGTGGCTGTTAAAGGCCTCTCTGCCAGGTGGGGTGGGGTGCGAGTAGGGTTCCTGCTTGCTCTCTGGGCCCCACGTAGCAACCTAAGCACAGGGCCACATCCTCACTCACGGCTGACTCAAGGGAACAATGCCTTCTCGTCCTTCTAGAAAAGAAATCCCTGCAGCTGGGCTTGCACACACATCCCTGCATCCTCGGCGCAGAGCATTCTTGAGAATGTAAAAGGACAAGGAGTGCCTGCCAGCAGGTGGGGACAGGGAAGGGCATCTCTGCTGGGTTAAGGACACCAAGGGTCTGATCTTCCAGAACAAAGAAATATTTAACCAGATATAAATCCCCACCATTTAGAACAGCCTCCTGCTTTGAGAGGTGTTTTCCGAGGGCTCAAGAGCCCCAGGACCAATTCTTGGTTAAGGCTTGAGCTTAAATTTTGAGGGCTCCCCACCGCCCAGAAATCTCCTTAGGGAGAGAAACTCTCCCAAGCACTGAGCAGTCGGGCTCGGAGGGCGGGGTGGGGGCAAACGATCAATGCTTCCTCCTCCAAACTACAGGGCCTTTTCTCAGTCTCTACAAACTAGCACAATAACAATAAAAACAGGAAGATAAGATGAGCTAAAAGAACGTAATATAAAATTATAAAGGACAAAAGAGAGATAAGGAATAATCAAGATAAGTAAAACAGAACTAGAGGACCAATGGTTTAAAAGCATAAAAGAAAGAAGTGAGCTTTAAAATGATACAAAAAATATAATCAACAATTTATAAGATTAAGAGCTGAGGTTATAAAAACAAAGAAGGTTTACAACGCTCAGAGGGACGGGGCAGTCAGGGAGGGAAGCAGCCAGAAGCACGCGAGAGTCCTCTCCGTCTCACGCAGTCAGGGTTTGAGCCTGATCCCGCCGACTCCATCAACCCTTCAGGACTGAGTCTCCTTGCTTAAACATTGTTGGGCCTTTGCTTCTGATTTTTGCTGATACCCATACCTTGGCATTCAACCCCTCTTTCTGCCAGGCTTTCCCGAGGCAAATTTTATTGGGAATGAGTACACTATAGGTCCACCACGCCAAGTTCTAAATCCTGAAACAACAAAAGCCCTGAAAACCAAAAGTGTCATCTTTGACTTGGAGGCAAACCCAGTCCGGCCTGAACTCATCTGGTGGCAAAACCTGACCCAAAGTGAAGCTATTTCTGGGATGAGCGTTCATCCATTTCCTTGCACAAACATTCACGCATCCGACGACAGGGGACTTCCGCACACCCAGCATTCGGAGTTGTGTAATACAGCGTCCGTGCCTCACGTCTTTGTTTACCATCTTTCTAAAATTCTGAAACACATCTGGTTCCAAGGGTTCAGATAAGAGATTGTGGACCTGATGAAAAGTCTCCACTAGGTATAAGAATGGCTATAGACATACAAGTCTATGTTGACACCATGGAATATTATACAGCAATGACAATGACCTAGCTACACCGCATGTAGCTGCATGTTCAGAGAAAGAAGTCAGACACAAAAGCATACGAGTTGGAAGGCTCATGACCACGTGATTTTTGTGGGTTCATCCCTTAAATTCTATTTATAGGCAGTTTGAATACAAGAAAGCTGCTCAGGTAGGATTCTGTCATCAAATATAGGCCAGTACCCTGATTCCCCTCCCCCCGAGCTTCGGCTGAGCCCCGTGGAGGAGGCTTTGCTGAGCCCCCCATGCTCGCAGCCCTGTCACCGGCACAGAGCCAGTTGGCTGGGTCCCCTCCCTTTCTGCCTTCCTCTCTCCGCCTTTGTCTCCAGCCCCTCTTTGCTTTCCCTGGGTGGAGTGCTCATGGGATGGTGGCAATCTTGTCTTTTCATGCTTTTGTCCCAACTCCATTTGGGGTCCCTCTCCACCCTCTTCCCTGGCCATTCACATCAGTGTTTTTATCTTCCTTCGTTCCCTCTCCTCCTTGGCTGACGGGGCTGCTGATCCCCACGCGGTCTGCTCTCTTCCTGTCCTTGTGTCTGATCCTTGGGATCAGCTGGCTTTGGGCTTTTGTTTGGGCCGCAGGGCTTTCTCTCTGCCTCTGCCTCTCTGTCCCACCACCCTCCCTTCCTTCCCCCTCATCTCGATGTCCTTTGTGGGACATGCACTTTTATCTCCCTTTGATTTGCTCTCTCCTCTTTGTAGAAGAAGAATGAAAGGCTCAGCTAATTGTAGCAGGAGGGCAGTGACGCCCCATTCCCCTTACCGGTGTCTTCCCCACCAGGCCAAGCAGGAAGGGAAATGAGGGCAATTCAGACTCCCACCTGCTCCCGAGTCGGCTCTGGGTCTCTCTCTCCCCCGTGGGCTCTCCTTCCCCGGTGATCTCAAGGGGAGATGACGCAGCGCTGGAGCCCCTCACCACTGCCTCCAGCAAGTCTCCCTAGACCCACCACTCATCCATGATGTCATCACGGCACACTCGTGTGCGCCAGCCGTCGTGGAAGGTGCTCGGTGCAGAGAGGTGAACAAGACAGATATGCAGTCTCTAAGTGCGCAAGTCAGAGCAATAAAGTGGGTCAGGGGTGTGATAGGGAAATGACTTTAACGTCTCTAACTGAGGACCTGAACTCAGAACGGGGGCAGTACCATGACAGAGGAAGCGATATCTGAATGACTTACAGGCATTAGTCAGGTGGGGGAGGGAGGGTGAATAGGTCGCAAGCAGATGAAACATTTCGTCTTAGTGGAGGGACAACACGATGTCAAATTCAGTAGATGAATTTGTGGGACATAAACTGCTGGGGACCCATGATGGAGCCTGCAAGGAGCTGGGCATTTATCCTAGGGATGCAGGGAGGTCAGGGAAGTGTTTTGAATGAGGATGTGACAGATCATATTTGCGCTTGGGGTGGGGTGGAGAATAGAGCAAGACTGGAGGAAGGGGGAGGGGGTGTATTCATTTTCTATTGCTGCCGTAACAAAGGACCACACTTTTGTGGCCTAAAACAACACAACCGTATTGTCTTAGGTTCTGGAGGTCAGAAGACCAAAGTCAGGCTCGCGGGCTAAAGCGAAGAGGCTGGCTGGGCTGGTACCTTCTGGAGGTTTGAGTATGAAATCCACGTCTTGTCTTTTCCAACTTCCAGAGGCTACCTGCATTCTTGGGGTCGTAACCCCTTCCACCACCTTCAAAGGGCACCTTGCAAATCTCTGCTTCCATTGGCACATTCCCGCCCTTGTCTGACCTTCTTGCGTTTCTCTCGTGAGGAACTTTATGATTCTAGCAGGTCGGTTTGGGTAATCCAGGATAATCCTCCCATCTCGAGAGCCCTAGTTTACTCACATCTGCAAAGTCCCTGATGCCATGTCCAGTGGCATAGTCACAGGTTCTGGGGATTAGGATGTGGACATCTTTGGGTTCCGCGGTTCTGCCTAGCACCGAAGCTCTTATGGTACTTCGGGAAGGACACAATGATAACTGAAACTGAGTAGTAGCAGTGGAGATGGAGCCAAGGGATAACTCTGGGAAGCAGACTCAAGGTTGACTGACTGGATGTGCGAGGCGAGGGAGCGGGGCGAGCAGGAACCACTTCCAGCTCTCAGGCGACAGCAACGGACCGAATGGCAATGTCACTTACGAGATAGAGAACACAAGAGAGAACTGGGTTCAAGACAGGGAGCGCAGGGCAGGAAGAGAGGAGTTTGAGCTCCTCTGAGGCATCCAAGGAGAAACACCCCGAGGGCTGCTGGGCATTTATCTGGAGCCCAGGAGAAGGGTCTGGGAGGGAAAGAAAAATTAGAAAAAGGGTCAGCAAATTATGACCAGCAGACTGGCAGCCAGTTGTACAAATAAAATACTATTGGAGTGCAGTCAGGCCCATTCATTTCTGCATTGTCCGCGGGTGCTTTTGCACAATAGCAACGAAGTTGGATATTTGCAATAGAGAACATTTGGCCTCCTAAACCATGTGGCCCTTTCATAAGACATATGCCAACCCCTGGGTTGGAGAATCAGCAGCCCGAAGGTGGTACATGTGAGCATAGGGTGGCCCAGAGCAAACATGTGGAAGGAGAAGAACAGAAGTCCAAGAAATCCAGTATTCAAGAAAAAGGAATAATACGAAGAGCCATAGATGGACATGGTGAGTGGCTAGAGACAGAGAGAACCGGGAGAGCTGCGCGGTTCTTCTCGCTGCAGAAGACACATGTGGCAGTTTAAAAACATGTCCACAGGTTCTTTGATACTGTAGGGGGTCAGAATATGCCACCCCAAAATTTGCCGCTGTGGCATAAGGATTGTGTTGCCCGGAAGACAACTGAGAAACAGCAAACACCAAAACAAAACAAACCCAAGCAAGCTCCTGCCCTCCCCCACTGTTTGCCTGGAAGCAGGCTTTGGCTCTTAGTCACCAGAGACTCTTATCAGCCCAGAGACAGCACGGAGAGGAATCTACATAACAAACCTCACTGAAATAACCCTTATTTCCATGGGCTTTCCCCGCATGTGTTCCTTCCCACAGTTTGCCACTCTTGGAAGCCTAAAACCCGTTTCCTTTGGCTTGCCATTTCTCGGCAAATTTGCTGGGTTTTGTCAAGCTGCTAGAAGCCTAAATTCATCCCGGTTCACTGTTTTTCCCTCATCTATGAGCTCTACCCGGGTTAATAAACTGTCTTTCTCTTGTTAATCTGTCTTTTATCAGTCTAATTTGCAGGGCCCAACGGAATGAACCTAAGAGGGTAGAGGGAAAAGGTTTTTTTTTTTGTCCTCTACAATAATTCTCCCTTTAAAAGATGGAGTCTAGGGGCATCTAGGTAGTTCAGTCACTTGGGTGTTTGACTCTTGATTTTTGGCTCCGGTTATGATCTCAGGGTTGTGAGAGGGAACCCCACATTGAGACCCGTGCTCAGTGGGGAGTCTGCTTGAGATTCTCTCCCCCTGCCCTTCTCCTCCTGTTAAGTGCGCTCTCTGTCCCTAAAATAAATAAATCTTTTTTTTAAAAAAATAAAGATAATAAAAATAAAAGATGGAGTCTGACTCTCCCACCGTTGGTGGTGGGCTAGACTTCGTGATTCACTTATCGAAATAGAATCAAGCAAAAACGGGGGCGCCTGGGTGGCACAGCGGTTAAGCATCTGCCTTCGGCTCAGGGCGTGATCCTGGCGTTATGGGATCGAGCCCCACATCAGGCTCCTCTGCTATGAGCCTGCTTCTTCCTCTCCCACTCCTCCTGCTTGTGTTCCCTCTCTCGCTGGCTGTCTCTATCTCTGTCGAATAAATAAATAAAATCTTAAAAAAAAAAAAAAAGAATCAAGCAAAAACGGCAATGTGTAGATTTGGAGACTAGGTCATAAAAGGACTACACATTCTTCATCTTTCTTTCCAGAGGAAGTTATGCCATATTGTGGGGACACACAAACAGCCTATGGAGACATCCGCGTGAACAGTGGCTGAGGCTTCCAGCTGAGAACCTGAGAGGAGTTGGGGCCACCTGCCAAAAGCCATATGAATGTGAATGAGCCATCCTGGTAAATCCCCAGCACTATGCAAGCTTTCGGATCAGGCTGCCTTGGCCAACATCCCAACTACAACTACATGAGAGACTGTGAGCAAAACCTACCCAGCTCAGATGCTCTGGAATTCCTGACCTACAGAAAGCTTGAGCTGATTAGTATTTGTGGTTTTAGGTGACTAAAGTTTTGGTGTACTTTGTTACATAACGGGCAACTAATACAACAAGGAAATAAGTGTTTTAAGGAAAGCACGATCGATATCCATGCAGCTTAGAAGTCAAGCAGAATTTAGCAGGCTGTGCTCCTAGTTACCTTCTGGGAGGTACTGCCTGTGGGATTATAGAAGTCCCTTGGGCAGGATGAGGACAACTGTGTGAAACTGGCAGTCATCTGGGTTTCACTTATGTAATGCTGGAGGGCAAGAGAAGAAAGGAGTATCGGGAGCTGCTCTGGCATCAGTCCTCCCTTACAAGATAGCTCTGGCCCATTCCAATGTGAATTTGGAAAAGTCTTATTTTTTTTAAAAAAGGTACCAATCCCGAGTCCTCCCTGGGCCTTTGGCCAGAAGGCTTATGGGATAAAATCAAATAAATGAACGTTCTCTGCTACCTCTCTGAATTCCTCTGGGTGAAGTCAAGACATCTGTTGGTGGCCTTATTATTTTCAGTAAAGGATCCAAAGTGACTTCTGGGCTTCAGTCAGTTATCACGTGACCACGCAACTCATGAGGAAGAAAACGTCCCAGGAGTCTGACTTCAGTTTCCACTTCTCACCTAGAACTGGTCTCTCAAAAACATCGCAGTACTGTGTGCCACACTGACCAATTCTTTCTCGCTTGCATACTTTTTGACTTGGATCAGCTAGTTTGGTGAGAGAATGAAGCCCTAAGCTCCAGGAAACCACTGTGTACAGCAAATCAACTTCTTTCCTGTGCATGTAAATGCTACCAGCTCTGTACTGTTTGGGGGGAGCACTGAGAAAACAGTCACTCAACAAATCTTTCTGTCTTCTGTGGTCTGGATGAGGAGCCGTGGTTGAGAAAGATGCTCTCACAAATGTGTGTTGGATTTTAGGGGTGCGTCCACTCCGAGAATTCTGGCTAACTGAACGTGAGGTTGCCGGGCTTTTGAATCTGTTGCTCCATATTTAGACACACTTACTATCGCTCCTTACTTCCTTGGTTCTTACATTTTATTTAATTATTTCAGCTTTTATTTATTTATTTTTTAAGATTTTATGTATTAATTTGACAGAGAGAGACAGCCAGCGAGAGAGCGAACACAAGCAGGGGGAGTGGGAGAGGAAGAAGCAGGCTCACAGCGGAGGAGGGAGCCCGATGGGGGGCTCTATCCCAGGACCCCGGGACCACGCCCTGAGCCGAAGGCAGACACCCAATGACTGAGCCACCCAGGCAGCTCTACTTTTATTATTTTAGCTTTTAAAAGTTATTTGGTCCTTTTAATCATTGGCACAGTTTAATTGTTCTTTTTTTTTTTTTTTAAGATTTTATTTATTTATTTGAGAGAGAGAGTGAGAGCAAGAGAGATCACAGAGGGAGAGGGAGAAGCAGACTTGCCCACCAAGCGGAGGGCCGGACACAGGGCTCGATCCCAGGACCCTGAGATCACGACTTGAGCGAAGGCAGACACTTAACCGCCCGAGCCACCCAGGTGCCCCCAGTTTAATTGTTCTTAATGTGCCTTGTCTTTTCTTACTATTGTATACTCTTTCATTTCATTTAAAGTGCTTGTTCTCAATGATATTTTTTGTTTCTCTTTATCACTTTTAACTTTATGGTTGCCCTCTTTTTATCTTGTGTCTTATTACGGGTTCAATTTTCCATTTATTTTGATCTTTTTTCTTTATCTCTTTATTAATTGCTTTTTTAAAAACAACATCTATTGTGTTAGTCCCCTAACTGGGAGCCATAAGCACAGCTCTGGGGCGACTGCACTCTACATGCCCACACCAGCAGCTAAGGAGGCTGGAGGCTTCTTTCTTCTCCGTCACCTTTCCAGCTCCCTTTAAGGACACCACATCCCTTCCTGCTTCCAAAAACTTTAACCTCATTAATATAGGAGACCCACCATCCAGAAGATCGCCACAAGATCAAGGGTGATGGCCTCTGAGAGTCCCATCCCCCACAGTGCAGGACCGTATAATCGGTCCCCTGTGCTTGAGTGCGGTGGCGTTGTGCGTTGGGTGGATTTCACTCCCAGTACTAGGTTATATGATCTGACAACGTGAAGGGATTCTGCAGAGGTATTTAAGGTTCCAGATTAGTTGACTTTGAGTTTTGGGGTTTTGGTTTTTTTTAAAGATTTTATTTATTTATTTGACAGAGAGAGAGCGCGTGCGCACAGCAGGGGGAGCAGCAGGCAGAGGGCGAAGGAGAAGAAGGCTCCCTGCTGAGCAGAGAGCCTGTTGCAGGGCTCGATTCCACGACCCCGGGATTGTGACCTGAACTGGAGGCAGACACCTCACCAACTGAGCCAGCCAGGCGCCCCAGTTGACGTTGACTTAATTGGAAAGGAGATTATTCTGGGTGGGCCTGACCTAATTACGTGAGCCCTTAAAAGAGACAGGGCGTACCCCGAGTCTGAGATGGGATGTATGACAGAGATTCTGCGGCTGGCCTTGAAGAGGTATGTGGCCGTGTTTGCTTGCTTGCTCATTGCGGCTGTAACTGTTGTCTTTTCTCCCTTTCTTAACGATACCTGACAGTTGTTGAACTTCTATAGTGTGCCACAGTAGTCTAAATATTTTTTTATTGATCTATATGAGTGCAGTTGGCACACAACGAGACATTGGTTTCGGGTGTAAACATGGTGATTCCACGACTCTGTGCCTTATGCGTGCTCCCCACGAGCGCAGCTACCATTGGTCAGCACACAACGCTAATACAATACCATTGACTAGATTCCCTGTGCTGTGCCTTTCACCCCAGTGGACTTACTCAGTCCATAACCGGAAGCCTGTACCTCCCACTCCTCTTTCCCCAATTTCCCCGTCTCCCCATTCTCTCCCCTCTGGCAACCACCAGTTTGCTCTCTGTGTCATGCGTTAGGCTACTCTGTTTAAATGGCCTGTGAAGGCTACATGGCCAAGGGCCTGAGACCTAGTAGCTGACAGGAGTTCCCAGCTAACCGGTAGCAAGGACACAAGGACTCCAGTCATGCAAGTGCAAGGAAATGAACACTGCCAACAACCTGAGTGAGCTTGGAACTGGCCCTTTCTATACGTGAGCCTCCGGATGAAAACAAACCAGCTAGCACACTGATGGCTGCCTTGTGACCTGAGGAGCAGACGACCCATCTAAAACATGCCAGACTCCTGATCCATGGAAATGGTGAGGTAACAGCTGTGTGTTACGTTAAGCCACTAAACTTGTGGTAATTTGTTCCACATCGATAAAACCTAATGTGTCAGGTCATATTGACCACTTTTTTGAAGTGGTGAACTGGGGCAGTTCACGTCATACCATCAAGCTTCTCTCTGAGGAGGTACAGCCTGTAATCTCCATGCTCCTCTAAACCCTTTGGTCATTGAGCAAACCCTTTACACACATCACCACGTATCAGGAAGGGGAGCGAGGCGAGAAGTTCCATTTGGGAAGGATCTTTAACATAAAGATGGTTAAAGGTAACAAAAAAAGCCTGGGGTCTTCAGCCTTCCAACAAGACTCCTTGGAAGGAAGGAAGGAAGGAAGGAAGGAAGGAAGGAAGGAAGGAAGGAAGGAAGGTAGAAGAACCCGAACTAAGTGCCACAATTATATTTTCCAAAAATGGGCCAAACAATATTGCCCATCCCATATGATCTTATAAAGTGACTCTGACATGCCTCCCATTGAGAAGTGATTTCTATGTCCTCTTCCTTTGACACGGAGCAGATTTAGGACAGAAGCAACACTGGGACTGCTGAGCTCAGTCACCAGGACATTCATCCTGGAAGTTGTCAGCCACCACGGCAGTCTGACTACCCTGAGGCCACCGTGCTAGGAGCTACCTGAGACAGGCCCAAGCTGATCTTCCTTCACAGGAAGGCCCTGTGACTACACGAAGAGAGTGAGATGTCCCACCAGCCCCCAGACTCTTCAGGTCCCCCACTGTTCCGGCTCTAGCCAGTTGACTGCAACCATAAAAGAGATCCCAAGCCACGGCCGCCCAACCAACCCCTTGGAAATTCCTGATCCATAGAGACAGTGAGAGATAGCGAAACTATTGCTGATGTTTTAAGTCATTAAATTTTAGGGTGATTCGTTACACAGCAACAGATAACCAGAACATTTGAGCTTGAAATCCTTCCCTAGGTCAGCCTGCCCCCTGCATAGTTCTGTCCTGACTGGTCTCCTTTCTACTCTTACCTACTTTGCCTCCATAATCCTCCAGGACTCTGAAAGGCCCTCTTGGAGTGTGAGTTGCCTCCATCCCCTCCTTTGTTTTGAGACTGAGGAGAGCTGCCTAACGTGGGGATTGTCCTCAACGGCTCTTCTAGGCCTGAGTCACCCGTGCTTTTGCTGGCTTAACTGAGTGCCAAGAAGGCCACAGATGAAAGTTACGCTAGTTATGGGGGACCGAAGGCATGAAATGTGACACTGACCTCAAGGAATTTACAATCTATTCAGGGATTTTTAAAGTCAAACAATGATGCACGCTCTGTTGAGAACCCCCGTGGCCCCAAGGTGCTCTAGGTAGAAGGACCATCTCATTTGTTACCCAAATCCAGACAGTTCTGAAAGCAAAAGGGCGCACCAGTACTAATGACCTTGGGAAACCAGGCATAAACTAGCACTGTCTCGGGCAAACCAGCCCATGTGGTTCTCAGAGCTGCAGGAACCTAAATGAGGAGAGCCATACCCGCTCTGACTGATTGCCGAACCTCAACTTTGCTTAAACCCAACCTCTTCTCCCACACTGCCCCTGTTCCCGCGCAGCTGAACATGGCTGGGAACAATGCACAGTTATGCTGACTGGTTGGCTTTAAATCCTTGGCCATTCATCACACATGACTCTTTATGCTGCGTAGCAGACATGCCATATTTCCCACTCTCCTGACAACGCTTTCACATCTCCCCCTCCTCCCTCCTAAACTCCAACCCTCCTCCTTCATCCTCACTCTGAGTGGAAGGTCTTAGCCCATCCCCCCACCTCCCTGCTCCTATGCCCATGCACTCTGCCCATGCACTCTGGGGGTACACTGTCTGTGCTCCTTGATGAGCTCAAGCCCTCCACCCATACACTAGCTCCTATCCACTCTCCCCTGGTCAGGATTCTGCCCCAACTGTTCTCCCCTCTGTCTCTCCTGTTTCATTCGTGTCTCCCTTCTCATCACTTCCACACAAACATGCTACTGGGTCTCCCGTCTTTAAAAAACCCTGTCTTGGGACGCCTGGGTGGCTCAGTCGGTTAAGCATCTGCCTTCGGCTCAGGTCATGATCCCGGGGTCCTGGGATCAAGTCCCACATCGGGCTCTTTACTCAGCGGAGAACCTGCTTCTCCCTCTGCCTGCTGCTTCCCCTGCTTGTGCGTGCTCTCTCTCTAAATAAATAAATCTTAAAAAAAACCCATCTCTTGACTCCATTTTCTCCTTCAGTTAAGACCCCAACTTACGTCCTCCCTTCACACAAAATTATTTGAAAGAATACTCAGTCTCCAGTAGATCTCCTTTCATACTATCTCCAGCTCACTCCAGTAATGGTTTTGCCTCCACCATGCCATCAAAACTGCTCCAGTCATGGTAGCAAATGGACTCCACATGCCTCATCCAGGGGACATTTCTCATTCTCTCAGCAGCATTTGGCAAAGAGCATCTTCCAAGTCTTCCTTGAAAGACATCTCCACTCAGCTTCACATACGCTTACCTAGCTTGATTCCTCCTTCTCTGGCCACTCTTTCACAGTCGTCTTTGCTACCCACCCTCCTAAAGGCTGGGGTGCTCTGGGGTACTCAGCTTTCTATCCATATTCACTCCCTAGGGGATTTATTCAACCTGAGGACTTTAAATTCCATTTGTCTCTGATGATTCCTCAACTTGTATCTCTAGCTTAAACCTCTTGCCAGAATTCCAGCCTTGACCATCCGATCATCTATCCAATATCTCCACGTGGGTGTCTGACAGGCATTTCAAATCTAACATGTCGGAAATTGAGTTCCTGTGTTTACCCTAACACAACTCCTTCTTAAGTCTTACCAAACATAGATAAATGGCAACTCCATTCTTCCAGTTACTTGAAAAAAAGTGTTATATTTGGCTCCTCTTCCTCTTACATCCCACAGCCAACCCATTAGCAAATCCTGAGTATTCTACCTTCAACATGTTTCCAGAATTAGACTACCATCACCTCTCACCTTCCAACCATCACTTCTTACCACCATCTCTCACCTCCTAACTTACTTTCTTGCTCCTGCTCTTGCCTCCCTTTGGTCTACTCTCAAAACAGCAACCAGATATACTCCGTTAAAGTCTAAGTCAGATCGTATCACTTCTCTACTCAAAACTCGTTATTTCACTCAGGGTAAAGATGAAAGCATTCACCTTCCCTGTCACCTCTTTGACATCTTCTCTTCCTCTTCCTCTCATCCACTCTGCTGCAGCTCATTGCACATGCTGTCCTTCCAACACACCAACCATGTGTACTTGTTCATGTTGTTTCACCCACACAAAATGACCTTCCCCCAGATATCCTCGTGGCTACCTCCCTCACTGTCTTCAAGGCTTAATCCAAAGGTCATTTTCTTTCCTTCTTTCTTTCTTTCTTTCTTTCTTTCTTTCTTTCTTTCTTTCTTTCTTCTTTTCTTTCTCTTTTTTTAAAGATTTCACTTATTTATTTGACAGAGAGAGAGAGAGCACAGCAGAGGGAGAGGGGGAAAGCAGACTCCCTGCTGAGCAGGGAGCCCAATGTGGGACTCCATCCCAGGACCCCAGGATGATGACCCGAGTCAAAGGCAGACGCTTAACTGACTGAACCACCCAGGCACCTCCAAGGTCATTCTCTTAATGAGGGTTCTCTTGGCCACTATGATAGTCAGCCTCCAAAATGGCCCCTAATGATCATATCTTCATACTTGTACTCTTGTGTTTTCCTGTTGTCCCCTCCCACATTGTATTTGGGTTGGTTTGTGTGGCAGCAGAAGTGATGGTATGCCACCTCTGAGGTTAGGTTATAAAAGCCTGCAACTTCCACCTTGGGCATGCAGCCTCTCTCTCTTGAATCATTCTCTCCAGGTAAAGCAAGCTGCCATGTCACGAGCAGTCCTATGGAGAGAGGCAGGGAGCTGAGGCTTCTTGCCAAGAGCCATGTGGGTTGAGCAAGGAAGCTGATAGCCCATACCTTCACCGTGATTTCATGAAAGATCCGGAGCCAGAACCACTCTAGTTCAGCTACTCTTGACTTCCTTATGCTCAGCAATTGTGTAAGTAGTAAATGTTTATTGTCTTCGGCTGTTAAGGTTGGGGATAGCTTGTTATACAGCAGGAAATAATATTGACACCATACCCACACCCAGTCCCTGAGACATTATATCAACTTTCCTGTTTTATTTTTTTCTTCTTAGCATTGATTGCTATCTAACATACTATATATTTTATGTGTTTATCTTGTGTTTGTCTCTCTCTTCAACTAGGATGTAAACTCCTAGCAGGCAAGGATTTTTGTCCCTTTTCTTTATTGCCATAACTCCAGCACCTAGGACAGAGTCTGGCATATAGCAAGCACTCAACAAATATTTGTCAGCTGAATGCACAAAAGAATGAATGAATCTGACATCAACTTTCTGTCTGAAATTCTCCCACATAAATGCAGTTATGGGCACCTGGGTGGCTCAGTCAGTTAAGCGTCTGCCTTCAGTTCAGGTCATGATCCTGGGGTCCTGGGATCGAGTCCTGAGTTGGGCTCCCTGCTCAGCAGGGGTCTGCTTCTCTCTCTGCCCCTCCCCCAACCCCCCCCATGCTCGCTCACTCTCTCTCTTTCTCTCTCGCAAAAATAAATAAATAAAATATTTTAAAATTATAGGGGCGCCTGGGTAGCGCAGTCGTTAAAGCGTCTGCCTTCGGCTCAGGGCGTGATCCCGGCGTTCCGGGATCGAGTCCCACATCAGGTTCCTCCGCTGGGAGCCTGCTTCTTCCTCTCCCACTCCCCCTGCTGTGTTCCCTCTCTCGCTGGCTGTCTCTCTGTCACAGAAATAAATAAAATCTTTAAAAAATATATATATATTTTAAAAATATAAAATAAATGCAGTTATAATCCCAATCATTTGTTCACAGTTTTCCAAGTATTATTTTTATTACCAAAACCTGAACAGTCCATCCTGCTGTAAGACAACACACGCTACTAAAAGTAACCACACTATAAAAAAGCCGTACAATGAAAACCAGGGGCTTATGGGAAAAATAGGGTTAGAAGTCACAATACTGAAACACTTTATTAGTAACGACAAAAGATAGGAGCCTAATAAAATGGTAGCACAGTTTATACATGTTAAATAGTTGAGAAATACGTAAACACTACAATAAATATAGCCTTATACCCCGAAACAGACTTGAATTTTGCATATGGAAGTGGTTGTTGGAAGGGGTGCAACTTCTGAGTTCCTATGAAATGGTGGAAGGGGGTTCTATCCGAGACTGGAAGGAAAATCATAACACCAGATATAAATGGGTACGGGTTACAACACTGTGAACTGTGCTCACTTGAGCAGTACACAGACTAAAATATAACCCTGTGAACTCCGGTGGGGGAGACACTTGAGGGGTGTGCTTGCATACATTTTGTGTGTTCCTACCCTGCATGGTTCAGCTGGGTGCATTTTTCTCCACCTCATGTTTTCCAGGGCAAAATCAAGCATAAGCAAATGAAAAAATCACATTATGTTCAAATTGCTCCCTAATATATGAATCAGATTGGAACAGATGCGTGTTTTCAAAACAAGCCTCACTGCAGAACCAACTATATCTTTGTTTATATCATTTTCTAGGGTCATTCTTTCTCCTTTTTGCCCGACCAATTCCACCTTCACTTCAAGGCTTATTTTCCCTTGAGTCTTTTATTACCTGTGTTGACATTATCTTTGAACATTCTTACGCTTCCTTCTCAATTCTCTCTTACTCTCATCTTGCAATCTGCCATCAGTTCACTCTGCATATGATCATGCCTCTCTCTCCAGCTAGCTGTAAACTACTTGAGGGCAGGGGTAGCCTCCGATTCATCGCATCTTTTTGCTCATCTTCCAATAGCCATGCTAGAACTGTGTCTGGTGTACAATGCATATTGAAAAGCTCTTTGTTGATATGATCCCCAGGCAGGGCTACGTGAGGCCTTTTTCATCTCCTAGCTTGATGCCTAATGAAAGCAGCAGGGTCACTTATGCAGAAAACCCAGACCAAGACTGAGTAAGAGAAACTAAAGCCCGAGAGCAAAGATGAATGTTCTAAGTAGCTAATGAATCTCCAGAAAGGGGCGGTGTTCAATGACCACAGCTCGGCTGGTTTGATCAGGAACTTAATCCGAGAATGCCTGCGTTTTGAACAGAATTTTGAAGAAACGAAGGACAATATTGACTGAAAATTTAAAACGTCTTACCTAGATGGCAAGTCGCAGGGCGCCTGGGTGGCTCAGTCGGTTAAGTGTCTGCTTTCGGCTCAGGTCATGATCAAGCTCAGGTCCTGGGATCAAGCCCTGTGTCAGGATCTCTGCTCGGTGGGGAGCCTGCTTCTCCCTCTCCCTCTGCTGCTCCACCTGCTTGTTCTCTCTCTCTCTGTCAAATCAATAAATAAAATCTTAAAAAAAAAAAAAAAGAATAGAAGGTAAGTTGCCCTTGATATTGGATACCTAGTCCACCAGCACAGCCTAAATTAATGCCTCCTGAAAAGTGAAGGGTGGGTTGAGATTCCATTTCTCTCCAAAGATAGCAGGCAGAGCTACGGAAGGGGTGATGAGAGTGATCCAGGTACCAAAGGCTAGGCATTGGGGAAGGGAGTGGGGTGTCTTTGGTGCCTCACTGATGGGACATAGAGGTAAGAAGCAAAAATGGGTTGGGCCACATCATTGTTCATTCCAGAGGCATCATTCAGAGGGCTGTCTCTGTGAACTCTCTTTCTCTCTTTCTTTCAAGTTTATTTAAGTAATCTCTACACCCAACGTGGGCCTCAAACTCATGATCCTAAGATCAAGAGTCGCGTGCTCTTCCAACTGGGCCAGCCAGGTGCCCCTCTGTGAACTTTCTGTATGCCAACGGAAAATGAGTCTTTAAAAGAGAGACTGACAATCCCCCTGCTTCCGGGTATGCCTCAGGCTGGGGGAGAGCATGGGGGCAGGGAGTGGGGCAGTTAGTCCATAATGCTACAACTCGTTCTAGCGGTCTAATACGGGTCTATAACAAGACAAACAATCAAAACCCTGCATTACTAACTCCAAAACGAGAGCTCAGGTTTACAGTCACTTTACATGTGCCCTACACATTCACCAGCAGAAGGTGACAACCCTTCCTCAACTTCCATAGCCCAGAAGGCTCTTTCTCAGGGGGTCACCCTCCCCTCATCTTCCTAAGGAGCCCAGAGGCCCTTGCATTTCCTTAACATAGGGGAGGAAAAACTGTTTTCCCTCCACCCATATTAGGTTCACTGGCTGGCCTCCGTAAAGTAGACCGATAATAGATTAACTAGAGAAAAACAGAAGTTTATGAGCACGCGCGTCGTGCGTACACACAGGAGCACCGGGGTACAGGTAACCTGAACAGGTGGGCAGGACTTGCGCTCACAGAGCATCTTAACAATACATTTTTAGGTCAGTGACAAGACAAAGGAAAAGGACTCTGAGTCTCTAAGACAGCAATGGGTGGGAAGGTAAATATATGAGAGAAGTAATGGCTGATAGGGGTGACTTCAGTAAGGTTTGTTAAGTAGATTTCTCTGGTGCCATCTCTGGGCTGATAAGGGTCCAGAGTTGTCTCCAGTGATTGACCTCTGTTCTTCCTGGTAGAGCAGGGAGGGGGGACACCTTTACAGATTTGTCCTGCTTTTAGGTAAATAAGGGGAAGTCAGAGCGCTTTTCTTGTGTCTGCTTCTTCTCCATCGCCTTCAGCTCAATATAGTGGCATATTTTAGGGTGGCATATTTGGCTACCCTCTGTTAACATTCTATGAGTAGACTCCCCATATTGCCCCATCTGCAATAACCCAATTTCTACTTTGTTGAACTTCCTGGCACCTCTCAGCCATTGCCCAGCACTAGCTGCCTGGATCTTATAGATTATTCTTTGATTCTGGAAAATGGTCCCATCCTTGATGCCCACAGCCTGTTATGTATGTTATGTATTGGCCAGGGGACCTTCCCATAGAGCAGAGGTAGGGAGGATGATTAGGTCATGTCAGGAGACACACGAGAAGATGTCGAAGTGGGGGGAGAGCATGTAAGCGTTATCCCAGTCTTGTCCAATGGCTGTGCCGTGTGGATTAGGAGCTCTAAGAACATGCCGTGGCTGCTGCTGCTTGCTGAGTGTTGAAAAAACACAATACCTCCGTCCCTGTCCTCTGTTGCCGAGAATTCAGAACTAATTACAAGTATACTCAAGGGTATTCCATCCGCAACCTTAATATTTTTTCTCTCCTCTGCTCTCCCCTAATCTGGAGAGTGGAGGTGGAGGATAATCTGAGATAAATGGGCTGGGGAGGAGTCGGGAGGAAACTTGAAAAGCTGATTTTCCAGTTTGGCTGGCCAGTAGGTTGCCAGCCCCAGATACTCTCCCCTCCGCCCAGACATTGCCCACAGATCAGAAATTACACTGCTATTCATTTTGCTGGAGAGAACGGACTGATTTGATAAGGGGAGACAGTCAAATCAACCCTACAGTGGCTTATAAATGTGTATGGATTGGCTGAGTACTTGGGAGTCATGATGATGTTTATAGAAGCTGATGAAATTGAACACAGTAGGATTAAAACACCCACGTGAATAAAGTTTTTTATAAGTAAGCACCAACAAAGGTACTTTGGTTTCTTTTTTTTTAACCTCTGGGAAAAATTAATTTCATTGTAATTGTAAAATTTGGACTCTATTCATTTATAACATCCCCCTCCCCACTACAGTTGGGAAGATAGCACCATTGTCTGGACAACAGCAGCAGAATTTTTCAGTCCAAGAAAAGAGTTTTGAGTTGGTAGAACCATAATAGCCTTGAGTGCTCATCCCTGCCTGGGAATGGCTTGGAGTTGTAAGGCAGGCAGCAGCCCCACCCCCATGTGCACCAAGGACATCAGAAGAAAGGAGGAGATGTTACCATCTCTGTTTTGGAAGAATAATGAGATTCTGTGTCCTGTGCTCTGAGGCTCTTCCAGAACCCTTCAGTGCACTCGGTGCAGTCCTAGAGACCTCTCCTTCTCTCCTATCATAATGCATGTCAAAAATCTGCCAGGTTTTGCCCAGTTCCCAGTTCCAAAGCCACATGTTTGGGTATTTGTTAGAGTGACATTCCCACTCCTTGGTACCAAAATCTGTATTAGTCAGGGTTCTCTAGAGAAACGGAGCCATAAATACAAGGAGACTTATCATAAGGAATTGGCTCACATGATTATAAGTCCCAAGATCCACAGTCAGCAAGCTGGAGACCCAGGAGAGCTGATGATATGGTACCAATCCATGTCTGGAGGCCAGAGAACTGGGAGAGTCAATGGTGTAGATTTCAGTCCAAAAGCTAGTAGGCTCAAGACGCAAGAAGAGCTGATGTTTCAGTTTGACTCCAAAGGCAGAAGACCCATGTCTCAGCTCTTCGACCAGGCAGGCCAACTCCCTCTCAGCCAGCCTTTGTTGTTCTATTCAGGTCTTCCGTTAATTGGATGAGCCTCACCCACTTAGACGCAGCAAGCTGCTCTACTCAGTCTATCAGTTCAAATGTTAATCTCATTCAGAAATGCTCTCACAGACACATCCAGAGTAACGTTTGACCAAATGTCTGGGTACCCTTGTCCCAGTCAGCTTGACCCATAATTATCCAGGGAGGTTATAACAGGTGATTTAAACCTCTCTCTCAAAATGCCTTGAACGACCATATGCTAAGTGTAAGGTCCCACTCCTAAGCTCTTTGAAAGTCAGTGTAATTCTGTTCAATTTGATTTGATTCCAACTATGGCATAGGTTGTTACCACAGGTGACGAACTCATCTCTACCCAGATCTTGGAGATATTCACTCAAAGGCCTGGTCTAGCTCACAGAAGCTAGGCTGTGAATGGCAATACTGTCATGAAACGGGCAGGAGTATGGGGAGGCAGGGAGAGAAAGGCTATAGTGGCTCCATGCTTCTCAAGGAGTATGGGAATTATGGAGGAGTTTGTAAAAATGCAGATTCTGATTCAGTAACTTTGAGGTAGAGCCTGAGATCTTGCATTTCTAGCAAACCTCCGGGTGATGCTAATGCTGCTGGTCCAGGGGCAACACTGGAGTCGCAAGGTACTAACTAGATGAGCTTTACGGTCCCTTCTGAGTCTCTAAATTTGGTCCAATTTGGCGAACGTTCATTGAAAACCAATCATGTGCCATGATGCCATGAGGTAGTCGAGAGAGGTATGAAATGTGTCTCCACGCTTTAACAAGCAAACTTATATTGAGAAACATGGTTGAACAGCCCCAAGTTCCACAAGTGAAGTGATTGCTCAACCTTCTGGGTCAATCTCTGAGTGTCTAGTTTCTTAGGAAGGCATTCTCCCCGAAAATTTTTTAAAAAGATTTTATTTATTTGTTTGAGAGAGAGAGTGAGGAGAGAATCTGAGCAGGGGGAGCGTCAGAGACAGAGGGAGAAGCGGACTCCCCACTGAGCAGGGAGCCCGATGCGGAACTCGAACCCAGGACCCTGAGATCATGACCTGAGCTGAAGGCAGCCGCTTAACTGACTGAGCCACACAGGCGCACCTCTCCCTGAAATTTTTATATCAATGCCAAGAAGTTTGGTC
The DNA here is from genome assembly GCF_017311325.1 of Ursus maritimus. NCBI lineage: Eukaryota > Metazoa > Chordata > Mammalia > Carnivora > Ursidae > Ursus > Ursus maritimus. Next base: position 103,167,758 of record NW_024424452.1, on the reverse strand, counting down.
TCAATTTTTTTGTAGAAGCCAGAGACCTGAAATGTAGTTTAGCCACCAAAAAAAAAAAAAAAAAAAAAAGAATAAAATAAAATAACCTGAATAGAAGAATATGAACAATAACAAAAAAATCAGTTGGATGAAAAAGTGTAGGGTTGGTTCTTCCTAAGCCCATGGGGGCAGCTGAGGTGGGTTACAACCCTGAGAAAACTAAGAGTGAAACAGTGTCATGCACAAGATGGCCCTGAGAAAGGACAGCTCTGACCCGATTGTCTAGGGTCAGAGTTCTTCTAGGAAGAAAAATGGTGGATACTTAGTGGGGAATGGCTACCTCTGGGGTCGTGGGTCCCTGATGGGAACGGCCATTGAGCCTATAAAAGGGCCCATGCTACCAAGCAGTCTTTTCCCAAGCGAGGACTAGTTAGCCTGATCTTTAGGTTCAACTGGGAGAGGCAGAGGTGTTGGGGGTGCGGGGGGAGTTGGGAGCTAGTTGAGGAACTGCTGAAACTATATACTGAGATGGAAGAAAGCAGTGGCTCTTGGAGGAAAGGGGCAGAAGGCGGGTTAGGGTCCCTTATGGCCTTGGCTATTAAATGAAGAGCCACCCACAGCAGGCAAAATACTTGCGGAGCGTATCTTTTTATAATGAATAACTCAGGCTAGTCTTATGACTGTCGGTGAAGGCAGAATCCACTTCCCTAAACAAGCCCCCTCATACACCTAGTTCTCTAGCCCCTGCTTGCCCAGTCCTAACCTCTTTCTTCCCTCCATGGAGGTCCTAGTAAGACTGAGAGCCACTGGAAGGCCTGATAGAGACCCTCCCTGCTGGGTCCCTTGGTCCCCTTCCAACACACACACACACACACACACACACACACACACACCCCTAACCAGGCCAGTGACTTGAGCTCAAAATGGCTGGAGCTGGTGGGGGCTGGAAAAGGGGGAAGGGGGAGGGAAGGAAGAGGAGAATCAAACAGAAACCTTCTCATCTTTCTATCAGCAGCCATGCAAGGAATATTGTTCAGCATGGCACAAAAGCGGCACTGAAAATAGCTACAGCCAGAGCGGGGCTGCCAACCACTGCCTGAGATAACGTCTACTTGGAGACACTGGTGTCTTTGTGGGGCTGTCAGTGTCCCTATTGTTCCCGAGCCTATTGCCTGGGGAATATTGTTCCCAGCTTTTGTCTCCCCCGGTTCACTTTTGTTTGCCTTTACTTACCATTTCATTCCTCGCTCCCTTTGTGCTCTCCCATTCCCTCCTTTGTCTCTCCCTCTTGAAGCCTGCCTGTGGCTGTGGATTGGTGCCCAGGGAGACAATAGGCCCTACCCCCTCTCAACCTACGGTCCCACCCTGAACCTCACACAACCACGGTGCCATTCCTTCTCTCCCTCTCCCAAGAGCACCCAACAAGTCCCAAAGGCGGGACAGCCCTGAGGGAGGGTGGGGTCCAAGCTACCACTCCCCTCCCGGAAGAGCAAGAAAGGGCCAATGGAGTATGTGGACCGCAGAGGAAGTCTGAGATGCCTGAAATGCGTTCCTGCTTCTTTCTAGATCTCCTTTTATTTTTTATTTTTTAATAGGTTTTCTGTCCAGTCAAAGGAATAAGGACAACTCACACTCCACATCCCCCAAACCCTCCTTTGAGTGCCCAGCATGCACTTCTCTGACCAGGGCACTCAGTTTTCTTCTCCCTCCCTCTCTCAGCCTGGCGGATCAAAGCCACTTCTGTTTATTTGCACATTCAAATCCAGACTGCCTCCAGTAACCCGATCCAGTCAGGCGCCAGGATGGTGCAAAAAAAGCCCGCCTGCGCCCCCTCCCCCATCTAACAGCCCTTTTGGCAGAACTGGGCAAGGAAGGGGACAGGGGTCTCCCAGGGTCAGTGTTGGGAGTGGAAGAGGAGCCACGCCTGACAAAGAAACAAACGGCCAATCCCTTTAGAATGGCCTCTGGTCCTCTCACCTCTATGGCAGGGGGAAACCAAGGCATCAAAAGAGATTTAGAAAATACAGGAAGCAAGCCCTGAGCTTTTCTGCCCACCCCCAGCATATTCAGGGGTCCAACTGTAGTCCTGGGGAGAGATTCCTTCTTAGTTCTAGCCTGAGAGGGCAGGGCCCAGGTAGGAATTAGAGGCTGGGGCGCACTGGGATTTCAGAAGCGGTTAATAGAAAGTGCTTTTTCCACCGACCCCCCCCCCCCCAACTTCCTGCCTCTAGACAGATGGGAACGGTGATTGGACAGTTGAGGAAGCTTTTACTTTGGCAGGGAAGGCTGGGAGCAGGGACGTAGCCTGAAGCCAAGGAAGAGGCTCTACTCTCTCATTGTTCTCGTTCCAAGGACAATGGGAATAGTCTCCAGAGAGCCATTGTTTCAAAAGCTGGAAATTGGGTAGGGGATTTCCGGAAAGTTTGAATGGAAGCCAAGCTTGGCTGTGAGGAGACAGGAGGAGGAGGAAGAGGAGGAGGAACGGGAAAAGGAAGAGGAGGGGGCAGTCTGGGGTTAGGGGAAGCTACCACTAGGCCCCGAGGACACATTTGCCCTCCCGATTTCACTGTTCTCAATCCCACACTGCTCCTTTTTGTTCTGATTCTTCTCTGCTCCTTTCATCTACCCCATTTTCCAGCTAAAACTAGCTCTTGATTCTTAAGCATCAAGAGAAGCTGAAATAATCTGCCCCTGCCTTGAGGGCGACAACCGAGTCTGTTCCACCTTTGCAGCCCTAGTCCAGAGCCCAGAGCATAGAATGAAGACAGTGTTGACTCTTGACTCCAGAAAGTCACGTTGACTAGCTGGACTTCCAGGAGAGTAGGCACGGAACTGAAAGTTGAAGGTGAGAAAAAACTAAAGATGGGGGATAGTGAGGACTTGGGGATAGACCAGGCACATGGCGGAGAAGGCGAGGTGTGGTCAATGGACAAAAAAGGCGCAGAGAAGTAGGGGCACCTGGGTGGCTTAATCGGTAGAGCATGAAGCTCTTGATCTCAGGGTTGTGGGTTTGAGTCCCACATTGGATGTAGAGATGACTTAAAAAAAAACAAAAATCTTAAGAACGACAACAACAGAAGGCACAGCAATGCAGAACGATATTTGGCCTCCAGAGTGAAATTCTCTGCCTCAAGCGTCTTTTCTCTTCCTCTTCATCCTAGCTAGTCTGAGCTATCTTTCAGAAATCCAGATGCAATCACATCTCTCCCTTGTGTAAAACCATTTGATGGCTTCCCCCTGCCTCCAGGCACCCGTGAGTCAGTGAAATTGGAACTCCCCAAAGACAGGACCACGTTGATTGTTCCCAGTACCCACCACAGGTAACTGGCACCTAGCCAGCCCTGAAGCCACCCAGTAAACACGGAACTAAATTAACCGGCAATTGTGTAAGTTAATTCTGCCAATTCTACGGTGCTCCCTGGATGGTATTTCAAGGTTGGTACAGTGGATGATTTTGACACTTAATGTTTTATCCATTTTATAGCTGTTGATTTGATCTTTGAAAATAGCCAAGGGCCATGAAAATCAACACACGTATATTTATTTTAAATATTGAATCATATTCCATCTAACTAGAATATAATTGAGAACCAGGAAGTAAGCTAATGTACCCTGTAGAGCAACCAAAAGGGATGGCATAACGGCAATATATTCCACTTACCTTGTAGCTGCGGATGGCCAATGAAATATAAGTGGAAGAGGTAGGGTGTCTGGGAACTTCTAAGAGGGGCTTGACTCAGGTGGGGAGCATACCCTTTTGCCCTTCTCACATTTTTCTTTGTCTTGGCTGGAATGTGGTTGTGATGGTTGGCGACCTAGCAACAATCTTGTGACCATAAAGGGACAATGAGTTTGAAAGCCTTATGTTAAGGAAGGCCAAACAGAAAAATATGAAGTGCTTGGGTCCCTGAAGACCAAGGAGCCACAATACTAGCCTCAAACTGCCTATGAATCTTAACCTATCAAGTTTATTTATGCGGAGTAAACAAAAAACCTTTTATTAGATTAAGCCCTTTAATTTAGGTCTTTATTATTAGAAGTCAGACACAATTCTCACTCATACAGTAGTACGATTTATATCAATAAAAAATAAATTTCTATACCATTTCTTTCTGTTTGCCGAACCGGTGGAAAAAAGAAAAGGAGTCAGAAGTCTCTCCCACCATGTACTAGAGCACGGGAATAATCCTATGGGTTTTCAAAGTGGAGTTGCAAGCTGAGTTTGGAGGCAGGAGCTAGAAAGAACACAATTGCTCTGCACAACAAAGCAGAAGGAATAAATCTGAGGTGGCTGGGGAGCAGGGACGAGGCCAGGCAACATGCGGAAGACTGCTATGGATGGGTGTGTGGACACCAGGATGAAGCGGCAGCTGATAGCCTGAAAGAAGAGAAGAGGGAGGGGGAAACCCTAAAAAAAGACACAGAACTACAAAAACACAGAAGTTTATTAATAATACTTGAGGTAATTCCAGATAGTTCTGTAAGCTTCATCAGATGCCTGAGGGTGTCAGGCTTTTGCAACATTATACAAAAACGGACAATTCAAAATGATGAGTACATGTCATTAAAGCAAATCCTTTGCTAGTAATACAGAAGCCAAGTTCTGGGTCAAGACAGCAGGTGGAACAGATGCGAAAACCTCCTCCTTCTTCTCTGAATACATAAAATGAGGGAGAAAATAGATTTAAAAACTCATAGCCACACTTGAAAACAAGAGAGGGAAATGTTAAAAGCTATCAGAGAAGGAAGATGGATTAGGTACCAAGAAACAAGAATCGGATTGATCCCAGACTTTCTCTTCTGTAATAGCAGATGCTAAGAGACAGTGGAATAAAATCTTCAAAATGGGGAAATAAAATGACGGTAAATGTACAATTCTATGCCCAGCGAGACCATTATCCCAGAGTAAGGGTAGAATAAAGACACCTTCAGGTATGCAAGACTCGGAAATTTTAGTAATCATAGGCTTTTACCAAAAGAACTGTTTCAACAAGAAGAAAGGTGAATCCTGAAGGAGAAAATGTGGGACGCAAAGTTCAACAGAAGGTTTTACGTATGGCACAGGTATGATTTTGTAAGAAGGAAGTACATAGGTAGGTGGTGCTGCGGTAACAAACAACACCCTCCGATCCCAGAGGCTCACAATCCCAAAGGTATCTTTCTTGCTTATCTCGGCTCAGCTGCAGGCTGGCTAAGCTTCTGCTCTATGCATCTTCTTTATTCTGGGATTTAAGTGGAAGCAAAAGCTTCTATTAGGAAGAAGCTCTTTTCCTGGCAGATGGAAAAGAAAAGTGGAATGCCATGGGTCTTAAAGCATCAGCTAGGAAGTAGCAAATAGCCTTTCAACTCACGAAACATGTCAGGTGGCTAAGCCTGCCATCAATGGGATGTGTCCTGAAAATCACGTGGCAATGGGAGGCAGTATGTAGAATTCTTTCAGCAAAGGGCATGAATAATTTGGGAACAGTAATACAATCTACCAAACAGAACAAACTCATCTGTATCCTGCTTTTTCAAGTTGAATAGTAATATTGTGAGCATAGGGAAGGAAAAAAAATTCTCTGGCTGGGGCCCTGGGATTTAGACTGACAAAAGACAGAATACATACACACAAGGAGAGAGCACCTAATGATGAGTAACTCAAAGGGATGGTTAAAACTTGTAAAAAAAAACCATCTTTTTTTACCTAAGAGTAGGTGGATGGGCAGATGAAGAGAGAGAGAGAATCCTAAGCAGGCTCCATGCCCAGCACGGAGCCCAACGCCGGGCTCAATCTCACAACCATGAGATGGTGACCTGAGCCAAAATCGAGAGTCAGACACTTAACCGAAGGAGACACCCAGGTGCCCTGGAGATTATATAGTATCTTAAAAAGAACAATAAACTTGTAGAGAAGGGACAAGATAAAGGAAAATGAGTTTAAGCTTTTAGGGGTGGCAAACAGGGAAGGTGAATATAGAGGAGTAAACTAATAGAAGATAAGGGTAATTTCAGTAAGGTTTGTTTGCAGACCTTGTCAGTGCTGACTTTCCCTCGTCTTCATGGCCATAAAACTCCCCCAAAAGAGGAGATGTACGGCCGTCCTCCTTTCCCAGAAGTTTCTGCCTTCAGTTAGACAGGGAAGGCTCTGAGGAGGCTTCTTTCTACAACTGTTGATTCTCAGTTGCCTCCAGCTCAAAATCATTCTTACGCCAAAATGGCATATTTTGGGGTGGCAGGCATATTCCGATCCTTTACAGGAGCATTTGCTCATATCATTAATAGTCCTTTCCATTTTCTTTTATAAGAGGCAGAGATCTAGTATGGTTTAGAAAAATCAAGATGGTTGGGGCACCTGGGTGACTCAGTTGGCTAAGCATCTGACTCTTGATCTCAGGGTCATGGGTCATGAGTTCGGGCCCAGTGTTCAGCTCCATGCTCAGCGTGGATCCTATTAAAACAAAAACAAAAATGGTTGAGATGATAGACTTTGGGGCTCAAAGATGTAAGACTTATGTAGGGGAGCATGGGTGGCTCAGTCTGTTAAGCATCCAGCTCTTAATTTTGGCTCGGGTCGTGATCTCAGGGTGGTGAGATCGAACCCCACAATGGGCTCCACACTCAGCAGGGAGTCTGCTTGGGCTTCTCTCTCTCCCTCTGCCCCTCCCCACCACGTACACCCCCCCTCCCTCTATCTCAAATAAATTAATAAATCTTAAAAAAAAAAAAAAGAAATAGGAGCATCTGGGTAGCTCAGTCGGTTAAGTGTCTGCCTTTGGCTCAGGTCATGACCTCAAGGTCTTGGGACCGAGGCCCACATCGGGCTCCCTGTTCAATGGGGAGTCTGCTTCTCCCTCTCCCTCTGGCCCTCTCTCTGCTCATGCTCTCTATCTGTCTCTTTCTCTCTCAAATAAATAAAATCTTAAAAAAAAAATAAAACTCATGCACATTTCCCAAGGAATCCAGATATCTGGTGTTTTATTGTGTGTGACTCTGACTCTGAGTGCTATGTAACTTTAAATAATTAAATATAGAACCTCATTTTAAAAAATGAAAACGCACAAAATACTGAGCACATAAAAATATTGGACAGTGAGAGAATCATAAAGAAATGTGTTTACCAGTGAGAGAATCATAAAGAAATGTGTTTACCAGGGCGCCTGGGTGGTGCAGTCGTTAAGCGTCTGCCTTCGGCTCAGGGCGTGATCCCGGCGTTCTGGGATCAAGCCCCACATCAGGCTCCTCTGCTATGAGCCTGCTCCTTCCTCTCCTACTCCCCCTGCTTGTGTTCCTTCTCTCACTGGCTGTCTCTATCTCTGTCGAATAAATAAATAAAATCTTTAAAAAAAAAAAAAGAAATGTGTTTACCAACAATTCAGGTTTTTTCAGTTATCAGGATAAATTGTGAAAGATTTTGAAATGGATCAAAAAATTACTGGATGTCTCAGTGGAAATCTATGCATTACCTAGAGCACGCCATCTCAATGACCTGGTTCTGGGGGAGTTTCACTTTTCATCATCTTTGAGCTACCGTACCACACTGTAGGATGTAGAGAACGGAGCAGTGCAAATACATCTGTTTTACACACGTGCAAATGACTCCTGTATAGTCAGTAAAGGGACAGCTGATCTCTCTGGCCTCCCACCCCCCACCCCCCACCAAACAACAACTCATTTTGCATCTACTCGTAGATTCATTTTGTGACGACATATATGCGTGGTCTTTGAATTCTCGTTTCAACTGGTTGAAACATCTTATCCCTTCATTAACTAATGAGTTAAGGAAAATCTTTTTGATGTGTTCACTTTATATTTGTATGGGCATCGTGATTTTATCTCACATTTGCACACTGAATTTCCCATAAAATTTCACTGGAACACTTATGGGAAACAGCACCTGGTGCTGTATGTTTTTGCAAACATATGTTATAAGACAATATTTTGAATTATTAACGGTTGCTTTTTCTTCAGGATTTTTCCCGTGACTCACATCCCATTAAACCCCAACTGACTCTATGAGATTAGCTGTAGCGGGACCACTGTCTTGCAGGACTGGTGGAGACTCGGGCGAGGAGGCATGCTGGATGAGGACGAGGCAGACCCGCCAAGTGCCCACAGCTTGGCTTCCCCTGCTGCCTGCTTCCTGACTCTCTCGGCAACTTTTGATTTCTGAAAATTACCCAGAATTTTTCCAATAAATGTCCTTTTTTGATTCACCTAATATGAGCTGATTTCAGTTATTTACAATCAAACAACTTTAACCAAAACAAAGTGACATCAAGAAGGAGAATGTAAGACCATTACTCTGGTTAAATCCGGAGTCTCATCTGGATAAAAACACCCAGCTTTCGGGGCGCCTGGGGGGCGCAGTCGGTGAAGCATCTGCCTTTCACTCAGGTCATGATCCCAGGGTCCTGGGATGGAGCCCCGCATCGGGCTCCCTGCTCAGTGGAATCCCGCTGCTCCCTCTCCCCCTGCCTGCCGCTCCCCCTGCTTGTGCTCTCTCTTTCTCTCTCTGTCAAATAAACAAAACAAAACAAAAAACCCAAAAAACAAAAAAAAAAAAAACCACCCAGCTTCCCTGACTTGTTCTCACTCTAAATTCATCACTGTCATTCTCTGAGTTTTCACACTGCCCAGTAATCATTCTTTTCTTTCCTCCTCTGCTCTTTCTCCGGGTCTCGCCTCTCTCTCGTACCCCCATACCTCCTCCGACATCCTCACCCCGGCAGTAAACCGGGCTTGCTTCCTCACTGAGAAAACCGAAACTATTGGAAGAAAACTTGTATAGATTATCACCACTTCACCCGCACAGCTTCCAGGACACCATGATGTCTTGTGTTCTTTGTACCTCACATATTCCTTCTTCCCCAGCGTCTTTGCTAGTCTCTCTTCCAGAGACCGCCCCATCTGTGTTGTCCAACACGTCAGCTGCTCGCCTCAGGTGGCTAGGGCACAGCAGCAAGGTGGCGAGCTTGAACTGAAATTGCTATGCCTTCAACAGATATCAGGTCTCGTTTTTTACAAAAATATTTTATTTGTTTGTCAGAGAGAGAGAGTGAGAGAGAGCACAAGCAGGGGGAGCTGCAGGCAGAGGGAGAAGCAGTCTCCCCACTGAGCAGGGAGCCCCATGCTGGACTTGATCCCAGGATCCTGGGATCATGATCTGAGCAAAAGGCAGATGCTTAACTGACTGAGCCACCCCAACCCATAAAAGGTTTCAAAGACTTACTAGGAAAAAAAGAATATAAAATATTTCATTAATAATTTTTATACCACGTCAGGCTCTCTGCCTGCTTCTCCCTCTCTGCCCCTCCCCCTGCTTGTACTCTCTGTCAAGTAAATAAATAAAAATTAGAAAAAAAATAATAATTTTTATAGTGATCACATGTTGAAATGATAACATTTTGGATTTCTTAGGTTAAATAAAACGTGGTTTCAAATTAATTTCACCGGTTTCTTTTCTTTTTCTTTTTTTCCATGTGGCTACAGGACAACTTAAAATTAAGTGGCTCACATGATATTTCTATTGTCTAAATGTTGGAGTGCCCCAGGGCTCACACAGCCTTTGAGCGTCCTTCTTTCTCTACCCGCACTCTCTCATACAGTTTTACTGCTCTAAATACTTTATATATGCCAGCGGCTCACAGACCTGTGTATCCAGCTGCCTGCTAAGTTCCCCGCTTAGAAGTCCGATTCACATCACAAGCCGGCTCCGCCCTTGGTCTTCCCAGTCTCAGTGGACAGCAGCTCCACTTGTTCAGGACAAACCCTGGAGTCATCCTTGACTCCTTTCTTTCTCTCAAATGACGTAGCCATTTCTTCCTGTGGGCTTATATTCAAAGTATATCACGAGTCTATTTTTCACTATGATGGGGTTCAGGACACACATTCCAAAATATAGTGCCTTGGCATACTGAAGATTTCAAGCTGAAGGAGTTTGAGAAAACAGCAGAAGCAGGAAGGTCCCTGACCTTCCCCCTGACCTTCTCTCCTGAAGCAGGTCATAAGACCCTCATGTGAGAGGCACCTTCCCTATAATGAGAGGAAAAAAATATCCTTATCTCCAACAGAATGAACAAGCCTTGCTAAGTTTTCCCCACTTTACTACATTTCGCTCATACTCTCTCCCCTATTGTATTTTTCCACGACTTTCCATTGCATCAAACCTAGCACTAAAACATTCAAGTTTGGGTGCCTGGCTGGCTCAGTTGAAAGACTGTGTGACTCTTGATCTCAGGATTGTGAGTTTGAGTCCCATGTCGGGGACAGAGATTACTTAAAAATAAAATCTTTATTAAAAAAAATTAAACAGGGGCACCTGGGTGGCGCAGTCATTAAGCATCTGCCTTTGGCTCAGGGTGTGACCCCAGCATTCTGGGATCGAGCCCCACATCAGGCTCCTCTGCTGGGAGCCTGCTTCTTCCTCTCCCACTCCCCATGCCTGTGTTCCCTCTCTGAATGGCTGTCTCTCTGTCAAATAAATAAATAAAATCTTAAAAAAAAAATTAAATAAAAAAATAAAAACGCTCAGGTTAAACCATTTGGGGAGGGATCTTCATTACCTTATGAAGGCTCTTACAAGAAGTAAAAGAAATATGTATGCTTTTCTCCTGTTTATCTTTATCAGTTTAATTTTCAGACCCAACCAGGGACCCTAAGAGAGTCTAGGAAAAGTTTCCTCCCCTACAAGTATTTTCCCTTCTACTGCCATTATTTCTGGCCCGGATTACTGGTTCAGTGAGTAACAGGTCTCCCTATTGGATGCTCACAGGTCTCTTAGCTTCTAGCCTGTGTTGGTATAGTCTGTTTTCAACAAGTGCTTGAGGAATCCTTTTAAAATTTAAATGAGTGCTCCTCTGTAAAAATCCTGCCATGACTCCCTACATCACTCAGAGTAAAAACCGAAGTCCTTACAGTGGCTAAGGGCCCTGCACATTCTGACCCCCATCACATCTCTGGCTTTACCTCCCTACCACTCCCATTCACCCTGCTCCAGCCACACAGCTATTCTTAAGATGCCAGGCAGGTTCCTGCCTTAAGACCCTAGAATTAGTTGCTTCCTTTGCCTGGCATGCCCTGCTCCTAGATACTCAGGTGATCGAATATCTATCTAATTCGCCTCCTTCGACTTTTGTTCAGATGTCACGTGCTAAAGGAGGTTCCTCTGTTTAAAACTGCAAACTACACCTCCCCTTCTCGTTACTCCCATTTACTTTTACTTTTCTCCAAAGTACGTACTTACCACGTTCCAATACCCCATAAAATTTAATATGTCTATTGCTAGCCCACCCACCACCCTTACCACCACGGTGGAAGCTACTCCAGGGCAAAGAACTCGTCCTCTTATGTTTCCTCATGCATTCCGAGAGCTCATGACAGTGGCACACAGCGGACGCTCAGTAAATATCTGTTGAATGAATGGTAGGCTAATCAGGGGAGGCTGATGCAGTAAGACAAATCCCAGTCCCAGGTGGCCAAGCTGGAAGCAAAAAAGAAAAGCAGAACCGCAGATCAGATTCTGAAATTCAGATCAATACATCAATTACTCACCAGGCCAAAGGCAGCCAACCAAAGCTCTGATTTGCTGCTCCTTTTCCTTTGGGACAGGAGGATACACTTGCTTGGGAAAGAGTGGAATCCTGAAAATCTCACTGGGCATATGGAGAAAGCATCAAGAATTCCTGGAACCCTGACCCTGGCCCCCCAAATAGCCTCTTTTCATGCATGCCTTTTCTCAAAGAGGGCTCCCATTCCAAGGTTGAACATGGAATGCAGTTGGGGAGCGTGGGCAACATTCCTTGGGAGATTAGAGAAGATAGGTTCATTGCAAACTCCTTTCTACCTCTTTGTTTTGGGTCTTTGCCTGGAGGCTAAGGCCATTAAGCAGAAAACAATTGAGGATGCTAAGAAATGGAAGACCAGTCATCGTGGCCCAGGCCTGATTTTTCAGCTCACCGGGGATGGTGGTTCACATGGCAAGACCCAGCAATGTTACAGACATTCCTTCATTCATAAACAAATATTTATTGAACTGCTTTCATGTATCAGACACATTCTTGGCCTCAAGGAAAGTGGTGATTAATATAAGGTCTCTCTTTTCACGAAGCTTAGGTTCTGGTTGGGGAAAAAAATAATCAAGTGAAAAATGACTAAGATAATTTCAGATCATGGTACTTGGTAGGCACTAAGAAGAAAATGAAAGTGGAAATGCGGTGGGGCTGGGGTGCTTTAGACAGGGTAGGCAGGAAAGACCTCAGGAGAAGGTAAGATTCCATTTGAGAGCTGGATGATGGAAGGGAGCCAGTCATGCCAAGAACATTCAGGTAGACAGAACAGCAAGCACCAAGGTGCTGGGTTGGAAAGGATGACCAGAGCAAGCCAGCGGCTCAAGAGTAGTGAGAGTGAGGAGAAAGGGAATAGAAGACGAAGCTGAAAAGACAGGATGAGGTCAGACCATGCAATGAACAGACGCCAACAGTTATAAAGCAATGAATACTATATTCTGATTTTAATTGTATAAATAGTACCATAAATTGTAGGGATAATTTAAAAACTAGCTCAATAGTCCAGGTGAAAGACGATCACAGCTTAAGCAAGAGCGGTGATGACTGTGATCGAAATAAAAAGCCATGACTGGATTCAGAAGATGCTAGATATTTTGGAATGTGAAGGACAAAATGCACTGGACCATTAACCAAAGTAATTTCTATTTGACAGAGAAAAGTAAGAGGTGGATAATTACATACTCAGTCATACAGCAGTATACACCTCATAAGTGTATAAATGAAACCCAAAGAGACAGGGGCACCTGGGTGGCTCAGTTGGTTAAGCAGCCAACTTTTGATTTTGGCTCAGGCTCTGATCTCAGGGTTGTGAGGTCGAGCCTGAGAGCCCCACCTCGGGCTCCGTGCTGTGTGCTCCGTGTTCAGTGGGAGTCTGCCTAGGATTCTCTCTCTCTGCCCTGCCCCCCATGCATGTGCATGTTCTCTCTCTCTCTCTCTCAAAAATAAATAAATAAATCTTAAAAAAAAAACCCCAAAGATATAGTCTTTCTGTAGCATATAAAAATAAGAAGCATAAGAATTTGAATTATACTAATCAGTATTTCAGTATTTTATCTTGGAAATGATCTAGTTGTCTAATGAATACCCATTAAGTAACTCAATTTACTGTTCAAGATTTTAATTACCTGAAGATCTTGAAAACTAACTTCAAATTGGATTTAAAAAAAAGAAACTAACTTCAAATTAATTATTGTTAAAATAAAGTTTGTTAGAATAATTATTCTATTTGGTTATATACAAATTTACACTTTTTGTAATCCTAAACACGAAGTAGAAGTAATGCTAGCTTATTCGATCAGTAAACCAATTAAGTTTAAGAACATATCGAAGTAGAATAAAAATGTACACTAATATTTTACTTAATGTCTATAATTTGGAGAAAAAATCTATTTTTATTAAACCAAAATTATTAAACTAGTTTTGTTTGTCAGATTTATCTAAATTACATTTACTCGAAATCTTAAAATGTTTGAGTTAGTTTCTAAAAAAATGCCCTTTTTTTCCCACTGAAAGTATTAGAAGTTCAGTTTCCTTAGTTTCTGGGAATTTTAAGAATGCTTAATTTATATAAGTGCTTATTTATCTGTAAGCCAACCAAAATAGCTCTCCTCTAACAGATTTTATAATCTCATTAGGTAAAACCATCTGAAGGTAGGAAAATATCACACATTCACAGAGAGGCAAAGAGTTTCCTGAATTACAGACGTAGAAACATACATACGCACTGAACGCCAAAGCTTAAAATTTCAACTGTGGGTCAAGCATAACCACGAAGTGGGTCACACAGCTAGAACGTGGTAGAGCCACGACCCCCACGGGATTAAGCAGTCAAATTAACTACTTGTAGCAGTCCTGCTTTACAGTATTGGAGAAAACCAGAAGAGCAACAATAAAGATCTCCTCTAAGGAGAGGAGAACGAAGGAAACTTCCAAGACAGCTTCAGACAGGGGTCACCAGTAAAGCATATGGCAGGCCCTGCTGGACAGGGATATTGAGGTGAAAGGTAACATCTACAATCTCAGTAGTATTAGGTCAAGTATTTGTTTCCTTGATTAGAGATTGGGTTTGAGTTTCCTGGTCAAAGAATTAAACTGCCAGAAATTCTGTCCTCTGAGAGGCTATACGTCGTCCCATTCCCTTCAGACCATGCTTGGTGGCCTGCTCCCTACGCACGTTAGTATCTTGTGGCTGGTAGTGCCAACCAGAGGCTACAACACTGCACAAACAATAGCTCCCCCTTCCAAGAACTACTTTTGACCAAGTATTCTCAAAACTAGTTGAACTTCAGGCTGACTTCTTAGGCTAAATCTCTACAAAATCTCCAAGTTTCTTCCTCAAGACAGAACATCCTTTTGGAGTCGTTGTCATGCTGCCGCATGATGAAGGAAGTCTGCTGTGTCACCGAGTTCTGGCTGATCTTTCCCAGTTGCTGCTGCTGCTGAGACCTGGACCCTCTGTGCTCAGCCTGATCAATAAAGTAGAAACTTCTGTGTCTCCCATCCCGGGGGTCTCAGTGACTGCCCAGCTGAGTAGGTCTGGTGCCTGATAAATGCACCACTCTCTTCTCGTAAGCATCACTTAAGACTTTATTGTCCTTGGTAGAAGCTTCTTGATTTGAATCGTTTTGCACGATTCAGGGTTCTTGCAGACCACGTGGGTGTACTACTGAGGTTCTCTGGGCTGATGACGGTCGCCTTTTGTTCTCATCATTTGAATACGGGCAATCAGTAATTCAGTGAACTTCCAGGTCATTGTCCTACTTCTTGCACGTACATACATCATAGCGCCAGTAGCACCTAATAGACGAAGCTCCGGCAGGATTCTCCCACTCCCTCTCCTGATGACCATTCAGGAATTGATATGTAAGCAAAATTATTTACATACCTGGTGCCTTGGAATCAAGGGATTCAGAAATCCCAAATGATTTGATGGTCCGCATTCTTTGATTGTTGTAAAAAGGTCTCTGAGAAACAGAAAAAATTTTAAATTGCTTCCCTTGAACTCTTAATCCAAGACTCTTCCCTTAATGCAACCTCTCCTGACCAACCCAGACGGGCCTCTCTTTTGATCTCCTTCCTGTCCCTTTACCTCCTTCTCTTTGCTCTGCCTTTCCCGTCCTCCTTCTCTACCATCACTGGGACCCCTTCTCTTTCCTTCACTGTTCTTGTCTAAATACATTCCTCTCACTGACAATATCTCCTTGTAATGGCTTCATAATAAGGTGTGAACGAAGTCACCCCCTGCGTCAGCGGACTTATACATTTAAACCTTGGCCAAAATCAAATTTGCAGTTCTACTTAAAGACTTCACTAATTTTCACACACACACGAAAGATGAAAATTCACCAAAGATTTTAGGATTCTCCTGAAAACCTACAGTCTGGTTAGTCCATATCGTCCTGGGACCTAGAGATGCAAACCTTGGAGAGACAATGCAGGATGGACTTACCACCAAACTAAATCATGTTAAATACTATACGCACCAAAATTTAAGCATAGATGGATATTTAAAAGTATAAAAATAAGACAAAATATCTTAGTAGATTACTTTTTTAAAAAATTTGTTGTTTATTTATTTATTTATTTGAGCGAGAGAGAGAGAGAGAGAGAGAGGAGAGGGACAAGCAGACTCCACACTGAGTGCAGAGCCTGGTACAGGGCTCAATCCCATGACCCCAGACCATGACCCGAGCTGATATCAAGAGTCAGAGGCCCTGGGGCACCTGGGTGGCTCAGTCAGTTGAGCATCTGCCTGCTTCTCTCTCTGCCTGCTGCTCCCCCTGCTTGTGCTCTCTCTCTCGCTCTGACAAATAAATAAATAAAATCTTGAAAAAAAAAAAGAATAAACTCCAGTTTTATCAGATCCAAGGGCATTATTTAGGCCATGACACCACACAAAGTGGAAAGTGTCTTTCCCCTCGTATATTGGAAACGATTTGGGACTTGCCCCCACCCAAATACCAAACAATAACGTCAAGGATTTCTCAGTCTCACAGGATACTGTAGACATTGGATTTCTAACTTTTCAGGATTGGGTTTTCCTTTATATGTTCTTCTTTATAAAGATTTTATTTATTTATATGAGAGAGAGCAAGAAAGCACAAGCAGGGGAAGCATCAGGCAGAGGGAGAAGCAGACTCACTGCTGAGCAGGGAGCCCAGCATGGGGCTCGATCCCAGGACTCTGGGATCATGACCTGAGCGGAAGGCAGACACCTAACTGACTAAACCACCCAGGCGCCCCACCTTTATATGTTCTGATTAGAGCAGAAATACCTGAGCTCCTACCCTGTAGGGACTGTTTTCTGTAACTTAAAGTACTCCCTTCAAAATCTTCCTATCTTTGGGACGCCCAGGTGGCTCAGTTGGATAAGTGCCCACCTTTGGCTCAGGTCATGATCCCAGATTCCTGGGATCAAGTCCCACATCAGGCTTCTTGCTCAGTGGGGAGTCTGCTTCTTCCTCTTCCAGCCACTCCCCCTTCTTGTGTTCTCTCTCTCTGATGAATAAATAAAATCTTAAAAAAAAATTTTCCTATCTTTGAACTCCTCGGTCATTATAAATCTTTTTATGTAGGGGCGCCTGGGTGGCTCAGTCATTAAGCATCTGCCTTTGGCTCAGGTCATGATCCCAGTGTTCTGGGATCAAGCCCCGCATCAGGCTCCCTTCTCAGTGGGAAGCCCACTTCTCCCTCTCCCACTTCCCCTGCTTGTGCTCCCTTCCTCGCTGCCTCTCTCTCTGTCAAATAAATAAATAAAATATTTAAAAAGAAAATAAAATAAATCTTTCTATGTAAGCATGAAAGATCAGTACCAGTTTTGGGGTTCTAAATCAAAAGCTCAGTGGACATCGTACCATAGTCCTACTGCTTGTTTTGGCTTTGCACTTGACCCTCTAGCAAAAGTCTACACTGCTTGTTTACTGAAATCTGTTTTATGGTCCAGAACATAGTCTGAGGTATATGGTTCTGTGTGCACTAAAAAGGCATATTGCAAGAGTGTGGGTCAACTACATAAAAGTCACAGTCCTCAACATGTTCTCCCCTCTGACGCCAACTGTAAGTTCACATTGTTCCCAAAATGACCCTCAGTTTTGATAATTTGCTAGAACTCAGTGAAATTATATTCAGTTACAGTTTATCACAGGAAAACGATACAGCCTAAATCAGCCAAATGAAGAAACACAATGGGCAGAATCTGTATGTACCAAATTCAGAGCTCTAATTTTCCTCTCCCTGTAGAATCAGAATGCATTGTTTTTCTGACATCGGCATGTGACTATCCACAAAGAAGGACTGCCAACCGCGAGAGCTCACCTGAGCTTCAGTGTCCAGAGTTTTTGTTGGGGCTTCAGTGCATGGGAATGACTGATTGCTCCCATGGTTGAATTCAGTCTGTAGGTTGACTGATAGTGAATGACCCAAAGCCCCTACACTAAGACTACTGTGTGTTGCCATACCCACCTTAAGATCTGATGTGGCCTGGGATGCCTGGGTGACTCAGTTGGTTAATTATCTGCCTCCTACTCAGGACATATCCCAGGGTCTTGGGATCAAGTCCTGCATCAGGCTCCTTGCTCAGCGGTGAGCCTGCTTCTTTCTCTGCCTGCCTCACTCCCTGCTTGTGCTCTCTCTCTCTCTGACAAATAAATAAATAAAATCTTTAAAAAAAAAAAAAAGATCTGATGTGACCAGTTCCTAAACAAAGACACTCCTATCAGGTATGACAGATTACCTTCTAGAAGCTGAGGGAAAAATCCAGACTTCTCTTTGAACACGGCCCAATTCTTTACTACGCAATCCTATTGCTGTGTTGGCTGTTCTATAAATGTCAACTAGGTGAAATTGGTTAATAGTATGGGGCATGTCTTCTATGTATTTACCTATTTTCTGTCTAGCTGTTTCAATCATTGGGAGACAGATATTGAAATCCTTAGTTATAACTGTGGTTTGTCTACTTATCGCTGTAGTTCTATCAGTTTTTTCTTCATAAATGTTCTGCTATAATGTGTAAAAGATTATTATGTCCTTTCAGTAAATTGACATCTTTATCATTACAGAATGACTCTTTTATCCTTGGTAATGTTCTTTTATTTGTTTTCTTTCTTTCTTTTTTTTTTTTTTTAAAGATTTTATTTATTTGAGAGAGAAAGCACAGGAGCAGGGGGAGGGGCAGAGGGAGAGGGAGAAGCGACTCCCCACTGAGCAGGGAGCCTGATATAGGCTTGATCCCAGGTTCCTGAGATCATGTCCTGTGCTGAAGGCAGATGTTTAACCAATTGAGCCACCAGGTGCCCTGGTAATATTCTTTTATTTGAAATATACTTTGTCTGAAACTAACCTAGAAGCTCCAACTTTCTTTTCTTTTTTGTAACACCTGTATTGAAATATAAATCACATACCATATGCTTACTCCTTTGAAGTGTACAGTTGGGTAGCTTTTGGTATAACACTTTCATCAACCCAAAAAGAAACTTCATACCAGCAACACTCCCTAATTCCTACTATTCCCTGGCAACCACTAATCTATCTTCTGTTATTTAATTAATTAATTATTTAATTAATTAATTTTAAAAGATTTTATTTATTTATTTGAGAGAGAGAGAGAACAGAAGAGGGAGAGGGAGAAGCAGGGAGCTTGACTTGGGGCTTGATCCCAGGCCCCAAGATCATGACCTGAGCCAAAGTCAGATGTTTAACCTACTGAGCCACCTAGGTGTCCCTGAATTATATCAGTTTTTGTTTATATGGGAATGTCTTAATTTCTTCTTCATTTTTTGAGGGATAATTGTGCTGGATATAGAACTCTTGGCTGACAATAGCACTTTGAATAGGTCATCCCACTGCTTTCTGGCCTCTACTGTTCCGATGAGAAATCAGCTGTTACTTACTGAGGAGCTCTTGTATGTGATGAGTCATGTTTCTCTTGCTGCTTTCAAAATTCTTGGTCTTTTGATTGTTTTTTTTATGACATATCAAGGTGTGGATGCAATTTCGTTTACCCCGAGAGTTCATTGAGTTTCTCGGATATACCAACTAATGTTTTTCACCAATTTCTGGCTGTTATTTCTTCGAGTATTCTTTCTGCCCATTTCCCCTCTCCTCACTCTAAGACTTCATTTATGCTTGTGTTGGTTCACTCGATAGTGTTCCACAGGTCTCAAACCTCAGTTCATTTCCTTCATTCTTTTTTATTTCACTTCTTCAGAATGGATAATCTCAATTGACCTTTCTCTATGTTCACTGATTCTTTCTTCTGCCTGTTGAAATGTACTGTTCAGTCCATCTAGTGAGACACACTTTTCGGTTTCTTTACATATCTCATAAATTCTCACATATCTACATAAATTTTTTGTTGAAAACTGAATGTTTTATTTATTTTTAAGATTATTTATATTTATTTGAGAGAGAGTGAGTGGGGGGCAGAGACAGAGGGAGAGAGAGAGAAGCACTCTCTGCTGAGCAGGGAGTGGGGGGCAGAGACAGAGGGAGAGAGAGAGAAGCACTCTCTGCTGAGCAGGGAGCCCCCTGTGGGGCTCAGTCCCAGGACCGCAAGATCATGATCTGAGCCAAAGGCAGATGCTTAACCAACTGAGCCCCCAGGGGCCCCATAAACTGTACATTTTAAATTATGCAATGTGGTGGGGTGCCTAGGTGGCTCAATCAGTTGAGAATCCAACTCTTTTTTTTTTTTTTTTAAGATTTTATTTATTTATTTGACAGAGAGAGACAGCCAGCAAGAGAGGGAACACATGCAGGGAGAGTGGGAGAGGAAGAAGCTGGCTCTTAGCGGAGGAGCCTGATGCGGGGTTCCATCCCAGAACACCAGGATCACGCCCTGAGCCGAAGGCAGATGCTTAATGACTGAGCCACCCAGGTGCCCCAGAGCATCCAACTCTTGATTTTGGCTCAGTCATGATCTCAGGGTCATGAGATCAAGTCTCATGTCAGGCTCTATGCTGAGTGTGGAGTTGGCTTGTCCCTCTCCCTTTGCTCCTCTCCCCACGCTCTCTCTCTCTCTCAAATAAATAAATAAAATAAAATCTTTAAATTATACAATGTGGCAACTTTGTAAATCAGATACTCACCTCCTCCTCAGGATTTGTTTAATGAGTTTCCTAGACTAATTCTGTATAATGTATATTCTCTGTTATATGAAATCTCTGCTGAGTTAGCTTAGTAGCCAATTTAATGATTAAATAGAAATTTACTCACTTGCTTGAGCAAAACTTTGAAATTAGCCAGCATTGAGACATTACGGTCTTCTTAGGCCTTTCTTGGGTGTACATATACCACGCATGTGGCATTATAAATTTCCAGGTTCCCAGGACTCTGTCAGATCTTCACGACTCTCCCTGTGGACATCTTACTCTCCAACTTTTCCTTTTAAGATTTTTCATCAGCCTATTCTTAGTTCCAGCTGTTAACACCTCTGGCAGCTTTGATGTTAAACAATTGCCACTGATTGTTTTTGGTAAGTTCCTTGTGGTTAGGACTATTCTCAAAGATAGAGTTCTGATTCAGGTCAAGTAAAGACAAGCTCTGAGAATGGCACTTTTCAATGAGTTGCCAGACAAGCCAAATAGTGACAGTTCTCTGGGATTGGGGCTTTTGGGGAACTCTAAATACATTTTCCCCTCTTCAACAGCGCTAGCCTGCTGGTTTTCATAGCTACTGTGGTTGTGAGGCTATCAGATTTAAATGGTACTTGGAAGGTGGAAGAAGGGGTATTGGATTAGGGAAAGTTAAGATGCTCCAAAAGTTATTGTTCTTACTGAGAGCCAGACATTTTTTGCGAATGAACTCTCTCAGATTATCAAAAGACTTTGTTTAATTTCCAGTGTTTGAAAAAGTTGATTTTGGTAGTTTTTTATCTGGATTTTTCATTGCCTTTATGGAGGAGCAGATTTTTGGAATTCCTTAATGCCATTCTGGAAGTTAGATAGCTCTCCATCTTTCTTTTCTTTTGTGTAAGCATGGTATATCATTTTACATCCTTTTACTTTTATTCTATGGAGCATGTGACTCTTGATCTCTGGGTTGTGAGTTTGAGCCCTACATTGGGTGTAGAGATTATTCAAAAATAAAAATCTCAAAATAGAAATAAATAAATACATACATACATACATACATAAAATGTGTTTCCTAATTTTATGGATATTGCTTTTAAATTTTTTATTTTTACTTTTTAGAAATTTTATTTATTTTAGAGAGAGACAGCAAGGAGGGGGGGGGAGAGAATCCTGAAGTAGACTCCCTACTGAGCATGGAACTGGACATGGGGCTCGATCCCAGGACCCTGCAACCATGACCTGAGCCAAAATCAATTGCCAGCTGCCTAACTGACTGAGCCACCCAGGTGCCCCTGGATATTGCTTTTTAAAAATACAATGTGAAAATCCCTTTTTTAAATTGGGATGTTAAGAAGATTTAAAATTGTTTAATGATGTTGAATTTAAAGTTATCTGTTTGTGGGACGCTTGTATGGCTCAGTCGTTCAGCTTCTGTTTTTGGCTCAGGTCATGATCTCAGGGTCCTGGGATCAAGCCCTGCATCTGGCTCAGCAGGGAGCCTGCTTCTCCCTTCCCAACTCTCCCGTGCTTATGTTCCCTCTCTCGCTATCTCTCTGTTGAATAAATAAATAAAATCTTTTTAAAAAGTTATCTATTTGCTAATTTCTTTCTGTTCCATCTGCTCATTGTTCTCTCTTTGTCTCTCTTAAAAAAAAAATCTTTTGGGGGCGCCTGGGTGGCTCAGTCAGTTAAGTGTCTGCCTTTGGCTCAGGTCGTGATCCCAGGGTCCTGGGACCGAACCCCGCACTGGGCTCCCCACTCAGCAGGGAGTCTGCTAGTTGTTCTCCCTCTACCCCTTCCTCCCCTGCTTGTGCTTGTGCTCTCTCTCTCTCTCTCTCTCAAAAAAGTAAATACAATCTTTTAAAAAAATGAAAATAAAAACCTCCTTTGAACTGATGATTTTTTATGATTCTATTTTATCTTTTTCATTGCCTTTTAGCTCAAGTTCTTTGGATTTTGTTTTGCTTTGAGTAGCTGCTTTATGGTCTGTAGTATACATCTTTAACTTACCACTATCTACTTGGAAGTAACATCATGCTGCTTCTCACAAATGGTGTAAGAACCCACAACAACATGCTTTCATTTCTCCACTTCTGGTCTTTTTCCTACTGCTGCATATAATTTATTTCTGCATATGTAATAAATCTGACATTATTTCTTTTCTTTTCTTTTCTCTTTTCTTCTTTTCTTTTCTTTTCCTTTCTTTTTTTCTTTTCTTTTTCTTGTAGGCTCTATTCAGGGCTTGCTCTCACAACCCTGAGATCAAGACCTGAGCTGAGATCAGGAGTTAGATGCTTAACCTACTGAGCCACCCAGGCACCCCTGTTGAGTTTGCTTTAATAGTCACTTTTCTTTTATTTTTTTCTAAGATTTTATTATCAAGTAATCTCTCTTCCTAATGTGGGGCTCAAACTCACAACCCCAAGATCAAGATTCGCATGCTCTACCAATTGAAACAGCCATGTGCCCTGTCAGTTTTCTATTAAAGAAATGAAAATTTAAATAACTTTATTGTACTTATTTATTTATTTAAAGATTTTATTTATTTGAGAGAGAGATAGAGAGAAAGAGAGCGCAAGTACAGGCAAGGGGATTGGCGGGTAGAGGGAGAGGGAGAAGCAGGCTCCTGCTGAGCAAGGAGCCTGATGTGGGACTCAGTCCCAGGACCCTGGGATCATGACCTGAGCTAAAGGCAGATGCTTAACTGACTGAGCCACCCAGGTGCCCCATAAATTTAAATAACTTTAAAAGGTCTTTCACATTCACCCACATATTTTTCATTTCTAGAGCTCTTCATTTTTGGGTATAGATTCAGATTTCCATTTGATAATATTCTCCTTCTTCCTGGAGGCTTCCTTTAACATTTTTATAGTTCAGGGTGCTTGTATGAATTTCTTCAGATTTTGTATGCTGAAAACATCTTTATTTGGCCATTGTTTTTTTGGGGGGATTGTGTTTTTTGTTTTTTATTTTATTTATTTATTTATTTATTTATTTATTTATTTATTTATTTGACAGAGAGAGAGCACAAGCAGGCAGAGCAGCAGGCAGAGGGGGAGGGAGAAGCAGGCTCCCCACTGAACAGGGAGCCCCATGTGGGGCTTGAATCCAGGACCCTGGGATCATGACCTGAGTCAAAGGCAGATGCTTAACCGACTGAGTCACCCAGGTGCCCCTATTTGGCCATTGTTTTGCAAATATTTCTCTGGGTACGGAATTCTAGGTTGATCATTTTTTCTTTCAGTACTTTAAATATATTGTTTCACTCTCGTCACGCTTGCATTATTTCCAACAAGAAATCTGCTGCATTATCTTTATAGTCTGTAAATAAGTTGCCTTTTAAAAATCTGACTGTTCTTAAGATTTAGGATTTTCTCTTTCTCAGTAGTTCTAAGCAATTTGATTGTGATGTACTTTTGTTCCTGTATCTTTGGCTTGAGGCTTGTTGACATTCTTGGATCTGTGGATTTAAGTTAAATTTTTTTTTTCTTTTTAAATAGGCTCCACGCCCAGTGTGGAGCTTGAACTCATGACCCAGAGATCAAGAGTCACATGCTCTACCAACTGAGCCAGCCAGGTGCCCCAGATCTGTGGATTTATAATTTTCATCAGTTTGGAAAATTTTTTATCCATTAGGCTTTAAAACATGTCTTCTGCCTGACCCTTCCTTCACTTTCGGGGACTGTGTATATTGGGCCACTTGAAGTTGGCGCACATCTCCCTATGTTTGGCTTGTATTTTTCAGTGTTCTTTTTCCTTTTGTGTGTTTCATTTTGTACCGTTTCTATTGCAACATCTTCAAGGTCTCTAATCATTTTTCTGTTGTGTCTAATCTGTTACTAATCCTGTCATCAATTGAATTGTGTCCACCTCAAAGTTCATATGTTGAAACCCTAACCCCCAATATTACTTTACTTGGAGATAGGGCCTTTACGGAAGAGATCAAGGTAAACTGTGACCATAAGGGTGGGGCCCTAACCTAATAGGGTTGATGTCCTTATGAGAGGAGGAGAAATCAGAAGTGTTTGCATACAGAGAAAAGGCCATGTGAGGACACAGCAAGAAGGTGGCCATCTGTTAGTAAAAGTCCTCATTAGAAGCAAACTTTGCTGGAAACTCGATCTTGAACATTAGCCTCCAGAACTGTGAGAAAATAAACTTCTGGTGATTAAGTCATTCACCCTGTGGTTCTGTTATGGACGCCCTCGCACATTAATACAAATACCATCCAGTGTATTTTTCATCTCGAAAAGTTCTATGTGGGGGCCTCTGGCTGGCTCAGTCAGTAAAGCATGTGACTCTTAATCTTGGGGTCATGAATTCAAGCCCCACGTTGGGTGTGGAGCTTACTTAAAATAATAATGATAATAATAATAAATAAAAAAAACTTTTTAAAAATAAAAAAGTTATATGTGAATTTTATATGGTTTTTAAAGACTTTTAAAAAAATGATTTGAGAGAGAGTGTGCGAGCATGGGGAGGGGCAGGGAGAGGGACAAGCAGACTCCATGCTGCGCAGGGAGCTCCATGCGGTGCTCAATCTCATGACCCTGAGATCATGACCTGAGCCAAGATCAAGACGTGGACCCTTAACTGACTGAGCCCCCAGGTGCCCCACTTATATGTGAATTTTAAACAAGTATCTTCCATGACTCTCAACATTCTCATAATTTCTTGTACTTTTTTGAATTTATGGAATATATGCCTATCATTTGTGTCATTTCTTTTTTTTTTTTTCCCTTAGGCTTTTTTATTTATTTTACTGAGAGAGAGAGAGCCCAAGCCAGAGGAGCAGCAGACAGAGGGAGAGGCAGGTATAGAGAGAGGGAGAAGCAGGCTCCCCATTGAGCAGAGAGACTGGCCTGGGGCTGGATCCCAGGACGCTGTGACCATGACCCAAGCCAAAGGCAGGTGCCCAACCAACTGAGCCACCCAGGCGCCCCTCAACTGTGTCATTTCTGAATCTATTTCTTTCTTTTTAGATTTTATATATTTATTTGTCAGAGAGAGAGAGAGTGCACGAGAGAGCACCTGTGCAGGGGCACAGTGGCAGGGCAAAGGGAGAAGCAGCCTCCCCGCTGTGCAAGAAGCCCAATGTGGGACTCAATCCCATGACCCTGGGATCATGACCTGAGCTGAAGGCAGACACTTAACCAACTGAGTCACCCGGGTACCCCTCTGAATCTATTTCTATTATTTGATTTTTCTCCTCATTATGGATTGTATTTTCCTGTGTATTTCCTGCCTAATAATTTTTTACTGGATGACAGACACTGTGAATTTTACATTCTTGGGTACTTTTTTTTTTTTTTTACTCTAAATATTGCAAATACTGTGTTTATTCTGGAATGCTGTTAAATTACTTGGAAATAGTTTGGTGCTTTCATGGGTTGCTTTTCAGCTTTGTCAAGTAAAATCAGAGCTATCTTAGAGTTATATATATTGGCCCCACTACTGAGGAAATCCTTCTCATTTTCCTACACTAGCCCTGTGAATTACAAGGTTGCTCCACTCAGATTGTTGGGAATGTGAACTATTTCCAACCCTGTATATTTTCTAGGAGTGACCCTGCATCTTCTACCCAGTGGTTCTTTCACTGGTCTCTGGCAGTTGTCTCACACCATGTGTCGGTCAGTATTCAACTGAAGACTAAAGGGAAATCCCCTGTATGTCTCTGCAGCTCTTTCCTCTCTGATAATTTGCCCTGTAAATTATAGATGCCCTAATCTGTCCAAATTCTCAACTACACTCCTCAACTCAAGGAGATCCTAGGCTGTTTCTGTTCACTGTGCTGAATTCTAGTAACTATCTCCAGCTATGTGGTAGATGATTCATTTCCTCTTCCTCTTCTTCCTGGGACCACTCTTCTGCATTGCCTCTTGTCCACTTTAGGAAATCCTTTTTTTTTTAATTGAAGTATCATTGACACACGATGTTAACTGGTTCCAGGTGTACAACATAATGATGATTCAAGAAGCCTATATGTTATGCCAAGCTCACCATAAGCTTAGCTACCATCTGTCACCATACAACGCTATTATGATATCATTGGCTATATTTCTATGTTGTACCTTTTATCCCCATACCTTATACATTCCATAACTGGAATTTTTTTTTAGCGAGAGAGATTGAGATAGTGCACATGAGTGTGTGTGCACATGGGGGGAGAAGCAGAGGGAGAGAGAGAATCTTAAGCAGCCTCCATGCTCAGCATGGAGCTCTACCTGGGGCTCAATCTCACACCACTGAGATCATGACCTGAGTCAAAATCAAGAGTCAGACACTTAACTGACTGAGCCACCCAGGTGCTCCATTACTGGAAACTTTTACCTCCCACTCTCCTTCACCCATTTTGCCCATCCCCTCTGACATCCACCAGTTTGTTCTCTGTATTTATGTGTCTTCCCTCTGGCAATGTTCAGTTTGTTTTCTGTATTTATGGATTTTTCTCTTTTTTTTTTATTTTTTTTAAGATTTTAAGTAATCTCTACACACAATGTGGGACTTGAACTTACGATCCTGACATTGAGAGTTGCATGCTTTACCACTTGAGCCAGTCATGTGCCCATTGTCTGTGTTTTTAGCCATTCAAGGTGGCGGAATAAATCTGGTCCCTGCTATTTCCATTTTTTATAAGTGGAAGTCACCCTGAAAGTGTTTAAGTACTTGGTCCTTCCAGTCGAACAGGTGCAAATAGCAATATAGCATTAATGTGTGTTTGGTGTGATGATCTTGAGATGTCAGCACCAGCAAAATTTCTTTGAATTATATTAGATTATAAAGAAAGTAAACTTGAGCAAACCCGTGAAGGTGTATTATAGGCTCTTTGAGGTCAAAGCAAATAGCATCTGATGATCCTTACGAACTAATATCGATTTTTAAAAAATCTTTTGCAAGATCAATACATCCATAACAGCTGTTTTGATTTGTCCCAGGCAATATACCATTTCTAGAACAATAGCTGTAATTGGAATCACTATCTGATAAATTTTATGACCCACAGTCATTCTCCAGGATCAAAAGCTAAACGGGGGACTTGAATGGGGATATTTTAGAAATCAACATCCCTGCACATACCAAGCTAGGAAGTAAGGACCAACAAATACCAAAAAAACCTTACTATTGTGTTGGCCACGTTTTCTGATCATAATGAGATACAATTAGAAATCAATAATAAAAATGTAACTTTTAGGGGTGCCTGGGTGGCTCAGTCAGTTAAGCATCTGACTCTTGATTTTGGCTCAGGTCATGATCTCAGGGTCATGGGATTGAGCTCTGCATCGGGCTCCATGCTCAGCAGGGAGTCTGCTTGAGGTTTTCTTTCCCTTTCCCTCTGCCCCTGCCCCCTGCTCTCTCTCTCTAAAATAAATAAATACATCTTTAAAAAAAAGTAAGTTTTATTTATTATTATTTTTAAAGGATTTTATTTATTTACCCGACAGAGAGAGAGAGAGAGAGAGGGAGAGAGCACAGGTAAGCAGAGAGGTAGGCAGAGGGAGAGGGAGAAGCAGGCTCCCCGCTGAATAGAGTGCCTGATGTGGGGATTGATCCCGGGATCGCCAACTGAGCCAAAGGCAGACACTTAACGGACTGAGCCACCCAGGTGCCCCGAAAAATACAAGTTTTAAACACACACATTTGGAAAACTTAAAACACATCTCTATGGACTTCTATGGAAAGAACAAGATACGTAGGTGAAAAAAATAGGGCGCCTGGGTGGCACAGCGGTTAAGCGTCTGCCTTCGGCTCAGGGCGTGATCCCGGCGTTGTGGGATCGAGTCCCACATCAGGCTCCTCCGCTGGGAGCCTGCTTCTTCCTCTCCCACTGCCCTTGCTTGTGTTCCCTCTCTCGCTGGCTGTCTCTATCTCTGTCAAATAAATTTAAAAAATCTTTAAAAGAAAAAAAGAATTCAAGATACTGAGGATTGTTTACTATATTATTACCACTTATGTAATCATATATGACATTTGTGTATATATATTTGCAGGTATATATAAAAATTATTTGGGGGCGCCTGGGTGGTGCAGTCGTTAAGTGTCTGCCTTCGGCTCAGGGCGTGATCCCGGCATTCTGGAATCGAGCCGCACATCAGGCTCCTCCGCTGGGAGCCTGCTTCTTCCTCTCCCACTCCCCCTGCTTGTGTTCCCTCTCTCGCTGGCTGTCTCTCTATGTCAAATTAATAAATTAAAAAAAAATCTTTAAAAAAATTATTTGGAAATATACCTCCAAAATTTTGGGCACTTGTATTGGGGGAGTGTACAAAACCATGTAGATGGGATCAGTAGCAGGATGGAAACTTCACTGAATCCCATCTCACAGTTTTCATCTTTGATTTCCAGCGAAGGCTTTAGATGTCTGCAGTCCTTGCTGACATTTTACATGCAGCCTCAAGAGAGACCCTGAGCTAAAATCACCCACCTAAGCTACTCCCAGATTCTACAGAGACTACTTAAAGATAGTAAATGTTTATTGCTTTCAGCTGCTCAGCTAGTAATTTGTTATGCAATAGGTAATACACCAGTCCTGTCAAAGGTTTTTGGTTGGAATTTCTGTTGCCTGTGTGGTTAGCAAAATTTTAAGTGAAAAATTTGACAACTGGCAGAAGCAAATACTTTCTTAGGAAGAGCTTATTTTTTGCTGCCCTGCTTCTCTCTTTAGCTCAGGCCTGTAGAGCCGGCAGGAGGGGCAAGTGTCACGGTCTCCATACTGCCCGCAAGTTCTGCAGCTACCAACAAGATCAGAAGTGGTATGATGAACAGTACAAGAAAGCCCATTCGGGCACAGTCCTGAAGGCCAACCCCTTTGGAAGTGCTTCCCATGCAAAAGGAATTGTGCTGGAAAAAGTAGGGTTAAAGCCAAGCAGCCAATCTCTGCCGTCAGGATATGTGCTGGGGTCCAGCTGGTCAAGAATGGCAAAAAATAAAATAAATAAAAAAAAAAAAATCACAGTTTTTGTACCCACTGATGGTTGTTTGAATTTTACTGAAGAAAATGATAAGGTTCTGGTTGTTAAATTTTGTCGCAAAGGTCATGCTGTTGGTGACATTCCTGGAGTTCACTTTAAGGTTGTCAGAGTAGCCAGTGTCTCTCTTTTGGCCTTATACAAAGGCAAGAAGGAAAGACTAAGATAAGTTTTGATGAGAAAAACATGACAATAATAAATTTTCATAAACAAAACAAAAAAAAAAAAAGAAAAGAAAAAGGATGACCTTATTTTCAACCCAGGTCTCAAAGAATTACTGAGGGTAAATTTCAAGGTAAATTATAGTTCAC
The DNA here is from genome assembly GCF_017311325.1 of Ursus maritimus. Classification (NCBI taxonomy): domain Eukaryota; kingdom Metazoa; phylum Chordata; class Mammalia; order Carnivora; family Ursidae; genus Ursus; species Ursus maritimus. The sequence continues at coordinate 103,138,389 of NW_024424452.1, read as the reverse complement.
ATTGAGAATCACAAAACACCTACAAGCAAAAGATACCATGAGTGAGAACCAGAAAACCAATAAACAGCAGAAGCAGACATGGGAAGGCTCCACATGTTGAATTTTTATCAATGAAATAATCTAAAATGATTATGTTTAATATGTTTCAAGAAATAAAAGCAGAAAAAAGAAACTATGAGCAGGAAAAGAAACCATAATGAACAACCAAACAGATCTTTTTAAAGAACAAAGTAGAACTTCTATAAATAAAAAATACATGATGTTAATTAAATAGTCAAAGACTAATTAAATAGCAGATTAGACACAATTAAAAAGAGAACCAGTGCCATAAAAAATAGATCCAAAGAATTTATCCAGAATGCTGTCCATGGATTCAAAGATAGAAAATATGCATGAAGGGTTAAGAGAAATGGAGGAAGAATGAAACAGTCAAACATATATCTCAGTGGCGTTCCAGAAGGAGATAATGGAGAGATTGGGGATGAAGCAATATTTGAAGATAAAATGGTTAGGAATTTTTCAGGGTTGTTGAGAGAAATCAATCCTTAGATTCAGGAAGCCCAACAAAATCTCTAGGGAATAAATAAAATGAAATTAAAAAGAAACATGTCACAATTGAACTGCAAATCAGAAAAGAACAAGAAATGGTCTTAAAAAGCACAGTAAGGTTAAAGAAAGCATATCGGAGGAAATAATACAAGTAAAAACAAAAATTAATGAACTAGAGATAAAATGACGCCATAGAAGGATCTATAAAGACAAAGCAGGTGTTAAAATAGACAAGCTTATAACAAGATTGATAATAAATAAATAAGATTACATATGGCTCTTTGAGGTAGAATCAGTTGCAGCTAAGGCAGGGCTTTGGAGGCCCCGCTCCTGCTCCTGCCTCACCGCTGTTTGCTCTCCCCGAGGAACAAATTGGGTAGGAAGCTGAGGGGCAGCCATGGCTTTTAAAGACACCGAGAAGACACCCGTGGAACCAGAGAGGGCGATTCACCGAATTAGAATTACTCTAAGGAGCTGGAACGTAAAATCTTGGAAAAGGTATGTGCTGCCTTGATGAGAGGCCCAAAGGAAAAGAATCTCAAAGTGAAAGACCAGTTCAGATGCCTGCCAAGACTCTGAGAATTAGTACAAGAAACACTCCTTGAGGTGAAGGTTTAAGACTTGGGATCGTTTTCAGATGAGGCTCCACCAGCGACTCAGAGATTTGCACAGTCCTTCTGAGATTGTTAAACCGATTACTTCCATCAGTATCGAGTCAGGAGTTGAGCTTGAAGTCACCATTGCAGATGCTTAAATCAACCTTTTTAATAAATTGATTATCAGTTGTTAAAAAAAAAATCACATATGAATAATACCAGGAATGAAAAGGGGGACATAATTCTCTTAAAGTCTCTAAATATTATAGAAACTATTATGAACTTTATGTCAATAAATTAGTAAACTTAAGTGAAATGGGTAGCATATTAGGGTATATTTGGCTTCATGTAAGAGAATACCTGATTAATAGTTGTTTGAGCGATAAGACACTTAATTAAATATAGATGGATCTGGGGCAGACAGACGAATGCCTTTATGTAGGTTTGGAACTAATCATTTTCCATACAACTTTTTTTTTTAAGTAAAACATTCATATAGAGAAAAGTGCACAAATCAGGTATATATCTCGATACAATTTTTTCACACAGTGAGCGCATCCAAGTAGCCATTACCCGGATCAAAATAGGAGCATTACTATCAAACCGAAGCCTCCTTGTGGCAGTAATAAGTTAAAGCTTAACCCTCCAAGTTCTTTTAGTCCATATGGACTCAGCTGCCTTGTATTTTAAAAGCACCAACATTTTCCTGCCCACCAAGCAGTAAAAGAGCTACGAATTGAGATGTTTGTTTGCCCCCAGAATTCACGTTCTTGCCTCAGCTACGCCTGCCAACTGCGTTTTCTAGATCCACCAGTGTGTGCTGAGGTTTCCGACAGGTCCGCACACGGGGACTGAGACCAGTGCCATAGTTAAAGTTTTGGGATGAGCAGTAGTGTACACCCGAGGCCACTGAGGCCACTGAGGTCTATGCAGCAGCTTTGCCCAGGGGTGTGTTGTCTTGTTAGGGAGCACGTCTTTGCTTAAGGTCCAGTGTGGGCAGCTTTGCTCTGTAGAGGTATAAGCTGTAATATCCTGACATCGGCTGTATGATTATCGGTTATTAAAAAAAAAAAAGCATCACATATGAATAATACCAGGAATGAAAAGGGGGACATAATTCTCTTAAAGTCTCTAAATATTATAGAAACTATTATGAACTTTATGTCAATAAATTAGTAAACTTAAGTGAAATGGGTAGCATATTAGGATATATTTGGCTTCATGTAAGAGAATACCTGATTAATAGTTGTTTGAGCAATAAGACATTTAATTAAATATAGATGGACCTGGGGCAGACAGACGAATGCCTTTATGTAGGTTTGGAACTAATCATTTTCCATACAACTTTTTTTTTTAAGTAAAACATTCATATAGAGAAAAGTGCACAAATCAGGTATATATCTCGATACAATTTTTTCACACAATGAGCGCATCCAAGTAGCCATTACCCGGATCAAAATAGGGAGCGTTACTATCAAACCGAAGCCTCCTTGTGGCAGTAATAAGTTAAAGCTTAACCCTCTAAGTTCTTTTAGTCCATATGGACTCAGCTGGCTTGTATTTTAAAAGCACCAACATTTTCCTGCCCACCAAGCAGTAAAAGAGCTATGAATTGAGATGTTTGCCCCTAGAATTCACGTTCTTGCCTCAGCTATGCCTGCTAACTGCGTTTTCTAGATCCACCAGTGTGTGCTGAGGTTTCCGACAGGTCCGCACACGGGGACTGAGACCAGTGCCATAGTTAAAGTTTGGGATGGGCAGTAGTGTACATCCGAGGCCACTGAGGCCACTGAGGTCTATGCAGCAGCTTTGCCCAGGGGTGTGTTGTCTTGTTAGGGAGCACGTCTTTGCTTAAGGTCCAGTGTGGGCAGCTTTGCTCTGTAGAGGTATAAACTGTAATATCCTGACATCGGCTGTAGTCACCTGCCAAGGTCAAAATACGAGGTGGCTTAAGGCTTAAAGCCTCTTGCAGAGTTAAATGCTCTATCTACACAACTGTAAAAACTCCACTGGCTTTAATATAACCTCTTAAGATGCCCAAGTCAACGCCCACTAACTATACTCCAAAGTCGAAAGCTCAAAGATAATGACCCTACTTCATAAACACCTCTTCTATAGATATTTTGTTAAATCCTATAGAATTTAAATCTATAGAATTAAAATCCCTATTTATTTACCAATGTGTTCACACCCAACATTTCAGATGTTGGGGTCTTTGAAGGTACACCTCTAAAATGTCTGTTTACTCCACAGGCAAGGCCTGCCCTGCATCTCTTATAGCATGGAGGACAACAATAATCAGAAGACACTACTCCTTACTGTCAAGGCAGCTTCCTAGATGAAGGGACATCCATGCCCATTTCCCCAGACTTGTCACTTAGATAACCCCCACTCCTCCTTCCAGGGAAGCTAAGAGTGAAGGAGAAGAGAGAGGCCAGGAAAATTATCCTAGTGAACCTCTCCTCACAGTGAAGGAAACACCAAGTGATGGAGAAATGTACTCTCTCCAAACCAATTGGTTCAAAGTATCAGAAAACCATGCATTGGGAATGAGGAGATGATCTCATCTTAGCAGGCCAAAATTCCTCTAGGAGAACCAGACCCAGGGAATGGAGTCAGGACTTAGCACACGACTTGCCAAAAAGCTAGAGCTTTGACAAGGTGCTCAGAAAATCTAAAAGCAAGCAGTAATGGAGCCAAGGAAAATCCACGCTTCCTACTCTGTCTGAAAATAGCTAGGTCTTTATTAGGATATAAGAAGTCATGTTCTCTAAAAAAAGGGAGCAAAAGGTCATAAAGAGGAAACAAAGGAGATGAAAGGACAGTACATGAAATACAAAGGCCACAAGAGAAATGAAAAGGGAGTTGGGTAAGATATGGGAGAACTGCAGGAAATCTACGCATTAATATACGACAAAAAAAGGCAACGAGCTCACATTATAGACAACGCAATAGATGATGTAAAGGACAAATATGAGAAAGTCCCTCAAGATGCGGAGGAAATGGAGAAAGGATGAAATCATAAGAGAAAAGATGATAGCAATAGAGGACAAAGAACAGATTGATTTTTTTTTTTTGAGTTTTATTTCTTTAAGTAATCTCTACACCCAACATGGGGCTCAAACTCATGACCCTGAGATCAAGAGTCACATGCTGTATAGACTGAGCCAGCCAGGCACCCTGACAAAGAACAGATTTAAATCAAGAATTACTGCTGCTCTGGGGCGCCTGGCTGGCTCAGTCGGTGGAGCATGTGACTCTTGATCTCGGGGGGTGTGAGTTCGAGCTCTACATTGGGTACAGAGATTACTTAAAATAAAATCTTAAAAAAAAAAAAAAAAGAATTACTGCTGTTCCTGAGGGAAGAAGAATGAAAAAGAAGTCAAAATTGAAAGTTTTCAGAGCTAGAAAAAAACCCCTAAGTATTAAGTCAAAAGGGGCTCACCGTGTCGAATAAAAATGAACAAACAGACCTACATAGACATAGTCTGGCAAAAAATTTCTAATTACAAAAAAATGCTACAGCCTAAAGAGAATAAGTAGGCTAGCTATAAAGAAAAAAAATTGTTTGATTTTATTTTCTTCTGGAATACTAAATATAGTGGAACAACAGATACGGAATTTTTAGGGGAAAATTATCTGACGTAGCCATAAGTCAGCAAAAACCATGTACAAAACCAGACATTTTTGAAGTGTAGTCTATGGATTCCTTGGAGTCTTCTTTTTTAAGATTTATCTATTTATTTATTTATTTGAGAGAGAGACAGAGATAGCGAGAGAGAGCACAAGCAGAGAGGAGAGGGAGAAGCAGACTCCCTGCAGGGAGCCCAACATGGGGGCTCCACCCCAGGGCCCGGGGATCATGACCCGAGCCGAAGGCAGACACTGAACCGACTGAGCCGCCCAGGTGCCCCGACTCCTTGGGGTCTTAGAAATCTTTTCAAGGTATCTACAAGGTCAAAGCTATTTTTGTAATAATACTAAGACATTCTCTGGCTTTCTACTTTGTTAATATTTACACTGTGGATGCAAAAGCAATAGTGGGTAAACCTGCTGGCAGCTTGGCACGATCACTGTCGTGTTCCCACTGTAGTAGGAATTACGCTCTTCACCACCCCATACTCCCACGTGTCCTTGATGAAACAATAAAAAATATTAATTTTACTAAATCTTGAATCTTAAATGCACATTCTTTTAATGTTCTGTGCAGCAAAGAGAAAGCGTACGTAACGCACTGCTGCTGTTCAGTGAAGTATGATGCTGTCGGGAGGAAAAGCTTTTGTGCAATTGGGTCACAAGCTGAACTAGCTACTTTTTTCATGTTCTACCATCTTTACTGGAAAGAAGGACTGACAGACAAACCATTGTTATTGAGACTTAGGTACTGGCAGACATTTTCTTGAAAATGAACAAAATGAGCTTATTGTTTCAAAGAAAACAATTGACCATATTTTGCCATTAAAAAATTTGAGATTTCAAGTGAAAATTAAAATATTAGAAAAACTGTATCTGTACTCTGAACTCAGATCCTTACTACTTAAAGACTTTTCTGAGGAGATCAGTGGTAATGCAAATGAAAGTGATTTTTAAAAATATTGATTAATCATATATGTTAGCATTTGGAATACAGGCATAACTCAGTGGACCAATAATTTCCAAATGACCAAATGTGTGATGTTACAAAATAATGCCTGGGTAAAAAGTCCATTCAGATTCTAATTTAACAGAGTATGAATGTTCATTGATATGGTTTTAAATTCCACATTGAAATTAATCTTTAGGAAACTATTATTTGCCAAATTCTGGTAGAGTGTCAAAGAATTATCTGAAAAGATTATTAAAATACTCCCCTTCCTCAGAATACTTTTCCCTTTTCCAATTACATATTGGTGTGAGGCCAGAGTTTCTTCATATATTCCAACTAAAACAACATGTTACAACAGATTGGATGCAGAAATGCATGAGCTTCTATTAAGATAGACATTAAACGTATTTGCAAAACAGTATTTTATAACCAACCAAATGAATATTCCTGAGTGAAGACAAGCATACTCTTAGATATGTAAGGGCTCAGTAAATAGACTTACCTGTCCTTCTTAAAAGAAATTACTTTTTAAAAAAGATTTTATTTATTTATTTATTTGAGAGAGCACGCTGTGGGGGGGGCATGTGGGCGGAAGGGGAGGGAGAGAAGAATCTCAAGGGGACTCCTGCTGAGTGTGGAGTCCATCTGGGGCTCGATCCCAGGACCCTGAGATCATGACCTGAGCTGAAACCAAGAGTTGGACATTCAAATGAGGCACCCAGTCGCCCCTTAAAAATTACTTGAGGATTTATTTCTGCCATTAAATATATGAATGATTATGACCAAAAGAATGGAGAAATTGGGTGATAAAAAGATTGTTTTGTGAATTATAAATTGCCTCCAAATTATATGGACTATGGTTGGAAAGGAGCAGTTCTTCAAAAGGGGGAAGGGATGTTAGATAAATCAAAAACTAGGAATCAGTGCATCACCTTATTGAAGCCCCTCTGTTTAGAATGTCCACCTCCTTCTGTGCTCATCCAAATCCCATTATATTTCAAGATAAAGCTCAGATCCCACATAGAATTGTAGAAGTTCAGTACTGGAAAGGAGCAGGAGAGAGGAAAATAATTTATATTGAGATCTATTATTATGTACCTGTCTGGGTGTTCAAAATTCATTTACATGTAATCCTTACAGAAAACCAGAAGACTGGGTTTTCTATCCCCATTTTATAGACAAAGAAATCGAAGTTTGGAGAGATTAAACCACTTGCCCCTTGTCATCCTACTAGCTAGAGGTAGAATTTGGATGCAAACCCAGATCTTCTTTACTTTGAAGTTCATAACCTTTGCATTTCACTATACTATCTTAAAGTTCATCTAATCTAAATAAGCCCTGCCCAGTCTGATGTTTCAATCCTCATCAAGACATCCCCATGAATGGTTAACAGCCCAGCCCCCTCCAGGAGCAAAGAATTCCACATATTTTAATGCTGTCCATTATACCCATTGACTGCACTAAAAAGTTTCTTCTCAATATTAAGCAGACATAGTTCTTCTGAAGCCCTTATCCATAAATCTTAATAATACCCTTTGGGGTGTTATGCATAATGAGCTAGTGGGAGAGACCATTAGTGGGATATTTATTCTCTTCTTCTTTTAAATGTTTTATTTCTTTATTATTATTTTTTAAAGTAGGCCCCGCACCCAATATGGGGTTTGAACTCATGACCCTGAGATCAAGAGTTGTCACACGCTCTATCCACTGAGCCAGTCAGGTGCTCCTCTTCTTCTTTTACATAGGAATGGAATTTTTTGTCTCAGCACAGAGGCAGATGTACTGTGAAACTAATGAAACTGAAGCTTGGAGCCCCTCAGTTGCTGGGAATTGTGGAGTGTTCTAAACGGAGAGGGGAACAGATTGAAATTAGGAAGCATTTTTGATGAATTGGCTAAAGAGATCTCAGAAGAAAGGGACCTGAAACTCCAAAGCTCCAATAATTTATTGTAATTTCTTTACTCCTACTTAACAAATATGTTTGTACCTAATTTTATACTGGAAACCTTGTATTGTTTTCCTTAAAGAGGATTCCAAAACTTGTATCCCGTCTCACAAAATCTAGACCAGACCCTTGGTTTGATCGATATATTTTCACTACTGAATTTATGTCTGGGTAATTTACATGAGAGAGATTAGGAATTAATCTATTAACCCATTAATCTAACTAACCCATTGTTAGATTGGGTCTCAGTCACAGTAGTCAGACCAATTTCATGACACAGAATGCTGAAGTTTTATTCTGCCACGGGCATACAAGACCACCACACTCTACTACCAGCACCAGAGTCAACTGACCCAGGGGCCTGACACAGGCCAGGCCAATAGTTCCTTGTCCATGATTTCTGAATTTGGACTGTAGAGTCAGTCTCCTTGGTTACCTGCACTTTGGGCTGTAGAGCACGGGATCACCTGGCAATTATCTCTTTACGATTGTGCTTCGTTACTTCCGTAGGGAAGAAGTCAGTATGCACTAAGAGAACACAGGGAAATGGGAAGAAAGGGTGAGTGCTATAGAAATTCGGTCTTTTCAGTTGTTCTTCAGCCCAACTGCATTTTTGTTCTTCTTCTTTTTTTTTTTTTTTTTAAGATTTTTATTTATTTATTCGACAGAGAAGAGAGAGAGCGAGCACAAGCAGGGGGAGCAGGAGAGGGAGAAGAAGGCTCCCTGCTGAGCAGGGAGCCTGATGCAGGCCTTGATCCCAGCACCCTGGGATTATGACCTGAGCCCACTGAGCCACCGAGGCGCCCCCCATTTTTGCCCTTCTTATAGACTTTGGTTCATCAATTCTTCCTTGACCAGGAGAATTATACCAATAAATTCCTGGTTTTGTCCGAGCTACTGAAGTAGGGTTTCTGTGTTGTAACCAAGAGGCCTGCCTGGCTGGCTGGCGGGAGAGCATGCGACTCTTGATCTCAGGGCTGTGAGTCGAAGCCCCACACTGGGTGTGAAGCCTACTTGAAAATAAATAACTACAATAAAACTCATTATGCACTCCCATAAGGTATATAGGAAGCAAGCCAGGAAGGGGGCCCAGGAACTCCCAACCTGTACCTTTTCATGTGAACAATTTGCCTGTGACTCCGTATCCCCTGAGCACTTCCATTCATAGCTCCAACTGCCTAACTGACAGGATATCTCGAAGGCACCTCAAAATCATCATCATCTGGCCTCTCAAACCTTTGCCTTCAGGGTTCCTACTCCTGTAAATGGCACCACTACTCACATCTGGTGCCCAAGTCTCAAGCTTGGATGAGGTCCGTGCATTATAAAATGTAACATGCCCTGGCACCTGCCTATATCCTACTCCTGCCTCCATTCTCTACCTCCAGACGCATGGTTTACCCCAAATTAATGAGGTAACATCTCCCTTTCTCCTAGTGTTGCTCCACTGTACCCATGTTTGCATAGAACTTTCCTGTGTAAAACCATAACTCTTAGGTAAAGTACTCAAAATGGAGAGCTATGGAAGTCCCTACACCCACAGGCTCCCCTGCTTTCCCCGCTCTTCAGTCGGTACCAGACACAGCTTTATGAGATAATCCTTACATATCTGGGGGTTTGAAACAAATGGGGTCAAAATAGAAAAAAAAACCTATAGAGGTCATAGTTTTGTAGTGATATGTGTCGAGAACCACACTGACTTAATTTGACATGCGATACCTTCAACAGGGCCCAAACGTTCTTAGCAAATAAGTGATTGGGACCTCTGCGGCCACTCTGGGACAAAGTGATCCTGCACGGCCCTTGCTTCTTTATCCTATTCCTTTCCTAATCCAAATCCCCCACAGGAGCATCTGACTGTTGAGCCTACGTTCATGCCTATACCCTGGTTACAAGACTCACTGAGACAGTGCGGAGCTGGCTTCTACTTTAGTGAGGTAGGACTCATGATGTCAGAGAAAAAAAAAACAAAACCCACAAGGGAAGAGTGATCAAAAGATGCTAGAAACCTCAAAGCATCATCTCCACATCAGGGCTTAGCCCAGTCACCTTGTGGCACCCCCAAGCCACTGAGATTGTTTTGCAACAGGCATCTGGCCCCTTTCACATCAATGAGATGTTGGGGAGATTTCCAACGGTTGTTGCAAGAGATCGCTCATTTTAAAGGTGTATTGGAAGCTAGCCATCTTTTTCTGGACAATATGGTTTAGGGGTGAGGTTTGGAATTACTGCAGCCATGTTGGCACTGTGGGAAAAGCTATGTCCCAGATACAGTTAGCCCAGCACGATGCAGGCTGGAGATACGGGAAGACAGTGAGAAACTGAATTTCACCAATCCCAACGACTGTGCATGACACGTCTGGATCTTATAATTATGTGAGCCAGTGAATCATCTTTATCATTTCAGCCTGTTTTGAGGGTTTTCCTTTGTCTAAAAAAACCACATATCTCCCCAAGGACTTGTATCCATAATATATAAACACCTCTCAAAGCTCAACAATAAAATAACTAATAACCCAATTAAGAAAATGGGCAAAAGACTTGAAGAGACACGTCACAAGGGAAAATACACAGATGACAAATAAGCACGAGAAAAGATGGTCAGCACCATCAGTGATCAGGAGCGAGTTCAAGCTACTAGAATGGCTAAAATTAAAAAGCTGCCAATACCAAGTACAGACTGCAGCAGCCACTGTGGAAAACAGTTTGACGGGGTGTTTTTTGTTTTTTTCTTACTAAAGACTATATTTTTTAGCAGTTTTAGGTTCACAGACAGCTTCTTCTTTTTTTTTTTTTTTTAAAGATTTTATTTATTTATTCGACAGAGATAGAGACAGCCAGCGAGAGAGGGAACACAAGCAGGGGGAGTGGGAGAGGAAGAAGCAGGCTCACAGCGGAAGAGCCTGATGTGGGGCTCGATCCCATAATGCCGGGATCACGCCCTAAGCCGAAGGCAGATGCTTAACCGCTGCGCCACCCAGGCACCCCATACAGACAGCTTCTTTTAAAGTTAAACATACAGTTACCATATGTTCCAGCAATCCCACTCTCATGTATTTATCCAAGAGAGATGAAAATTTATATTCACACAAAACTTGTACATAGGGGCGCCTGGGTGGCTCAGTGGGTTGGGCGTCTGCCTTCGGCTCAGGTCATGATCCCGGGGTCCTGGGATCCAGCCCCACGTCTGGCTTCCTGCTCAGCGGGGAGCCCGCTTTTCCCTCTGCCTGCCGCTCCCCCTGCTTGTGTTCTCTCTCTCTGTCAAATAAATAAAATCTCAAAAAAAAAAAAAAACCCAAAACCACTTGTACATAAATGTTTATGGTGGCTTTATTCATAATGACAAAAAAATGGAAACACCCTGAATGTCCTTCAGTGGGTAGAAGGATAAAGAAACTATGACACCCCTGTGAAATGTGTAACATTTCAGCAATAAAACGTGCAACAGCACTCAGCAATAAAAGCATGGGATACACGCAACAATGTGGATGGATCTCAAGTGCATTATGGTAAGTGAAAGAATCACATGTGAAAGCCTCCATATGTATGATTGCACTTATAAGACAAAATTGTAGGGACACAAGGCAGATCAGTGGTTGTCCCGGGCTGGGGGGAGGAGGGTAGGAGGCAGTGATGACAAAAGGGCAGCAGGAAGGAATTTGTGGGAAGGGGAGGATGAAACTTCTAGATCTTAACTGTGGTGCTGTTTACACGTGTCAAAACTATACATTTGTCAAAACTCATAGACGTGTACGCACACACAAAAGTGAATTTTATTATATGTAAATTTTTAAAAGTGAATAATTGAAAAAAAAAAGTTCTGTCTCTATAATGTGTTGGATGAGCAGAGCTCTGACCCGGGAATTTTCGTGCAGCTGGTAAAATTGAGGGGCCTGCTCTAAGAAACAGTCTAAGAGAAGGTGCACACATCTGAATGTATATAAAAATAGACACGCATAGACGCATGCAACTTCAAAAACCCACACACGTAGGTATTAGAATAAATATAGTGAAGAAAGTTAGTGGGAGAAAGTCTCCTGGAAAGGCTAAGCGGAGGTTATAAGGGTGAAATCATGCAAGGATCTGAAAGCCATTTGGGAAAGTATTAAGATTTATTCAAGTACAGATTTCTTAATTTTCTTTGCATCTCCTACAAGGCCTGGTATAATATTTACATACTGCTGGTGTTTCATAAATAGTTTTTGTTTATTCTTGTTTGTTACATATGATTCATAAATAAAATAAATTGTTCAAAGGAGTGGAAAGGCATTCAAGTCAAAAGGGAGTGTCTGGAAGAAGTTCCTATTAGTTCCACAGCTGGTCAGATCCCACAGACTTTCCCCTTGTTATGGGCAAAGACTCGGGGTGGGGGGGGTCACCTTGTAAAGTGTTGACCCGGAACAACTGAGGTCCTGCTTTTGTCTACCGCATGGTTTGCAGTTTGAGTCACTGTATCAATCTTACGCTCCCTGTTCTGCACAAAGATATAGGTGCTGATGGGTATAAAAACACGCCCTCCCAGCTACCCGGGTGGGCAAACTTCCGGTAGCTGCCCCCTTTGCTTGCCTTCCTCTCCTGCTTGACTGCCGGCCTCAGTGCTCTGCAGAAACCAGTGTTGATGGTATCTCTTTTCCCAGATCTGCAAGGGCCCTCTCAGCTGTAGATTGGTGACATGACAATTAACCTTCAAAGTAGACTGATCCCAGGTATGGGGCACATGGCAACAACCACCTCCGGAAAGTTAGTATCTTACGAGCCCACTAGTACCCCACAAATCCGGTACTGCTATGATTTGCCAAAGTGGAAGAGAACTGTTTGATTATCTGTCTTTACTCATCCTGCCAGGACCGGAAAAGCCCTTGACTTCTCCCCATCAAAAGGGTCCCTTTCCCACAAGCACAGACTAGAGAGCGTAAAGAATTAGTTCTAGTCAAATAGACCCGGTTAGTCCCGTTCTTTAGCATACCTCCTAGTTGAACATTTGTCCTGGACACTAAACTCTCAACTTTTTTGGGTCAAGTTTTCCTTCATCCTCAACTCTAAATTCTGCTAGCTTTTCTTTCTTTTTTTTTTTTTTAAAGATTTTTTATTTTATTTATTTGACAGAGACAGCCAGCGAGAGAGGGAACACAAGCAGGGGGAGTGGGAGAGGAAGAAGCAGGATCCCAGTGGAGGAGCCTGATGTGGGGCTCGATCCCAGAACGCTGGGATCACGCCCTGAGCCGAAGGCAGACGCTTCAAGACTGCACCACTCAGGCGCACCTCTGCTAGCTTTTCATGAAAACATCTTAGTCCTCCTTCACTGTAGTTTTGGTTTTAGTTTTCTGTTATTGCAGGTTGTATCTTCATAAGTGCACCTATCTCAAATTTCCATGCCACAGAAGACAGGCACTGGCTCTGATCTCATACAGTGGAACCTAGCAACACATGGCTTTTTAAAAAATTAATTATTATTATTATTTTTTTTAAGATTTTTTATTTATCTGAGAGAGAGAGAGCATGATGAGGGGAAAGGGGCAGAGGGAGAGGGAGAAACAGACTCTCCTCTGAGCAGAGAGCCCCACGTGGGACTCGATCCCAGGACCCTGAGATCATGACCTGAGCCAAAGGCAGATGCTTAACTGACTGAGCCACCCAGGAGCCCCTAAAAAATTAATTTTTATTATTTTTAAGTAAGCTCTATACCTAACGTGGGGCTGGAACTCACAACCCTGAGATCAAGAGCCGTATGCTCTTCCAACTGAGACAGCCAGCCAGCCAGCCACCCAGCACATGATTTCTTAAATAAAAAACATATTACATAGATGGAAGAACAAGGTCTAATGCAAAATATTCACAGCTCCCAGGCTCCTTCTCTAGCAAGTCCCTTCCTGTATGTGAGCAAAGATAAGGGAATTCCGTGAGCACCAAGTTCAGGGACTGCAAGTCACCCATTCCCTTCCAAAAGGTTTTCTGGGTACATGTTTTTATTTTTATTATCTTTATTATTTATTTATTCATTTATTTGAGAGAGAGAAAGAGAGTGCACGAGAAGGGGGAGGAGCAGAGGGAGAAGGACAAGTAGACTCCGTGCTGAGCAGGGAGCCCCATGTGGGGCTCGACCCTATGGCCCCGAGATAATGACCTGAGCCGAAATCAAAAGTCGAACACTTAACTGACTAAGCCACCCAGGTGCCCCTGGGTAAATGTTTTTAAAATGCAACCAGGCAAAAGACCCGCCTTCATCTCTTTTCCCTATTGCAACAGGCTCAGAAGCACAAGGGTTCTAAACAAATAGTGTACAAATAAGAAGTCATTTCACATATATTTATATTTATATTTTAGCCTAAAAATGTTTCTGACATTCAATGCCAAAATACAGACCTTGCACCCCGGAACCTTATCCACTGCCCCTCACACTCAGCATGTGTTCGTCCTCACCTAAGGCAATGCCTAAGGCCCCTTCACTCTTCCTTTGCCCCAGTTCTTTTTTTTTCAGTAGATTGTATCCATTTATTTGACGGAGAAAGAGCACAAGCAGGGGGAGTGGCGGGCAGAAGGAGAGGGGGATGCAGGCTCCCTGAGGAGCGGGGACCCGGATACCGGGCTCCATCCCAGGACCCTGGGATCATGACCTGAGCCAAAGGCAGACACTTAACCGACTGAGCCCCCCAAGCTCCCCTCTTTGCCCCAGTTCTAATACAGCTCAGATGTTCTGTCAGTTTCATCTTTCTAGTTGTGACCAGACCTGGGAGCCTATTTTCCAAAGGCAGGAAGTACCTTGGAAGCCTAGAAAAATGGCCCAACCCAATTCACAGAAGAGAAGTTTGGAAAAGCCTGCGGAGCAACTTGTGGGCTACGTTCATGCACCCTAAACAAGGCAGCCCCCCAGAGGAGTGTCTCCCAGGGGAACTCAATCATAAACCATGGAATGGCTCCCATGCCCGGAGAGACCACAGCTGGTGTGAAGTGGGAATCTTCTAGCCAATTAGTTTTTCCCCAGGGCTGTGGGAGAAAGTCTTTGAGGAGGAGGCTTTGGGACGAAATAGGGGCAAATGGAAAGCAACTCCTGGGTTAGCCAGATCCCTGAGTGGAGCTGGGAGGCACTGCCCACAACAGAAATAAACACCTGAACATTGGTGGCTCTCAATTCACACCCACATAACAAACCAAGGCAGAAAGGCAAGCCCGGGCTCAGATGATGGGCTTAAAGCGATAGGGACGGGAGAGGCCTGGAATCTGGTTCTATTATCAGTGCGGTCTTACCATTATTGAGGCAAGACAGATGAACCTCTCTGGGCCTCTGTATCCTCTAGGATGGCAGAATTTCCCAGGCAGTACAGATATAGGACCTAAGTGTTCTAGGTTTAAAATTCTTGGCCCTGTGTGCCTGTGAGAAGTAAGATATTCTAACTTCATACAGCATTTTACCATTCAGCTAGGTTTTACATATATTCTCTTATTTAATCCTTATAATGACCCTGTGAGACGGCTTTTTTCCGTTTTACAGAAGAGGAAACCATGGTTTACAGAAAGCAAAGCTTGTAGAGAGGTAGTTAACCCCAGCGGCACACTCTGGTCTTTAGATGCCCCATCTGGTATCCTCTGCATTGCTCAGTGGTTTTCAAACTTTGCTTTTCAAGGCCCTTTACAATTCCATGGAAGTGTTCGTGGGGTTTTGTGGACATTCTTACAGCAAGTCAAAAAACTTTTTAGACCCCTGCTCAGTAATGCCTGTCCTTGGTACTGCCCTTTGATTTGAAGTACATTGGGTTCCTTCAGCAACCCTCGGAAGTTAGGCCTCACTTTCCCCTGATGCTGCAATGATTAAGACAGATAAGTAGTTCACTGATAGGGCCTGGGCGCCTTGCCTTGAAAGCAAGCCTCACTTCTGTAAGAATCGGCCTCGCGGGGCTGGGGTGAGAGAAGTGGGCAGAGCAAAAGGAAGTCTGTTACTGATGGTCCGTGCCATCGAGTGATAATGCAACGTTCATCTTCCTGTTGAACACTTTGAAGCGCTTTCCCAGTTGTGAATGAACTTCTCTCAGATTGGTTTTTTTAACATTCCCTTAAAACGGTGAGCTTTTAAATGAGTTACAGTAGCTTCCTGCATCAGCCGTCTAACACATTTGCACAGTGACTGCTCTGACAGCCTGTCCCGTATATTCCTTGTGTTTGTGGGCTGCCCAACATCCTGGATTTGAGGAATCCCCGGCCATTGGAACTTTAGTACAAAGCAGGGCCAGTAACCCGCTGTAAACGTACGAGGAGCACATCCTTGCTTTCCCAGCACCTCTTGCAGTGAGGCCGTAGGCCTGGGATCTGCACTTGGTCAACCAGACACGCCCACCTGCAGTCCGGACTCAGGAAACAGTAACGCAGAGAACGAAGCAGGGAAGCTGAATTTATTCCAGCAACAGCAATTCTAGTTTCCACGCCAGGGGTAGCACGCAGTGTCTTGTGCTGGTAGCGAGAAAGGCTTCACCAGACTGGCTCTGGGGCGGGATCTTGACGCTGCTTGTAGCTCCCTCCCTCGTCTTTATTCATGCCCACTTTCAGAGCTTGAGTGTCCGGGCCGTCCCATGAATATCTAGCTCCTTGTTCTGGTTGCTCAGGCCCAAACCTTGGAGACTTTCTGAGTCTCTTTCGTAACCCTACCTCCATCTGTGAATGAGGAAATTCTGAAAGGGGCTCATCTCCTCTGCTGGTAGTCCCTGGCTCGAGCCACCACGACTCCTCACCGGGTTACGGCAGTCTCCCTGCTCTCACCTTTGTTCCCGCACAGTCCTTCCTGTCGCTACAGAGTCGTCAGGATCTTTAAAAATCATAAGTCAGATCCTGTCACTCCTCCGCTCAAAGCCACCCCGTAGATTTTCATCGTACTCAAAATCCAGAACACTTATCGGGGTCTACAGGATCGGTCCCTCGCTTGCTACCTTTCTCATCTCACTTCCTGTCACTTCCTCACTTGCTCTCTGCTCTGGCCACACCAGCCGCCCTGCTATTTACAGTGCCGAGCACACTCCTGGTGCTGACCTTGCTGTTCCCACTGCCTGGAAGGCTCTTCCCCAAGACGCCCGTGCGCCTTGCTTCGTCACTCCAGTCAGGCCTCTGCTTAAGTGTTACTTTATCAGAGGGGCTACCCTGACCTCGTCCTATCTAAGCACGCTCTCCTCATTTTTCTTTTCTTTTTTTTTTTTTTTTAAAGATTTTATTTATTTATTCGATAGAGATAGAGACAGCCAGCGAGAGAGGGAACACAAGCAGGAGGAGTGGGAGAGGAAGAAGCAGGCTCATAGCGGAGGAGCCTGATGTGGGGCTCGATCCCATAACGCCGGGATCACGCCCTGAGCCGAAGGCAGACGCTTAACCGCTGTGCCACCCAGGCGCCCCCTCATTTTTCTTTTCTAACATCTGACTCATTCCTCTTTATTTTTCTTCTTTAGTATCTGGAACGTAAGATACCTATGCATTAGTTTATTGTCTCTCTCACCTACTACCACGTAACCTCCTCGAACGTAGGGGCTTCGTTGCTTTGCTGCTATATCCCCAGGGTCTACAAGAGTGTTTAGCACATAGTGAGCATTCAATAAATATATATGAAGTAGAGGTGTTTACCAAATAAATTCCATTTCTGCTTCAGTCAGCCAGAGTTGGCTTCTATTGCTTACGATGTCAACTCCTAAGAACCTTGTCTGATAGACAGAGTGTAGGCCCTAGGAGACTGGGAATCAAATTTATTTCTCGTTTAGTGGCCTTGGGCAAAGTCACTTAACACCTGGGGACTCAGTTTATATGTTATCTCTCTTTGCTCAAAGATAATGTTACAATTTTTTAAAATAGCCAAATTTCAAAGCAACAACAGAATAATTATTTTTCCAAGCTGCGTCATTCTTCGGCTTTACAATCAGCATTTATATCTTCCTAGAAATGAGTCACCTGGGTGCCTGGGTGGCTCAGTCAGTTAAACGTCTGCCTTGGGCTCAGGTCGTGATCCCGCAGTCCCAGAATGGAGCTCCACATGGGGCTCCCCGCCCAGCAGGGAGTCTGCTTCTCCCTCTGCCCCTCACCCGGCTCATGCTCTCTCTCTCTCACCCTCTCAAATAAATAAATAAAATCTTAATTAAAAAAAAAAAGAAATGAGTCCTCTCCTCAAAGTTTCAATATACTCAGATAATTCTTATATATTGCCAATGCTATTTACCACCACTGCCGCCAGTATCACCACCATAATCATCATGAAATAAAAGCAACAAGCCAGAAGACAGAGGATTTCCGAGAAGGGCAAAGCTCATCATGCACTATGTTGAGAAATGGGTGTTGGGTGTTTTTTTTTTTTTTTTGAAGTGTTTGTTTAAGTGACCTCTATATCCAACACGGGGCTTGAACCCACAACCCTGAGACCAAGAGTCCCACGCTCCACTGATGGAGCCCACCAGGCGCCCCTGAACAAAAGATAGATTTAAGGTGCATAGAGGGAAAGGTGGCGTACAGGTGTTTTATAGGTAAAAGCAGAGCACTACAGGTATATGACGAAGAGCTAGGATAAAGAGTAAGCAGGGCGCCTGGGTGGCTCGGTTGGCTGAGTATCTGCCTTCAGCTCAGGTCGTGATCTCAGGGTCCTGGGATCGAGCCCCACGTTGGGCTCCCTGCTCAGCGGGGAGTCTGCTTCTCCTCCCTCTGCCCCTCTCTTGTGCTCTCTCTCTCTTGCTCTCTCTCAAATCAATAAAATCTTAAAAAAAAAATAGTAAGTAAAGTCCAGTTTATTAGGGATACCCACAAGCCATGCACTGGCTTCTCTTGATTTCTAGGAAAAGCTGTAGACACCACAGCTTAAAGCTTTGTCTTAGGATGTCCTCCATTGTCCTCATGTCTTCGTCCACAACGCAGCTTGCTTCCTCTATCTTCTTGCATCTAAAAACTATATAAACATTTTTTAAGCTCCTTTGCGTATTCAATGACCTCCATAAAATTGCAGGCCTTTTTCTCATGGACTTGTACAACACCAAATTTTTCCCTTCATGTACTTACTACATATTTTAATGTATGTACTGGACTTCCTGATTATTCCTGTAAATTTTTGTCTTTTAGCTTATTAATTAGAGTTTGGAATCCTAACTCTTTAGGTCAATATAGCAGGTTATAGGTACTACAGTTCATAACACCTGAAAATTTCAAAAGTATTTCTCATGGGTCTTTATCCAAGTTGTTGAAGAAAATGTTGAATAAGGTCCAGGACTTCTGTGATCTCTCTCCAAGTTGAAACTGGCCTTATCAGTACTTGGGTTTAACTTTCAAATCCACAATAAATAAATTCACTCAACTCTTTTGCAGGGAAGAGATTATGATTTAATAAATAGAGCAATGGACTGAGACTCCTACGAACATGATTCTGAAACAAACTTTGCCACTGACTTTGTCAAGTTAACCAACTTCTCTTGAACTTATTGGGAAGATGAGAGGGCTCCATTTCCAAAATTCAAGGATTCTATCACCCAGTTCATATTTCCCCACAAAAAGAGACAATATTGTACTATCTCTTTAAGTGCCCATTTTCTGTCTCAGAGACAGGGCAATAACATTTCTCTTTGGCCTAATTAATAGTATTTCAGCAGAAGTGAGTCTTACAAATGGCCAAGAATAGACAGTCTAATTTCAGTTCAGTCCACAAACATCTGTTGAGTGCACACTATGTCAAACATTATACTAAGAGGCTTCTAAAATAAATCACCAACAATAAAAAACAAAGTTAATTAGAAATAAATCCTGCATTCCCAGACTTTGGATCTGTGCAGCACTATGGAAGCATGTCTTGGCTTCCTTTCCATGGACACTGGCCACTGCAGTTGCCACGGCATCGATGTTTATGCATTTCATTAAAGGACTATGTCTTGTCCTTGAATTCTCTGAGATATTCTCTCATTCTTTCAGATGCCATATACAATTAATCATTTTCTTCATTCTATTTTTCCAGTGCTCTAGGACCTTTAGGAAAATGTGAATTATATCAATTAGGATTTGATCAAGGAAGCAGACCTCTATGAGTGATAATAGAATAAAGAATTTATTACAGGGATTAGGGCTTTTGCAATCACGGGAGCTAGTCAAGCAGTCTATGCAAGTCTGGTGCTTCTACGTCTGGTGCTGGGCCTGAAGTCAGCAAGGCCAGCAATCGGAAAGGGAAGAGAGACACAATGTGGGAGAGACAGAGGACTAAGTGGGACCCATGAGGACAAACTGGAGCTGTGGGGTAGGTGATCTATAAGATAAGTTGGTGTTCCTCAGCATGGAGGACATGAACATGGCCCAGAATTTGGAGAGGATGAAGGAGGAGATGCAGTGGGAGATGGCTCCTGCCCCAGACCAACAAAATGTACCAGCAGATAACTGACAACATGTGAGCTACATAACTGCACCTGCCCTTCACTGACCTTCAGAGCACAAAATTAGCTACAGTTTTACTTTTACTTTCAAAATCTCATGCCAATCTCTCTTGTGACAATTCTAATTAAGAAGCATACAGCGAAGGATAGTATGGAAAATATGGTTCTACCTTAGCGACCGCTGACACAGTACAAAGCCATCATCAGAATCAATACACAACTGGATAGCCCTTACAAACCTTTCCACCCTTATTCTTTAGAGCCTTTTAAGTATTCATTCCCACATTCCCTACTACTGTACTTGTTGCTATTATCAGCCACAAGCTAAGAGAATATGACTGCAATAAATACTACCTACAAGGAGTTAATATTGGAATATATAAAGAACTGCTACACCACAGTAAGACAATGAAAAACAACTTAATACAAAAATGGGCAAAAGATATGAACAAGCGGGGCACCTGGGTGGCTCAGTCGTTAAGCGTCTGCCTTCAGCTCAGGGCGTGATCCCAGGGTCCTGGGATCAAGCCCCACATCAGGCTCCTCCGCTGGAAGCCTGCTTCTTCCTCTCCCACTCCCCCTGTTTGTGTTCCCTCTCTCGCTGGCTGTCTCTATCTCTGTCAAATAAATAAATAAAATCTTTAAAAAAAAAATTCAAAAAAGATATGAACAAGCAATTTGCAGAAAAGAAAACTCAAGTGGGGACACCTGGGTGGCTCAGTCAGTTTAGCATCTGCCCTCAGCTTAGGTCATGATCTTGGGGTCCTGGGATTGAGTCGTGCATCAGGCTCCTTACTCAGCAGGGAGCCTGCTTCTCCCTCTGCCTACCACTCCCCCTGCTTGTGCTCTGTCTCTCTCTCTCTGATGAATAAATAAAATCTTAAAAAAAAAAAAAAAGAAAAGAAAACCCAGCAGCCAATAAATAAGAAAAAACCCTCAATCTCTCTACTAATAAAAGAAATGCAAATTAGGGGCGCCTAGGTGGCTCAATCCTTAAGCGTCTGCCTTTGGCTCAGGTCATGATCCTAGATTCCCGGGATCGAGTCTCACTTTGGGCTCCCTGCTCATCAGGAAGCCTGCTTCTCCCTCTCCCACTCCCCCTGCTTGTGTTCCCTCTCTTGCTGTTTCTTGCTCTGTCAAATAAATAAATAAAATCTTAAAAAAAAAAAAAGAAATGCAAATTAAAACAGATTTCATTCATATTCATCAGAACAAAAAATATTTTGAAGTCTGCAAAAATAAATATTGGTGACGATGTGAAGAACTAGGAACTTAATACACTGTTAGTAGAAGGTAAATTGGTACAACAACTTTGGGGAATGATTTGGTGATAACTAATAAAGTTGAAGATGCACACAACCATGACCCAACAACTCTAGTTGAGTAGAAACACTCTAGTCTAGAAAAGTCTTACATGAGTATACAATGAGAAATATACAAGAAAATTCATTGCAGCATTGATGTAACACTGAAAATCGGCAACAATATAAATGTCCATCAATAAATGGCTAAATAAATATAAATTGAGGTATATTCATCCAATGAAAAATATTCAGTAGTTAAAATGAATGTACTAGAAGGGCGCCTGGGTGGCTCAGTCAGTTAAGCGTCTGCCTTTGGCTCAGATCATGATCTCAGGGTCCCAAGCATAACCATAACAACAATAAATCTCAAACCAGGTCAATCAGACACACCATAACAGAGATGAAGAATGCCTATAAGTGCATCAGAAGACTCAACACATCTGAGCAAAGGATCAGTGAACCTGAAGATAGGTCAATAAAAATTACCCAAAATGAAACATGAAGAGAAAAGAGTATAAAAAGGAGGACTGGGCACCTGGGTGGCTTAGTCGATTAAGCGGTGTCCAGCTCTTGATTTCGGGTCAGGTCATGATCTCGGGATCCTGGTGTCGAGTCCCACATTGGGCTCCGCGCTCAGCATGTGTCTGCTTAAGGATTCTCTCCCTCTGCCCCTCCCATTCTCTCACTCTCTCTCTAAAATAAATAAATAAATCTTAGCCCCCTCCGCCCCCCAAAGAGGACAGATCATCCAAAAGCTGTGGGACATTATCAAACAGTCTCAAACATGGTTGGAATCTCAGAAAAAGAGAGAGAATGAGGCCAAATAACTACTTAAAAAAATAAAAATAAAAATAACTGTGCCCCAGACTTCAAGCTTTCCCTGCTCTCCAAATTTCTAAAAAACAAATTAAAATGAAGAGAAACTTCAGTATCAACAATAAGATTCAAGGAATTAAACTCAAGGCGGCAGAAGTACATAGACAAGTAATACAGGATCTATAGAAATAACAATAATATATTAGTTCACTGTTAACCCAACCATTGAAATGGATGAAGCATAAGAAACACAAAAATATGTTAGACAGGAGCTGAAAATTAATTCCTAAAGAAGATAAATGCAAGAGAACATCTAGTCTAGAGAATCTTTGTATGTATGTACTAAGCAACACCTGGACAGGATTATCACATTATCAAGTAAGATCATTCTGTAAAACACTGATCAAAAAACAAAATGGATCCAGCAGGATAAAGTAGAATCAGTGAAATGAAAAGTAATTTAGAGAAATACACTAGGAAATAAAAAACATATTGTAAAAGAACATGAAAGAGGAAAGGCAGAGCCAACATTTAAAAAATAGAAGTCTGAAAGAATACAGAAAAACGGGCATATATGTAATCAATAAGGTTTAAAAGAATACTTTCCACCTGAATAAAGAACTGAGATTGGACACAAAGAGAACTCAGAGAGGAAATCAAAATTAACTGCAGAGTCCAAGACCATGGCATTGGGAAAAAAATTAAATTTCTGGTAAAAATGAAATAATTCTGTCTTCCAACTTAAAAAAAAAGCAGACTATATGCAAATGAGAGGTTTATATAGAGAGAAAGATAGTGTGCTCCCGCTGGGGTGGGAGGGGCAGAGGGAGAAGGAGACAGAAAATCTTAAGCAGGCTCCATGCACCACGGAGACCTATGTGGGCCTCCATCTCACAACCCTGAGAACATGACCTGAGCTGAAATCAAGAGTCAGATGCGTAACTGACTGAGCCACCCAGGTGCCCCAAAGCAGCTTTATATTTTCCCATTAAAACAAAACCAAAGGAATCACTGAAAAGAAGACTTTTTTTTTTAGATTTTATTTATTATTTGACAGAGAGAGACAGCAAGAGAGGGAACACAAGCAAGGGGAGTGGGAGAGGGAGAAGTGGGCTTCCCGCCAAGCGGGGAGCCTGATGCGGGGCTCTATCCCAGGGCCCTGGGATCATGACTTGAGCCGAAGGCAGATACTTAATGGCTGAGCCACCCAGGAGCCCCTGAAAAAAGGCTTTTAATTCAAATATAAGTTTCATTAGTAAATAAATGGACCAGGAAATCAACTTTAGTTTGGCAAAGTAAGAGGCATACGTTATTTGTTTGTTTGTTTATTTATTTAAGATTTTATTTATTCATTTGACAGACAGAGAGAGCACAAGCAGGGGGAGCAGCAGGCAGAGGGAGAAACCCCATGTGGGGCTGGATCCCAGGATCCTGGGATCATGACCTGAGCCGAAGGCAGACACTTGACCAACTGAGCCACCCCAGGTGCCCCGGCATATGTCTTTTATATTTGATATCTACAAGAGCACCAAGGCCTCTGAAAGATAATTTTGAAGAAAAGTGATTTGGAAGAAAAGTGATGGTACATGCCAACTTGGCTAGGTTATAAGCCCAAGTTATTCAGTCAAACACTACATTAGATATCACTGTGAAGTTATTTTGTACATGTATCTAAGATTCATTATCAGTTAACTTTAAGTAAAGGAGATTATCCTAGGTTATCTGGGTGGGCCTGATTCAATCAGTTGAAGACAGCAAAACTGGGAAGAAATTCCTCCTGTGGACTGAAACTTCAGCTTGCCAGAGAGTTCCAGCCTGGCCTTCCTGATGACCTACATTATAGATTCAGACTTTTCTAGCCAGCCCCCACAACTGCAAAACCAATTCCTTGTAATAAATCTATAAATATATATCTCCTACTGGTTCTCTTTCTCTGTTGGCAATTTGACAGACACAGTGATGTTAACTACAGTTGTTGGCAAGTCTTCTGCATTGATATAATATTAGAAAAAGGATATGGAACAGAGATTGATTTAATAAATTATAAAATCTCACAATTATCTAATAAAGAATGAGAAAGTATGAGGAAATCAAAAGATGAAGCCAAATGTTTATCTTACAATGTGATAGTCGAAGTTATTTCTTATTAGATAGCTATAAATAGGTAAATATAGAGTTAAGAATGTTTTTGGACTTAAGATATTCACCAGTGGAATTAAAAATAGGGTGTTTGAGGTAGCCAGCTTCCAAGATAGTTCCCTATATTCCTACCTGCTGGTATTTCCATCCTTATGTTGTCCCTTCCCACAGTGCACTAGGATTGGTCTGTATGACCAATAGAATACAGCAAATACGATAAGATGTCAAATGGGAGATTAGGTAATAAAAGATACAGTTTCTATCTTGATCTCTCCTGCTCTCTTGGATCATTTGCTCTGGGGGAAGCCAGCTGCCATGTCATGAATAATCCTGTGGAGAGGTGCATGTGGTAAGGAACGAGGCCTCCAGCCACCAATAACCACAAATGAACTATGGTCTTTGACCACAGCCATGTGAGTGAGCTTAGAAGCAAAGTTTCCAGCGTCCAATCAAGTCTTCAGAAGACTGAAGCACTAGGTGACTTGTAGACTGTAATCCTTTTGTTGTTGTTTGTTGTTGTTGCTGTTTTTAGAAAGAGGGGAGGAGCAGAGGGAGAGAGAAAGAGAATCTTTTTTTTTTTTAAGATTTTATTTATTTATTTGACAGAGAGAGAGCACAAGCAGGGAGAGCAGCAGAGAGAGGGAGAAGCAGGCTTCTGCTGAGCAGAGAGCCCAACGTGGGGCTTGATCCCAGGACCCTGGGATCATGACCTGAGCCCAACGTAGACGCTTTACTGACTCAGCCACCCAGACACCCCACTTGTTTTTTTTTTAAGATTTTTATTTATTTGAGAGAGAGTGAGAGAGAAAATGCAAGTGGGGGGGGGAGGAAGAGGAGAGGGAAAAGCAGACTCCCCACTGAGCAGGGACCCCCGTGCGGGCCTCAATCCCAGGACCCCAAGATCATGACCTGAGACAAAGGCAGATGCTTAACTGGCTGAGCCACCTGGGCGCCCCTTGTGACTGTAATCTTAAGCACACCTTATATCAGAACTGCCCAGCAAAACAACTCCTGGATTCCAGACTTTTGGAAACTGGGTTAGATAATAAATGTTTGTTGTTTAAGCTACTAAGTTTCCCTTTCAGACTGATTTAAAAGGTAAAGGGAAGCGGACCTGGGTGTCTCAATCAGTTAAGTCCTGGACTCCTTGATTTTGGCTCAGGTCGTGATCTCAGGGTGGTGGGATAGAGCCCCGAATCTGAGTCCGCCTTCAGTGGGGGGTGTCTGCTTCTCTCCTTCTCCCTCTCCTCTGCCCCTTCCTCCCCTTGCATGCACTCTCTCTCTAAAATAAATAAGTAAATCCTAAGAAAAAAAAATAAAAGGTAAAAGGAAACAGGAAAACTCACAGAAAAGGTAGAACTGAAGAAGCAAGGATAAAAGTTAGGAAACATAAATAGAAAGTAAAGTAAACCACGAATAAGAATTTAAATTATTCTAAATAGTCAAAGTCCTGCTACCAAAAGGCAAAAAAGCATAAATTATTAAAAAATTAAATAATGTTATTAATAAGATACTTAGGAGCCAAGAGACCTAGAAAGCTAAATGTCAGAGAATGGGCAAAAATAAACAACTGATAAAAAGGAAAGCGGCAATATTAATATGTGATGAAACAGAATTTAGGGCAAAAAAGCACTTAAGGCAGGTGGTTATGGAAAGGTAGTGAATAATGAAAACATAATAATAAAGAATTCATATGGACCAACATGGCAGCTAAATATATCATGCAGATTAATACCCTTGTAATGAGAAAATGATAAAAGTACAATTATAATGGAAGAGTTTAATTCTTTAATATCGGTGACAGATTAAGCATGTAATATATAAAGTTGTAAAGGATCTAAACATCATAGTTCATAATGAGGAACATTATTACAAATTTTTGTATTCTACACATACTCTACACATATAGAAATTGAACATATTAGTTTATAGAGAAAAATCTCATGAAAGACAATAAAGGAAAACATATCATGGGCTATATTTTTTGTCTTCAATTAAACATTAACTGCATAAATGTTTTCTTATAAAGAGTTCCCAGTCATCCATAAAATAAAGTTTCCACAAATAAGAATGTGGACAAAAAGAAAGAGAAAATGTAAAGAGAGTGCTTTCCAGGCTATAAAAGTATACGGCAAATGTTAGCAATTATGATTAGTTACTTACTTTAAAAATAATAATGAAAATACCAACCTATCTAAATCTTTGTGGTAAAGTCAAAGCAGTATTTGGAGGAAAATGTATAATTTGAAATATACTATTTTTTAAGGGAGCAAAAAGATTTTATATAAAAGCAACAACAAAATCCCCAAAAGTAAATAGAAGAATGGGACTAATTAAGACCAGGACAAAATTAATTAGAAATAAAAACAATTAGATTTTGTAAACATTATAAAATAGATAAGTATCTAGCAAATCTAATCAAGAGAGAAAATAGACACAAATTATTAGAAACAAAGAGGTAAGTAATATTTGAAAATGCTAAAATTTTCCTATTCTAAAGAAAAAACCCTTTCTTTTACTACAGTTCTCGCTCTCCATTTGAAAGACCCTCTCAAAACCAAATTATTTTTTGGAAATAATGGTAAAAGTAAAACAAGACTTACATTTCTGTTAGTATAGCAGACCAGGCACAAGAGGACTGTACCACCTACTAAAATCAACTAAAATTAATGGACTTAAAAAAAAAAGATTGAAGTACAGTTGACGCACAATGTTACATTCGTTTCAGGTGTAGAATGGTGATTTAACAAGTCTATCTATGTCTAATGCTATGCTCAGCCCAAGTACAGCCACCATCTGTAAAATTACTGGATTTTTAAGGTCTCAAATGTATCAGAAGCGGACAAGAAATTAAAGATTACTTAATGTTACACGTATTCTAAGGCATCATTGGCTGAAAGAGATACCACTATTTTATTCACTACCAAAAAGGAAAAAAATGCTGTCAAACTATAACATAATGCTTGCTTAGAATTTAGAACTTTTATTTCGTACTTACTGAAGGAAATATTTTAGACTTAGTCATCTATTTTTAGTATAAATTACTCCTGGGCATATGTAAATAATAAAATATAAGTGAAAAAATCATTTAAGGTATGCCTAAAGCTTCCTCATATTTAAACTTTACAATTTTTTTAAATTCTCACATTTAATCTTAGTCTTCCACGCAATGCTCTGTGCCACCAAGAACATTGGTGATTTATTATTTCATAAAATAATCCTTAAATAAATGAAAAACAATTGGCACTGGGCTCTTAGGCTTCACTTTGCAAGTATTTGGTTTGCCAACCAACTTCTGACTCATGTTTCAGGAACGTTGCTGGATATGTCTGATTCACTATAAGAACAGCTCCTGTCCACAGACACTTGACTTCTAGGGATTAAAAGAATGCTCCACTATCAGCCTCAAGATTTTCTTCTAAGCCACTGATGTTCATTCTGCAAGTTTTGATTCTTCAATTTTGATACACATATGCACACAAAAATATATGTCTATGTTGTATCTCACCTTGGCTGAGAGTCAATCCAGGATGCTATCAGTTTAAGATCTATACTGATTTCAGAGATGTTAAAATGTGGGGGGGGGGGAATGTGTATTTTGGTTAACAAAATAAGAGCAATTAAAGTAGGTATAAAGATATGGAAGAAATCTACCAAAACTGGAAGAACTTAAGGTTCAATTTTGATAGCATGTGATTTAAAAACGAAAGCCCAGGACCACCAAAAATAGGGAATCTAAAAGGAGATTCTCCTCCCACCTCCTAGTCTCCAAAGTGTTATTCTCTCAGTGTGAAGCAAATCAGAATCCAGCTATTTTCTCACCACAACTATCACCTCCAGGGGTCTACAACAAAAATTGCTCATCTCAAAACTTGGTGCTGAGTCAGGAAGAGGAGATTATCTCCCCCAAGAATCTGTAACCACAAACTACTCCAATACAGGTTTGTATCCCAAACACATAAACCTGGATACTTGAAAAAAATCATAAGGCAAGAATTAGGTTTAAAGTAGTCTTAGTACAATGATGCCCTCAGGTGCCCAAAGGAAGCAAAAAGCAAATCCCCTTGGAGGAATTCATCTTCATCCCAGGCCTTCAATATTTCCCAAAGGAAAAAAAAAATATTTATTTATTTATTTATTTATTTATTTGTTTGTTTATTTATTACTATTTTTAAAGATTTTATTTATTTATTTATTTGACAGAGAGAGAGAGAGCGAGAGCACAAGCAGGGGGAGCACCAGGCAGAGGGAGAGGGAGAAGCAGGCTCCCCGCTGAGCAAGGAGCCCGATGGGGGACATGACCTGAGAGGAAGGCAGATGCTTAACCAACTGAGCCACCCAGGCGTCCCAGGAAAAAAAAAATTTAAATCAGTTCACAGTGAAACAACAACATTATGAAACAAAAACAAATCACAAAACCATCAGGAAACGAAGCACCATGAGCAAGAGCCAGGAGAAATGACAGCAAAATCAGAACTGCAAAGACATCAGATGTTGGAATTACCAGACACCAAATAGGGAAAAAAAGTATATTTAATACATTTCCAAAAATAAGAGAGGGTTGAAAACACAATGAAAAGCCAACATATCTGAAAAGAAACCAAAAAGAACTCAAAAAAAGTAATAATTAAAATTCTAAATTTTCTGAATGGGTTTAATAGCTCTTCAGACACAGCCCAAAATAGTAGACTAGAAGAGAGATCCGAATAAAATTGTACAGAACAAAGGAAAAATGATGACAAATATGAAGAAGTTAATGAAGGATACAGTGCAAGGATCTAACAAATGACTATTCAAAATTCCCCAGGGTGGAGTTTAATAAAATGGGGTGCAGAAAAGAACGGAAGAAATAGTGGCTAGCAATGTTTTAGAACTGAAGAAAGAATTCAATTAACAGACGCAAGAAATCCAATGAATTCCAAGTAGAATAAGTAAAAAGAAAGTTATACCCAGAACTATAACACGGAAACTGCAGAACAAAAGTAGAAAACAAAATCAAATAAACAAAACTACGTTTGAGGCAGTCCTTGAAAAAGAGAGATTAGCTTCCTGTAGCACAATTAGAATGACAGCTGACTTATCAACAGCAGCAATGGAAGCTAGAAGATAATGAAGTAAGATTTCTGAAATGTTTAATGCACTGAAAAAAGTAACTGTTACTGAAATTTTATGCCCTGTGGAAATATCTTTAAAAACGAAGGCTAAATAAAGACATTTTTCAGACAGAGTTTGCCACCACAGTTCTTCATTAAAGGAAATTCTAGAGCGCATCCTTTAGGCAGAAAGTGATCACAGATGGTCTAAGATCAAAGAAAGAAAATAATGGACGAACAAAATGGCAAACACATGAGTTAACAAACACTGCCACATGAAAATATAACAATACCGCAGGAAATTAAGAATAACGAGATAGGGCCCTTAACGAGGTAGGGTGGAATCACAAGGATGAGGCTCTAATCCAATAGAAGTGGTATCCTTATAAAAAGAGGATGAGACACCAGACATTTCTGTTTCCTTGCACACAGAAGAAAGAGCATGTGAGGACATAAGAAGGCAGTCTCCTACAAGCCAGGAAGGGACTTTACCGGAAATAGAAACTGCTAGCACCTTGATCTGGGATTTCTAGCCTCTGGAACTGTAAGAAAATAAATGTCTGTTGTTTAAGCCATCCAGTTGGTGGTACTTTGTTATGCAGCCCAGACGAATACTTACTTTCTCAGACATCCTTGTATCTAGGGGTGAACGATCACACGTGGTTACAGCTAAAGATATATAAAGAAATCATTTGGTATGAACTCTGAGACTGCTTTTTTAAAAAGGGAGAACCCTTAGGGGCGCCTGGGTGGCTCAGTCAGTTGAGCATCTGACTCTTGGTTTTGCTCAGGTCATGATCTCAGGGTTGTGGGATTGAGCCCCGCATTAGGCTCTGCACTCAGCGCGGAGTCCGCTTGAGATTCTCTCCCTCTGCCCCTACCTACTCTGACTTGCACTCACTTGCACTCTCTCTCAAAAAAATATTTAAATCCTTAAAAAAAAAATGTGCAGACCCAGAAAGCATGCTCCTTTAGGCTCTCTCCATTTTCCTAGTGTAGCAGCATTTCTTTTCTTTTGATCACAAGGGGACGGGCATAAGGATAATGCCCTATGTGACAAAGGAAACAGCAGGGAAAGATGAAAGTAGCCTGGGATCTGATGGCATCATTGGACTACCATCCAATACTGTCAAGTGCTCTATACCAATGGCCGATAACTGATAACTAGATTGCTTATTTCAGATTTCTTTTTTTTCTTAAAGATTTTATTTATTTGACAGAGAGAGACACAGTGAGAGAGAGAATACAAGCAGGGGGAGTGGGAGAGGGAGAAGGGGAAGCAGGCTTCCTGCTGAGCAGGGAGCCCCATGTGGGGCTCGATCCCAGAACGCTGGGATCATGACCTGAGCCAAAGGCAGACGCTTAACGACTGAGCCACCCAGGCGCCCCTATGTCAGATTTCTTATTGTGAGCTAAATAAATTTATATTTAAGCTACTGCTACTTGGCTTTTGTGTTACTTGCAAGTTTCCAGATAACGTAATTCTCAAATGATAAGCCCAAGGAGAAAAGATGGGATAATAAGTTATAAAGCATGTGAAGTAATAGCAAAACTGAAGCATTGGCTTTACTCTGTCTCCTTCTTCTCCTTCAAAGAAGGTAAGTTAAGTGTTTAAAAACATTCTTTGTATGTTAAACGTTGATGAAAATACAGGAATAAAACATAAGCAAAATTCACATGTATTTCTAAAATAAAGCATTTAAAGGGGTATCTGACTCGCTCAGTTGATAGAGCATGTGACTCTTGATCTTGGGGTCGTGAGTTCAAGCCACATGTTGGGCATAGAGACTACTTAAAAAAAAATAAAATTAACACTTAAAAAACCATGAAGATAAAGCTTAAGTTTCAGGCCTTCTCACTTATATAGGCCCTTCCAAGGTCCTAGGAGGGCCCCTAGCAATCTTTACATGATCAAATATATTTTTAATTTACAAAATCAAGGTATTTTAACCATAATAGATGAAGATTATTGTCTCTTTCCACTTAGATTTCTCCTTTATCAAATTTTCCTTTGTATTAGGTGATGGTACAGTGACCACAGATATTTTTGGTTTCTGGCTAAGAAATTGAGCTGGAGATACATTTAATTTTAGTTAGGTGGGGTATTTTATGCAGTTCAGTTACTTCTGTGCAGTTAAATTATTGCTAGCCTACCCAGTGAGGACACGGCATCCAGGAACACTTTTTTTTTTTTAAGTACGCTCCAAGCCCAGCGTGGATCTCAACACCAGTCTTGAACTCATGACCCCAAGACCAGCACCTGAGCCAAGATCAAGAGTTGGACACTGAACCACCAAGGTGCCCTAATCCAGGAATACTTCTAACACCTATGAAGCCAGTGTACCTGGCATAGGCACAGGACGGTACAAGGTCATGTAAAATTGTAAATAGAGGACTCCAGTCTCAGAAAGATCTAATTAAAACCAAAGATATTCCTGTCAGAAACATATTAATAATGCAACATACACAATCTTAAATATATAGATCATAGATTTTAAATCACAGATTTTTTCCCCCTCTTTTTTGTTGGGAATGTTTATGGTATAAAGCTTAATACACCATTTCCACTGCAATTTGAGGAGATATTTTTAGAAGTTTTAATAAAGTGAGAAATGTTAGCCTCCTAATTTGGACTTATATGAAGATGAATTTTGTCATATTTAAATTTATTTATTAAAGAACTGAAGGAAAATTCAGATTAGGAAACAAAAGCAATAGAGAACAACTATGAAATCAGTAAAATTGTATTTTTTTAATTAAAAAGTGAATTATAGGGGCACCTGGATGGCTCAGTCAGTTAAGCATCTGCCTTTGACTCAGGTCATGACCCCAGGGTCCTGGGATGGAGCTCCACATCCGGCTCTCCACTGAGCGGAGAGCCTGATTTTCCTTCTCCCTCTGCCTGCCTCCCACCCCCACCAGCTTGTGCTTTCCCTGTCTCTCTCCCAAATAAATAAATAAAATCTTTTTTTTAAGATTTCATTTATTTGTCAGAGAGAGAGAGCATGCACAAGCAGGGAGAGTGGCAGGCAGAGGGAGAAGTCTCCCCGCTGAGCAAGGAGCCAGATGCCGAACTCTATCCCAGGACCCTGGGATCGTGATTTGAGCCAAAGGCAGACGCTTAACCAACTGAGACACCCAGACCCCCCAAACAGATAAAATCTTAAAAAAAAAAAAAAAAAAGAAGTGAAATATAACAGGAACATTTTTAAATCATATCAAAATTATTAATTTTTCAAGAGTATGAGCTAAATTTCAAATAGAGGTAACTAGGTTCTTGGATTGTTTATAAATCCAATCAATGAAGAGAAATTAATCATATGCATAGGGCACTTGGGTGGCTGAGTTGGTTAAGTGTCTGTCTTCAACTCAGGTCATGACCCCAGGGTGTTGTGATTGAGCCCAGCACGGCTCCCTGCTCACCAGTGAGCCTGCTTCTCCCTCTCCCTCTGCCACTCCCCCTGCTTGTGCTCTCACTCTCTTCTCTTAAATAAATAAATAAAATCTTTTTAAAAAGTCATACAAACATATGGAAATACCTTTCAATTTATTGCTGTATTGACTATATAGAGAACATAACTCACAATTCTAAGTGAAGATATCTATGACACATTAGTGAGTGTCATTAATGCAGAGTATTTTAGGATGATCGCATAAGAAAATTTGAAACACCTGAAATCTAGAGATTATATATGAAAGAAACTTTATAGAGATTTTAGCAAATTTGACAATTTTAAGAAACTACATGGTATTATCAATAACAAATTGCAAAGCTGAAGAAACTTTTTTTAAAGATTTTTATTTTTTTATTTTTTTTATTTGACAGAGGGAGAGAAGGAGAGAAGGAACATAAGCAGGGGGAGTAGGAGAGGGAGAAGCAGGCTTCCTGCTGAGCAGGGAGCCCGATGTGGGGTTCGATTGCAGGACCCTGGGATCATGACCTGAGCCAAAGGCAGACACTTAATGACTGAGCCACCCAGGCAGCCCAAAACTTTTATAAACAACCAAAATAAGTTGTAAGCATTGTAACAATGAAAGAGGAAAGACTGATTTATTTCTCTCCTTATTTAATAGAAAATATTACAGGGGTGCCTGGATGGCTTAGTCAGTTAAGCTTTTGGCTCAGGTCATGAGCTCAGGGTCTTGGGATTGAGCCCCGCATTGGGCTCCCTGCTCAGCAGGGAGTCTGCATCTTCCTCTGCCTGCCGCTCTTGCTCCTGCTTGTGCTCTCTCTCTCTCAAACGAATAAATAAAATCTTAAAAAAATATATTACAAAATCTTGTTATATTAAGAAGCAATCAAAGAGTTACAGGAAAAAGCATTACAGAAATGATTCAAGTCATTATTTAATAAAAATACTATGTTGTTTTATGGATTTTATAATTTTCTGTTGTCAAGTGAAAAAAAAATTTTATTTGTTAGGATTTCTTTCCTTGGGACGCCTGGGTGGCTCAGTCAGTTAAACGTCTGCCTTTGGCTTAGGTTGTGATCCCAGGGTCCTGGGATCGAGTCCTGCATCTGGCTCCTTGCTCAGCGGGGAGCCTGCTTCTCCCTCTGCTGCTCCACCTGCTTGTGCTTTCTCTCTCTCTGACAAATAAATAAATAAAATGTAAAAAAAAAAGGATTTCTTTTCTTATTCTAAATGATCACTTCTGTCTATAATTCTGTACTTAAAAAAAAAGTTGGGGGGCACCTGGGTCACTCAGTCGGTTAAGTGTCTGCCTTCAGCTTAGGTCATTACCCAGGAGTCCTGGGATGAGTCCCATGTTGGGCTCTCTGCGCAGCGAGGAGTCTGCTTCTCCCTCCGCCTCTACTCTTCCCCTGCTCCTGCTCGCTCTCTTTCTCTCTCTCATTCACTCTCTCTCTCTGATAAATAAAATCTTAAAAAATAAATAAATAAAATTTAAAAAAATTAAAAAAGTTGGGGCGCCTGGGTGGCTCAGTCAGTTAAGCATCTGACTCTTGGTTTTGGCTCAGGTCGTGATCTCATGGGTTGTGAGATCCAGCCCTGCATCGCGCTTCCCACTCAGTGGGGAGTTTGCTTGAAGATTCTCTCCCTCTGCACCCGCTCCCACTTGCACCCTCTCTCTAGCAAATAAATAAATCTTAAAAAAAACCCAAAACTCTAGGGGTACATGGCTGGTTCAGTTGGTAGAGCATGTGACTCTTGATTTCTTGAGTTTGAGCCCCACATTAAGCATAGAGTTCAATTAAAAAAAAAACAACTCTAAATAATGTAAACTTACGAATCATTTCAATAAAGGTTTGAAAAGGCAGCATAATAAAATTCAACAGTATTCTCATTAACAGTATAGCCATATCCTACCCAGTATAATCAAACTGTAGTTTGAGGGAACACTGTCCACAAGACTAACATCACTAATCACACTAACTGCAAATTTGGGGGGCTCTGAAGACTGTCTTCTGGCTTGGAAATTTCCTAGAAGGACTCACAGAAATCCCTGAAAACTTTTATGCTCACAATTACAGTTTGTTATAAAGATTCAAATCAAAATCAGCTAAGAAAAGAGATGCACAGGGCAGACTCCAGGAGGGGGTTACATGTAGAGTTTCCACTCACCTGTCCCCATGGATTCACATATGAGATTACCTCCTCTGGTGACAACGTGTGACCAGATATACAGAACACCGTCAACCAGGGAAACTCACCTGAACCTTTCGTGTCCAGAAATTTTATTAAGGCTCTATTACATACTGCTCATATGGCTAACTCTTAATTTTCAGTTCCCCCCCACCAAGGTGGAAATAATACCTTTAGTGATCAATTCATCTGGAAGTTGGAACTAATATGGTGTGGCCCAAAGTCCATATCATAAATCACAGTGTTCAACTTTTTGGTCTTCAAAGTCCCCAGCATACAAAGACACTTACCAGGCACAACATTCCTGTCAGTCAGATCCCAGAAATCACCTTCTAGAATCAAAGGGCAGAGGCCAGACATCTCTTTGGGTAAGGTTAATTCTTCACTACACAATTCTTAATACAAAAAATTGCATTTCATTATTTTTAAAAAAGATTGATTTTAGTGGTGTCGGTGAGTAGAGGCTTGGAGATGGGCAAGTTCGTGAAACCCGGGAAGGTGGTGCTGGTCCTGGCCGGACGCTACTCCGGACGCAAAGCGGTCATCGTGAAGAACATTGACGATGGCACTTCAGACCGTCCCTACAGCCATGCTCTGGTGGCTGGAATTGACCGCTCTCCCCGCAAAGTGACAGCTGCCATGGGCAAGAAGAAAATCACCAAGAGGTCAAAGATCAAGTCTTTTGTGAAAGTTTATAACTACAATCACCTCATGCCCACAAGGTACTCTGTGGATATCCCCTTGGATAAAACTGTCATCAACAAGGATGTCTTCAGAGACCCTGCTCTTTTTTTTTTAATGATTTTTTATTATATTATGTTAGTCACCATACAGTACATCCCCGGTTTCCGATGTAAGGCTCGATGATTCATTAGTTGTGTATAACACCCAGTGCACCATGCAATACGTGCCCTCCTTACTACCCATCACCGATCTATCCCATTCCCCCACCCCCCTCCCCTCTGAAGCCCTCAGTTTGTTTCTCATACAGAGACCCTGCTCTTAAACGCAATGCCCGACAAGAGGCCAAGGTCAAGTTCGAGGAGAGGTACAAGACCGGCAAGAAAAAGTAGTTCTTCCAGAAGCTGCGGTTTTAGATGTTTTTTTTTTTGTTTTTTTTTTTTTAAGATTTTATTTATTTATTCGACAGAGATAGAGACAGCCAGCGAGAGAGGGAACACAAGCAGGGGGAGTGGGAGAGGAAGAAGCAGGCTCTCAGCAGAGGAGCCTGATGTGGGACTCAATCCCAGAGCTCTGGGATCACGCCCTGAGCCAAAGGCAGACGCTTAACAACTGCGCCACCCAGGTGCCCCTAGATGTTTTGTTTTCGGTCATTAAAAAATACTAAAAACAAACAAACAAAAAATAAAATAAAATAAAAAAGATTTATTTTAGAGAGAAAAAGAGAGCGTGCGAGGAGGGGAGGGGCAGAGGGAGAGAACCTCAAGCAGACTCCCTGCTGAATGTGGATTCCAACAAGGGTCTTGATCTCACAACCCTGAGATCATGACCTGAGCCAAAATCAAGAGTTGCACGCTTAACAGAGTCACCCACGCACCCCTAAAAACTATTTCAAATCAAGAGCCAGTATTCTATTTAATGGATAAAAGTTAGAGATACTTCCTTCATAACTAAAAAAACAAACAAGAATGATCTTTTAAAAAATTAATTATTTAAATGTCTAAAATTTCTAGCCAAAGGTTGAGAATTTGAAAAAAGAAATGATGTTTGTTTCTAGTATTGGTAGCCTAGATTATTTGGATTGACCCCCCCCCCAATCCCCAAGGGTGCCAGATTTAGCAAACAGAGAAACAAGATGCCCAGTTAAATTTGAATTTCAGACACATTTATACTGAAAACCTATTGTTTATCTGATATCAGAATTAAACTGCTGTCCTTTATTTGGCAACTCTATTTGGCAACTCCAATCTCTTCCACTAAAAACAACCCAAAGTGTTGTACACACACAAATATATTCATATACAGACATATACACATCTACACACATAACCTTCTTAAAGGCAACAAAGAGGTGACAGGATAAAAAGGAATTAGGTGTGGTGGCTTTGTGTTGTATCAGTGAAGAGTGTAAGTTATTAAAGTACTCAGAGATAAGAAAATGTTACACGTTTATATAATGAGAGGCAAAGAATTTTCTCAGACACACAGACCCACAGAAAGCTTCAGTTCTACAACATAGAACACAAACGATCACCAGTCCTGTTCTCAAAGAGATATTTTTCAATGTACACTAAATATCTTAATTGATTTGAACTCATTAATAGGAACATATTCAAAAAGACAAAAAGAGTAACAAATCATATTTTGTCATCTATTACCTAACAAGAGTATAAACCATCATCAAGCTGATACTGATAACCAAAAGTTCAGGTCATAAAGCCAGATCCCCACTTGTTGCTATCACCAATTGAGAATAGTTCATCAATCATGTGCAAATCAGAACTGAGACCAACTTTGGCCAAGAACCAGAAACAAAAATAAAAATACAGGGCCGGGAATAAAAACAGAGATTAAAAAATAAATAAAGTTATATTTCCTCTTGGGATTCACTCCAAGGGGATGTGCAGACACACACACAACAGAAAAGGAAAAGAAAAAAAAAGGTAGCTATGGGCTTAAATATTCCATAAGGTACACTTCTAGCACTCTTTAGTTGGCTCTGGTAGAAGCGTTCACTTGGGCATGTCATTGGAATCATACCAAAGTAAAATATTTAAAAGTTGAAAATACGGCTTTCATACAAATATTAGAATGAAGCCATGTAGGGGCACTGGGTGACTCAATCTGTTAAGCTTCCGACTCTTGACTTGGGCTCAGGTGGTGATCTCAGGGTCGTAAGATTGAGCCCCATGTCGGCTCCACACTCAGCATAGATTCTCCTTGTCCCTCTGCCTATGCTTCTCTCCTGCTCCCCCCTACCCCTCTCTAATAAATAAATAAAATCTTTGGGAGAAAAAAGAATAAAGAAACGTATTAACTCATTATTGAAACGTATTAACTCGTTAATGGTGGAACCAAAGATACAAAGATAGTAAAGTTGGTTGCAAGAGTATTGGAGGAACTGTGTATTTATAGATATATTTTAAAAAGAATGCTAGATTAGATACAAAACTGGTAAATGAATTTCAGGACAATAGAACTATAACCTTTTTCTACTGAATAGAAATCTACAAGTTAACATGTAACTTCACAGAGTTTGGGCTCTACAAATGGTAAATTGTAAAGTCAGACACAGGTACCGTAATCCTAAAAAAGGTCATAAACCTTGGACGGGCCTGTTAAACACGGTTCCAGGAGGATGCTAAAAAGACAAGCTGTACTTTCTTTTGCTTATTTCCAAGTCTTAGAGGTTTTTTTTCCCTTTCTTTTCTTTTCTTTAGATGCATGTGCTTGGCTGAGGAAAACTGCCGACTTGAATACTCTCTTTGCATCTCTCTCCTGTTTGATACTTTACCCTGAGAACTCCAGCTGCCTTGGCCTGCCAGTAACCCAATTTCCTCTTTTAAAAAAAAAAAAATTTTTTTTAAAAGATTTTATTTATTTATTTGACAGAGATAGAGACAGCCAGCGAGAGAGGGAACACAAGCAGGGGGAGTGGGAGAGGGAGAAGCAGGCTCCCAGCGGAGGAGCCTGATGTGGGGCTCGATCCCATAACGCCGGGATCACGCCCTGAGCCGAAGGCAGACGCTTAACGACTGCGCCACCCAAGTGCCCCTAAAAAAAATTTTTTTTTAAAGATTTTATTTATTTATTTTCCAGAGAGAGAGAGTGATCATGTGCCCAAGCAGGGGGAGCAGCAGGCAGGGGGAGAAGCAGGTTTCC
>NW_024424452.1:102890664-103099547 GCF_017311325.1 Ursus maritimus | reverse complement strand
CTGACCAAGGAGTCCGATGTGGGGCTCAAACCCAGGACCCTGGGATCATGACCTGAGTCAAAGGCAGGTGCTTAACCGACTGAGCCACCCAGGTGTCCCCAGTTTCCTTTAATACTGGGGCATGTCTGGACTACACCTGGGTTCCTCTTCCCTGCATCCCAGCAACTATATCAGGCAGTAAGCAGGGCCAATTGTAGGGTTGTATTTGTGTTTCCCATTAACCAAGCATTACTATACTTAGTTGTCTGATGTCCAATGTCTTGAAAACCATTGTTTTACATAGTCTTGTTTTTCAGTTGTTACAGGTAGGAGGGAAAATCCATTTCCTATTACTCTATCTTCGCTTGTTATTTATTTTTTTTTCTTGCCTCACTGTTCTGGTAGAACATTCAGTATAGTATTGAACATAAGAGGTGAGAGCAGAGCTGAGAGCATTGCCTTCTTCCTGATTGTACAGGGAAAGCACTGTCTTTCAACATTAAACATGTTTGGTGTAAGCTTTTCATATACAAAGATTCCTAATTCACTGAGAGTTTATCAAGAATGGATGTTATAATTTTGTCAATGTTTTTTGTGCAAATGTTGAGAAGATGTTTTTTCTTTTATAGTTTGTTAATGTGGAGAATTATACTAATTGGCTTCCTACAGTAAGGGAGTGTTTCATCCTCTTTGATTTTCTAAAGAACTTTGTAAAAATTGGAATTTTTTCCTTCCTAAATATATGGTAGAAATCAGTAGAAATGCCATCTGGGCCTGGTATTTTCTTTGTGGGGTTTCTAATTACAACCCCAAACTCTTTAATAGTTATACAGATAATGAAGTTACCTATTTTTCTCACTTTTTATCATTAAAAAAATTGAGATAAAATTGACATATAACAGAATACACCATGATTCAATATTTGTATATACTGTGAAATAATTATTGTAACAAGTTACCCATCCTATTTCTTCTTGAGTGAGCTTTGGCAGGTTTCTCTATCAAGGTATTTGTCCGTTTTATCCAAATTATTGAATTTATTGTTTAAAATATTGTCTTTTTAATATATATATCTGTAGTTATATCACCTCTCATTTCTGATATTAGTAATTTTTGCCAACTGTCTTTTTTTCCTATCAGTCCAGCCAGAGGTTTACCAATTTCATTGATGTCCACGCTTCTCTATATTTCCTTTTTTGTTTGAGTTTCATTTACTCTTTATTCTCTAGTTAAATGTGGAAGCTCAGGTCATTGACTTGAGATCTTCTTTTCAAATACAGGCATTTACACAATAAATTGCCATTTAAGTTTTGTTTTAGCTGTATCCTCCAAATTCAGATATATTGTTTTCACTTTTCATTTTTAAAATTAAGTCCAAATTTCCCTTTTGGTTTCTTTGTTGATTGATGAGCTATGTAGAAATGTGTTATTTAGTTCCTATATATTTGGAGATTTCCCAGAAACTGTTCTGTTAACAATTCCTAATTTAATTTTATTGTCAAAGAACATACTTTGTATGATTTTGAATCCTTTTAAATGTATTGATACTTGCCTTGTTGGCCAGAATATGACCTATCTTCATAAAGGTCCCTTGTGCACTTGAAAAAAAATGTTTTCTACTGTTGTCGACTACTATATAAATGTCAATTACATTAAATTGGTTGATGGTCTAGCTCAAAATTTTATATATCATTATTTTCTTTTTCAAAAAATTGAGATGTAGGGGTGCCTGGGTGGCTCAGTCGTTAGGTGTCTGCCTTCGGCTCAGGGCATGATCCCAGGGTCCGGAGATCAAGCCCTGCATCGGGCTCCTTGCTCTGCTGAGAGCCTGCTTCTTCCTCTCCCACTCCCCTTGCTTGTGTTCCCTCTCTCACTGCCTGTCTCTCTGTCAAATAAATAAATAAATAAATAAATCTTTTAAAGAAAAAAATTGAGATGTAATTGACATATAATACTAGTTTCAGGTGTATTAGTTTTTTACATTTTATCAATTAATGAGAGGTACTGATATTTTGACTATAATTGTGAAAATTGTCAATTTCTCCTCAGTTTTTGCTTCATGTATTTTGGAACCTCTGTTAGGCACATAAACATGTAAGACTGTTATGACCTGTTACAGAATTCATCCTCTGGGGGTGCCTGGGTGGCTCAGTTGGTTAAGTACCAGAATCTAGATTTTAGGTCATGAACTCCAGGTTGTGAGATCAAGCCCCATGTCAGGCCCCACACTGGGTGTGGAGCCTGCTTAAGATCCTTTCTCCTCCCTCTGCCCTTCCCCACTCTCTCTAAAAAATATAAATTAAAAAAAATTTTTTTAAAATTGGCCCTGTGACCTTCACAAAATGATCATCTTTTCCCTGGTAATATTTGTCCTAAAACCGACCTTATTCATACAGCCTCTCCAGCCTTCCTTATAATAGAGGTAACAGGGCTTCTGTTTTCATTCTTTTACACTTAACCTATGTGGCTTTTATTAAAGTCATTTTCTTGTAAGTAGCATGTAGTTGGGTCTTGCTTTTTTATACACTCTGATTTAATTGGGCTGTTTGGACAATTTCCATGAAGTGTAATTATTGATATGATTGGCTTTAAGTGTACCATCTTGTTATGTCTTCAGTTTGTCTCAGCTCTTCTTTGTTACCTTCTTCCACTTCTTTTAGATTGAAAATGTTTCACTATTCTATTACACCTTCTCTGTTGTCTTATCAGTTTTTAAATTTTTGTAACTGCTTTAGTTAGGCCTTTTATATAGACCAATCTTCAAATTACTACATTCTATATTCGACTAATATACAACTTTATGTACAGGGTAAGAATTTTACACCAGAAGGACTCCCTTTACCTCCCTTCCTGACCTTTGTCCTTCTACATATATTAAAAACCTCATGCTTAATTTTATTATTTTTCCTTTAAGCAGTAATTATCTTTTAAAGAAAACTTTTACTCTTCATTCTTTTGTGTAGCTCCAGAATTCCATTTGGTATCTTTCCCTCTAGCCCTGAAGGATTTTTTTTTTTTTTTAAGATTTATTTATTTATTTATTAGATAGAGAGAGACAGCCAGTGAGAGAGGGAACACAAGCAGGGGGAGTGGGAGAGGAAGAAGCAGGCTCCTAGAGGAGGAGCCTGATGTGGGGCTCGATCCCGGAATGCCGGGATCACGCCCTGAGCCTAAGGCAGATGCTTAACGACTGTGCCACCCAGGCGCCCCCTGAAGGATTTTTTTTTAACACTTCTTATAGCACGAGTCTGCTGGTGAGGAATCCTTTGAACTTTGAACTTCTGTGTCTTTGTTTCACCATTGTTTTTGAAAGATATTTTTGCTGTGTACAGAATTCAAGCTTTTTTTCTTTCAGCACTGTATTTATTTTTTAAAGACTATTTACTTGAGAGAGAGAGAGAGAGAGCGCGCACAAGTCAGATGGGCAAAGGGATAGGGAGC
This sequence comes from Ursus maritimus, assembly GCF_017311325.1. Taxonomy (NCBI): domain Eukaryota; kingdom Metazoa; phylum Chordata; class Mammalia; order Carnivora; family Ursidae; genus Ursus; species Ursus maritimus. The sequence continues at coordinate 103,096,127 of NW_024424452.1, read as the reverse complement.
AGCTAAATCACCACTGAGTGTGCAGCCTGATGTGGGGCTCAATCCCAGGACCTGAGCTGAAGTTGATGCTTAAAAGAATGAGCCACCCAGGTGCCCCTCTTTTACCACTTCAAAGATGTTCCTCCACTGTCCTCATACTTCCATTGTATCTGATGAGAAATATGCTGTCATCTGTATCTTTGTTTCTCTATATGCAATGTATCTTTTCACTTGACTGCTTTTAATATTTTCTCTTACTCTCTGGCTTGAGGAAATTGAGTCTATGTACTTTGGTTTAGTTCCCTTCATGTTTTTTGTGTTTGGCTCACATTGAGATTCCTGGATCTGTGGGCTTATAGTCGTTATCAAATTTGGAAAATTTTCAGCCATTATTTTTTGACTTGAGAAGACCTCAAGTTTACACCGCAGGCTGATTCTTGACATAGACACACCCCTAACAATGAAAACCAAACCAAACCAAACCAAAAAAACCCCCAAACCACTAAAATAATTTTTAAAAACAGCAAACCCTGGGGAAGGAGAGAACCTGATTTCTCAAGATAACATTATTAGATTTAAATGTCATTTTCAACAAAAAAAAAATCACAAGGCACACAGAAACAGGAAAGTACAGCCCATTCAAAGGAAAAAACTAAGTCAACAAAAACAGTCCTAGGAAAAGACCTGACAGCAGACCTAGCCAGACATTAAAACAATGTTCTTAACAATGTTCAAAGAACTAAGGGGAGATGTAGAGAAACTCAAGAAAATGATAAAGTATGAACAAAGCAACAGGAAACCTAAAAAGAAATCAAAAAAGAAATTATGGAGCTAAAAAGTATAATCGAAAGGAAAAATTTGCCAGAGGGATTCAAAGGCAGATTTGAGTAGAAGAAAAAAGAATTAGTGAATTTGAAGACAGGACAATGGAAATTACTGAGTCTGAGGAACAGAAAAAAAAAAAAAAAAAAAAAAAAGAATGAATAAAAGCAGAGCCTGGGGGACCTATGCGACATACCAAGAGGACCAACATATAAATTGTGGAAATTCCAGGAGAGGAGAGAAAGGGGCAGAGAGAATATCTGAAGAAATAATGGCCAGGGCACCTGTGTGACTCAGTCGGTTAAGCGTCTGCCTTCAGCTCAGGTCATGATCTTGGGGTCCTGGGATCGAGCCCTGAGTTGGCTTCCCTGCTGAGCAGGGAGCCTGCTTCTCCCTCTCTCTCTGCTGCTCCCCCTGCTTATACTCATTCTGTCTCTCTGTCAAATAAATAAATAAAATATTTAAGAAAAAAAATAATGGTCAAAAACTTACCAAATTTGATGAAAGAAATGAAAATAAACATCCAGGAAGCTCAACGACCTCCAATAAAAATGAACTTAAAGAGATCAACTGTGAGAGAAATTATAATCAAATGTTTGAAAGCCAAAGATAAAAACAGAATCTTGAAACGAATAAGAAGAGATTGACTTGTCATATACAAATAAGAAAAGGAGCATGGGGCGCCTGGGTGGCACAGTGGTTAAGCGTCTGCCTTCGGCTCAGGGCGTGATCCCGGCGTTATGGGATTGAGCCCCACATCGGGCTCCTCCGCTGGGAGCCTTCTTCTTCCTCTCCCATCCCCCCTGCTTGTGTTCCCTCTCTCGCTGGCTGTCTCTATCTCTGTCAGATAAATAAAATCTTTAAAAGAAAAAAAAAAAGGAGCAGATTTATAAGGAACTTCGGAAGTCAGAAGGTAGTGGGCTGACATATTCAAAGTGTCTAAAGAAGAAAAACTATCAGTGAAAATTCCTGTATCTGACAAAACTATCCTTCAAGAGTGTGGGAGGAATTCAGACATTCCTAGATCAAGAAAAGCTGAGAGAGTTCTTACCACTAGGTCTGCCCTGAAAGATATGCTCAAGGTTGAAATGAAAGGATACTAGGCAGTAACTCAAATCCATATGAAGAAATAAAGATGTCAACAAAAATCAATGCATGGAAAATTATGAAAGCTAGGATTGGGGCACCTGGGTGGCTCAGTAGGTTAAATGTCTGACTTTGTTTTTTTCTTTAAAGACTTTATTTCTTTGAGAGAGAGAGAACATGAATGGGGGGTAGGGGAAAGGGGAGAGCGGGAAGCAGACTCCCCACTGAGCAGGGAACCCAACACAAGGCTCAATCCCAGGATCCTGAGATCATAATCTGAGCCAAAGGCAGATGCTTAAGGGACAGAGCCAGCCAGGGACCCCCAAATGTCTGACTCTAGATTTTAGCTCAGGTCATGATATCAGGGTAGTGAGATTAAGCCCCGTGTTTGGCTCCGTGATCAGCAGGGAGTCTGCTTGAGATTCTTTCCCTCTGCCCCTCCCCCCCACTAGCACTCTTTCTCTCAGGTAAAGAAAGAAACCTTAAAAAAAAAAAACTAGCATTATCTTGATAAGTTTGTAACTCCACTTTTTGTTTTCTACATGATCTAAGAGACTAATATATTTTAAAAATTATTAGTCTAAACGCTATTATTGTAGCTTTGGCTTGTAAATCACATGTTGTTTTCTACATTAAAGAGACTAATGCATTTAAAATAGTTATCAGTTTATATTTTGGGGCACACAGTGTATAAAGATTCAATTTTGTGATATTAACAACTGAAATGGGTGGGGACAAAGCTGTAAAGGAGCACAGTTTTTGTATGTTATGGAATTAAGCTAGTATAAATTCAAATTAGAATGTTGGAACAGGGGCGCCTGGGTGGCACAGTGGTTAAGCGTCTGCCTTCGGCTCAGGGCGTGATCCCGGCGTTATGGGATCGAGGCCCACATCAGGCTCCTCCTCTATGAGCCTGCTTCTTCCTCTCCCACTCCCCCTGCTTGTGTTCCCTCTCTCGCTGGCTGTCTCTATCTCTGTCAAATAAATAAGTAAAATCTTTAAAAAAAAAAAAAAAAGAATGTTGGAACAACAGGAAGTTCAATTTAATCTCCATGTAACCACACACACACACACACACACACACAAAACCCCACCATAAAATATACACAAAGAAAATGAGAAACGAATTTAAACATTTCACTACCAAAAAAATCAACTAAATATAAATGACAGTAATGCAGGCAACATGGGACAAAAAAAGCTATAATGTCTACAGAAAACAAACAGCAAAATGACAGAAGTCCCTTCTTATCAATAATTAAATGTAAATGGATTAAAATCTCCAATTTAAAAAACAAAGATTGGCAGAACAGATAAAAAACACATGACCCAAATTATTTGTGTCTGCCAGAGATTCACTTTAGATCCAAAAACACAAATAGACTGAATGTAAAAGGATTTAAGATACTCTATGCAAGTAATAATAAAAAGAGAGAAGTAGCTATACTACCACCAGACAAACATTAAATCAAAAAAGGTTACAAGAGACAAAAAAGGATATTACACACATTAACAAAAAGTACAACACAGCAAGAAGATATAACAATTAGAAATATTAGTCACCTAATAACATACCAGCAAAATATATGAAGCAAAACCAGACAGAAGTGAAGGGAAAAGCAGACGGCTCTACAGTATTAGTTGGAGACTTCAATACCCCACTCTCAATAATGGACAAAACAACCAGACAGCAGGTAACTAAGGAAACACAGGACTTAAACAACACAATAAACTAAGCAGATGTCTAACAGACATATACAGAACACGCTACCCAACACGAGCAGAGCATACATATTTTTCTTAGGTACACAGCGTATTTTCTCCCACCACAACAGGATAAAGTCAGAAATCAACAGAAGTTAAATTGGAAAATTCACAAATCCGTAGAAATTAAACAAGAAAATCTTAAACAACAATGGATGAAAGACAAAAGGACAAGGGAAATTAGACAATACTTAGAAATGAATGAAGAAAAAAAAAAACCACCACAGCATGCCAAAACTTGTGGGATGAAGTGAAAACAGTACTTAGAGGGAAATTTACAGGGGTGCCTGGGTGGCTCAGTTGGTTAAGTGTCTGCCTTCCGCTTGGGTCATGATCCCAGGGTCCTGGGATCGAGCTCTGTGTCAGGCTCCCTGCTCAGCAAGGAGTCTACTTCTTCCTCTGCCTCTTCCCATGGCTCATGCTCTCTCCCCCACATACCCTCGCTGTCTATCAAGTAAAGAAATAAAATATCTTAAACAACAACAAAAAAGAGGCATAGGTATAAAGGCTTACATTTAAAAAAATCTCCAATGAACAACCTAACTTTATAATTAAGAAACAAGAAAAGTAAACCCAGAGCTAGCAGAAGGAAGAAAATAATAAAGATTAGAGCAGGGATGAATGAAAAGAGAACAGAAAAAATAATAGAGAAAATCAATAAAAACCAAAAGTTGGTTCTTTGAAAAGATCAACAAAAGTGATAAACCTTTGGTTAAATGGACTAAGAAAAAAAGAGAAAAGACTCAATTACTAAAAACAGAAATGGAGACATTACTACTGATTTCACAGAAATGGAAAGGATTATAATAGAGTACTACAAGCCACTATATGACAACAAATTAGATAACCTAGATGAAATGGACAAATTCTTAGGAACACAAAACCCACCAAGACTAAATCATAAACAGAAAATCTGAATAGACTTACAACTGGTAAGGAGATTGAATCAGTAATCAAAACTCTCCCAACAAAGAAAACTCCTGGATCTGATGGTTTCATTGGTAAATTTCATGAGATATTTAAAGAAGAACTAATACCAGGGTGCCTGGGTGGCTCAGTGGGTTAAGTGGCTGCCTTCAGCTCAGGTCTGATCCCAGAGTCCTGGGATCGAGCCCTGCATTGGGCTCCCTGCTCAGCGGGGGATCTGCTTCTCCCTCTGCCCCTCACTCCACTCATGCTCTCTCAAATAAATAAAATCTTTTAAAAAAATAAAAGGATTTTTATAGTTTTAGGTTTTACATTTAAGCCTTCAATACATTGTGAATTAGCTTTTGTATATAGTGTTGGCTAGGTATCCAACTTCATTCTTTTGCATGTGGATATCTACTTTTCCCAGCACCATTTGTTGAAAAAACTGTCCTTTCTTCATTGAATGGTCTTGGCACCTTTGTCAAAAATCATTTGATCATATATGCAAGGGTACATTTGGGGGCTCTTTATTCTATCCCATTGGTTTATGTATCTGTCTTTATGCCAGTTCCACACTGTTTTGAGCTTTGGGGTAAGTTTTGAAATCAGTAAGTATGAGTCTGGTTTTGTTCTTCCTTTTCAGGACTCTTCGGCTATTCACAGTCCTTTAAGATTCCATATGAATTTTAGGATGGGTTTTTTTCTACATCTGCAAAAAACATCAAGTTGTTGACAGGAATTACATTGAATCTGCAGATCACTTTGCATAGTATTTTTTTTTTAAGATTTTATTTATTTACTTGACAGAGAGAGAGAGAGAGAGCACGAGCAGGGTGAGTGGCAGAGGGAGAGGGAGAAGCAGGCTCCCTGCTGAACAGGGAGGCCAACTCAGGGCTCGATCCCAGGACCTCAGGATCATGACCTGAGCTGAAGGCAGATGGTCAACCCACTGAGCCACCCAGGGGCCCCAAAATATAAAACTCTGAAAACAAACATAGGACAAAAGCTGCGTACCATTGGATTTTGCAAAATTATCTTTGGTATGACACCAAAGGCATAGGCAAGAAAAGAAAATAATAAACTTACCTTGATAACAATTAAAAAATTTTAGGCATTGAAAGACTATCTAGAGTAAAAAGAGTTCACAGAATGGGAGAAATATGTGCAAATTATGTATCAGGTAAGGGATTAATATCCAGAATATACAGAGAACTTCTAAAAGTCAACAACGAAAAACCAAACAACTCGATTAAAAAATGCGCAAAGAACTTCAACAGACATTTCTCTAAAGGTATATAAATGACCAATAAGCACATGAAAAGATGCTGGGAAATGAAAATCAAAATTACAAGGAGATACTACCTCACACCAATTAGGATGGCTACTATCAAAAAACCCAAATAAGAGATGTTGGTGAGGACATGGAAAAAGTTGAACCTGGACTCACGCATGGCTCAGTCGGTTAAATGTCTGCCTTTGGCTCAGGTCATGATACCAAGGTCCTGGGATTCAGCCCCACATAGGGCTCCTTGCTCTCAGCGGGGAGCCTGCTTTCTCTCCCTCTGCCACTCCCCCTGCTTGTGCTCTCAGGTGCTCTCTCTCAAATAAATAAAAATATTTTTTTTTAGTTTAAATTTTATTTTTTTAAGATTTTATTTATTTGACACAGAGAAAGAAAGAGAGAGAGAGAGCACAATCAGGGGGAGAGGGAGAAGCAGGCTCCCCCCGAGCAAGGAGCCTGACTTGGGGCTCCATCCCAGGACTCTGGGACCATGACCTGAGCCGAAGCAGCTGCTCAACAGACTGAGCCACACAGGCGCCCCATCAAAAAAACAAAAATCTTAAAAAAACAAAAACAGCTCTCTCTCCCTCTTTCTCTGCCCCTTGCTCCCCACCCTCTAGCTCACATGCAGGCTCTCGCTCTCTCAATTAGCCGGTCTCTCGAGAAGTCTATAATCAATTTGACTCACCTTTTTCTTAGGCAAAGTTATAAGCTGTTCCCCCCAGTATGTATGTTCCAAATATACTCCTCTCTCACTTACTTTTACAATATACAATAAGAACTATAAAAATGCTAATAGTTTTAAAATATAGAAGCCCACTCACAGAAATATATCTTTATGAGACAGAAGAGATTAAAAAAGATGTTCACGGTGGCATAACATAATTATAATAGTGAAAAAGTTCAAACTATATAAGGAAATAATTCACGAATTACGATTTGTTAAATCAATGGAATATTATGCACAAAGCCTAAAGGACAGTAGGAAATGGCTACTATAGAAAGATTATGGGTGATATTTTAAAACCTCCAAATGTCACAATAAACTGTTTTTAACAATAGAATCTGGAAAAAAGGAACACTCTAGAGTTGAATCAAGGTATAAAGACTGCAGCAGAAAGTAGTTTTTCTTCTTTAGCTGTCTGAAGGAAATTAACAATAAGAGGAGAAAAGGAAATGCCCTTATTGACCTTCCCTCCAGCCTTTCCTGCTAATTCCCTGACATTGAACCCTAGCCAACACTTTAAAAGACAGTCTACTACAGAAATGGAATCAGCACTCAGGTTTCCTCTGAGAGGACATAGGAAGGTTATGTATGGAACGATACCAAGTAAAAGCCAAGAAAAGCTCTAGTCAGTAAAAAACTCACACCTCTTTCAAAAAAAATAACCTGAAAAATTATTTCCAATCCAAAAGTTTACATTAAATTTTTAAAAATTCCCGAGAGAGAAAAGATGGGACTTTCTAACAGTCACACAATGTGCGTCTTGATAAGTGACATTAACGATGTGCTACAGGGGGCACCTGGGTGGCTCAGTTGGTTAAGCGTCTGCCTTTGGCTCAGGTCATGATTCCAGAGTCCTGTGATGGGCTCCCTGCTCAGTGGGAGTCAGCTTCTCCCTCTGCTCCTCCCCCCGCTCCTGCTCTCATTCTCTCTCTCACAAAAATAAGTAAAATCTTTAAAAACAAAAACAGTGTAGTACAGGATTTATAACACATCTAAAAGTATGACAAAAGAGCACAAGAGGGAGGAATTGGAGATATAAGGTTCTTCTAGCATACGCGAAACAATAAAATACTACTTTTGATAAACCATAATAAGTTAAAGATGTATATTGGAATCATTAGGGAATAATATAAAAATTTTTTAAGATTTATTTATTTTAGAGAGAGAGAGAGAAAGAAGAGAGAGCACACATTCATGCACAAGTGGGAGGGGCAGAGGAAGAGGGTGAGTGAATCCCAAGCGGACTCTGCGCTGAGTGTGGAGCCTGACATGGGGCTCAAACTTACAACCTTGAGATAACAATCTAAGCTGATAGGAAGAGATGGACACTTAACCAGCTGCACCACCCAGCTACCCCCATGTGAAATTTTTTAGAAAATTAAAAAAAAAATTGTTTAGCCAATAGTAGAAATAAAATGGAATCATTATAAAAATAATCCAAAAGAGGGGCGCCTGGGTGGCTCAGTCGTTAAGCATCTGCCTTCGGCTCAGGGCGTGATCCCAGAGTCCTGGGATCGAGCCCCATATCGGGCTCCTCCGCTGGGAGCCTGCTTCCTCCTCTCCCACTCCCCCTGCTTGTGTTCCCTCTCTCGCTGGCTGTCTCTCTGTCAAATAAATAAATAAAATCTTAAAAAAAAAATCCAAAAGAAGATAGAAAAATAGACAAAAAGAAAAAAGAAGAGATAGGACAAACAGAAAACAAGATAGATTTAAGAATTGTGAAATATCTGAAATTTTACCCTACTTGCAAGCTAACAAGTTGGACCGACAATTTCATGGAGTTGGTAGAAGACAGGAGACATTTGGGTCACAGAAGGGCAGTTTATCACTTACATCAACAGCAGCATCCAGAATATCAGCATTTTTGCACCGATTCCCCAAACTGCAATTCCCAAAGAGCAACGCGACTAGGGCCACATAATACTGACACATGTAATGGGTTGTGTTATTGCAGAAAAACCTGGTATCTGGGGAAGTAAATTCTTTTATGTGGGCAATAAGCACGCCTGTTCCTTACTCTAGAGGGACATATTATCTATCTTCCAAGGCAGTTTGCTAAATAAACATCCGTGTAAAGACAGTCAGAAACAAAGGACAGTCAGTACCCTGCTTGCATGACATACAGATGTGGAGACTTATGAAGAAGTACCTCTCACCCAATGGCAGATTTCAACCAATCATATGAATAATTACTATAAAGGTAAATGATTTAAACACCCAAATTAAAAAGCAGAGACTGTCAGACTGGACCTCAACTATATGATATCTATAATAAACCTGCTTTGCTCAGTAACAGAATGACTAGACAGATAATTACGACACAGAGAATGTGAACAACCAATTTGATCTGATATTTATAGAACATTTTCATTTTCCCCAACAACGGCATATACACTTTTTTTTTTTTTTTTTTTTTAGTAAGCTCTATGCCCAACGTGGGGCTTGAACTCACGACCCTGAAATCAAGAGTTGCATGCTCTACTGACTGAGCCAGCCAAGCACCCCGGCAATACACAAATTCTTTTTAAGTGTATGTGAAATAGTCACCAAGATAGATCATGTTGTGGGCTACCAAAGAAACCTAACAAATTTAAGGACTGAAATCAGATACAGTAAATGATCTGAACACAACAGAATTTTACCAGAAAGTGGTGACAGGAAGATAGGTGGACAATCCCCAAATATTTGGAAATTAACACAGTTCTAAATAGTTCATATATGAAAGAGAAATTAAAAAAGGAAACTGAGGGGGTAAACAGAAGGGGGAATGAACCATGAGAGACTATGGACTCTGGGAAACAAACTGAGGGCTTCGGGGGGGGATGGGATAGGCCGGTGATGGGTAGTAAGTATTGCATGGTGCACTGGGTGTTATACGCAACTAATGAATCATGGAACTTTACATCAAAAACTGGGGATGTACTGTATGGTGACTAACATAATATAATAAAAAAAATTATTATTAAAAAAAGGAAACTGAAAATATTTTGAGCTAAATGAAAATACAATATTATTGAAATTTGTGAGACATGGTAAGATGCTTATATTAAAAAATAAATGTGTTGTATCAATAATCTAAGCTTCTATCTTAAAAAAACTATGAAAAGATCAAACTAAACTCAAAGCAAGCAGACAGAAGAAAATAAAGCAGAAATTGATGAAATTGAAAATAGTAAAACATGAGAGAAAAATTAATGAAATGAAAGGCTGGTTCTTTGAGAAGTTCAATAAATACATTTCTAATCAGACTGATCAAGGAAAAAATAGAGAGGATGCAAATTACCAATATTAGGAATGAGAAAGAAGGCATCTCTACATATCCTATAAGCATTAGAAGAAAAAGGAAATATATACAATTTTATGCCAATAAATTTGATAGCTTAGATGAAATGGAAAAATTCCTTAAAAAAACAGAACTCCCAAAGGTCACGCAATAAGTGTGGATAACCTGAACAGTCCTCGATCTGTTTAAGTAACTGAATTAGGAATGAGGAGTAAAAACATTCTGGCACACAAACAAGCTAGAGAGGTAGGTGGACTTAAGGGATAGTGAGTTAACCACTTTGAATACAGAGAAGTATTCTTTTTTTTTTTTTTTAAGATTTTATTTATTTATTTGACAGAGAGACTGACAGCCAGGAGAGAGGGTACACAAGCAGGGGGAGTGGGAGAGGAAGAAGCAGGCTCCCAGTGGAGGAGCCTGATGCGGGGCTCGATCCCAGGACTCTGGGATCACACCGAGCCAAAGGCAGATGCTTAACGACTGAGCCACCCAGGCGCCCCTGAATACAGAGAAGTATTCTGATAGGGGAATTCTGGGAGATAAGGCTCGTCTAAAAAACAAACACTGAAAGGCTGAAGTCATCAACTTCTATTACACAGTCTTTTTCACATTGTGCTCCAGGCCACCCCCTGCATTTTTTTAAAGGTAGGTAAGCTCCAAGGATGCCTGGGTGGCTCAGTTTGTTAAGTGGCTGCCTTCAGCTCAGGTCATGATCCCAGGATCCTGGGACTGAGTTCTGCATCGGGCTCCTTACTCAGTAGGGAGCCTGCTTCCCCCTCTGCTTGCCTTTCCCCCTGCTTGTGTTCTCTGTCTCTCTCTGACAAATAAATAATACCTTTAAAAAATAAATAAATAAAATACAGGTCGTGTCTAAACTCACCACCCTGATACTAAGATCTGAGTGGACAGCAAGAGTCAGACGTTCAACTAACTGAGCCACCCAGGCACCTTCACATTTTTTAAGTTAACTACACCCAACATGGGGCTCGAACTCATGACCCTGAGATCAACAGTTGCATGTTCTACTGAGGCAGCCAAGTGCCCCATGCCCTCTGCATTTTTTTATGACACGTATTTGTTAGTATTTATATATGCCCATACTATATTCTCTGTTGGATGTAGTTGTAATACAGTGCCCTAAGCAAGTCTGTAGATTCCTAAGATGGGTCATATGAAAAAGATTTCCAAATTGGGGGGAAAAGTATAGAAACTTTCCAGATCAGATGGCTTCACAGGTGAAACATACCAAACATTTAAGGAAGGAATTACATCAATGCTATAAAAACTTTTCTAGAAAATAAAAGATGAGGGAACACTTCCCAACTTAAACTACTACACTGATATTAAAACCAGACGAAAACACTGGAAGATAACTACAGACCAACATCCCTAATGAACACATTAAAAAAGTAAGTGAATTTAGCAATATATAAAATAGATAATAAACTATGACTAAAGTCTTTATTTCAGAATGCAAGGTCAGTTTACCACTGAAAGCAGTTAATGCAATTTACCTTATCAGACTTAAATAGAAAAACTGTATGGTCATCTCAATGGAGAAAAAGGGGTTACAAAATTCAGCATACACTCATGATAAAAACTCCAAGCAAATTAGACTTGAAGGGAACTTAACCCAGTAAAGACATATGTACAAAAACCTTGTATCTATATCACACTTAATAGCATGTTTTCTCCCTAAGATCCCCCTACTATCAGGAACAAGACAAAGACGTCTCCTACCACTCATTACTAGAATGGTCCTAGCCACTAAAATAAGGCAAGAAAAAGAAATAAAAGGCTTAGTCTGGAAAGGAAGAAATAAAACTATTTTTATTGGCATTTTAAAAATTTCTTGCATCCTCACTTTTTTTCAGACAAAATGATCACCTATATAAAAGATCCCATGCAATCCACAAGAAAACGCTACAAGAATGAATTTAGCAAGGTCACACAATACAGGGTCAATTTACAAAACTCTGTTGTATTTCTACACACTAGATATAAACAACTGGAAATCAAATTAGAGAAAAACAGTACCATTTACAATAGCATCAAAAAAATTACATATACTCAGAAAGCGATAAATCTAACAAAATGTTAGAAACTATATGCTAAGAACTGAATACACTGATGAGAGAAATAAAAGGAAAACTAAATAGATAGATATCCCATGTTCATCAATTGAAGACAAAGATGTCAGTTCTTCCCACAATAAACTATAGAGTCAAGCAATCTCAACCAAAATCCCAGCAGTCTTTTTTGGTAGAAGTTGACAAGCTGATTCTAAAATCTGTATGAAAAAACAAAGGCCCTAGAATATACAAGCTAGCTTGAAAAGGAAGTACAACTGATTTCAAAGCTTGGTATAAAGCTCCAGTAACGAAGACAATGTAGTACTGGTGAATAGACCGATATAGCAATGGAACAAAGTTTAAGATTCCAGAAAAAGTAACCCACACAGATGGTCAGGTGATCAAATGATCTGGGAATACTGGTCATCCCTCAGCAAACACAAAAATCCCCCTCAAAGCGTGTATCTCACTTTATACACAAAACTAACTCTGAATGTAAAAATGAGAATTCTAGAAGGCGTCAGAAAAAATCTTTGTGATCTTTGGTTTGGCAAAGAATTCTTAGGACACGAAAAGCATGAACCATAAAAGAAAAATATGATAAATGAAAACTTGAAGGGTGTCTGGGTGATGCAGTTGATCGAGCATCCAAATCTTGATTTCGGTTCAGGTCATGTTCTCACGGTCATGAGATCTAGGCCCTGGGACTCCCGGCTCAGAGTCGGCTTGTCCCTCTCCCTCCCCTTTTGCCCCTCTGCCCACCTGCTGAAGTGTGCAGACTCTCTCACCCTAATTTAAATAAGTAAAATTTTCTTGAAAAATTAAAAAAAAAACTTTAAAAAAATGAAACAAGTGTGTTGTTTAAAAACACTGTAGAGGGGTGCCTGGGTGGCTCAGTCATTAAGCATCTGCCTTCAGCTCAGGTCATGATCCCAGCGGTTCTGGGATCAAGCCCCGCATCAGGCTCCCTGCTTGGCGGGAAGCCTGATTCTCCCTCTCCCACTCCCCCTGCTTGTGTTCCCGTTCTTGCTGCCTCTCTCTCCGCCAAAAAAATAAAATAAAACCTTTTAAAAAAAAAATAAATAAAATAAAATAAAATAAAATAAAATAAAATAAAATAAAATAGAAACCCTGTAGAGAAGTGAAAAGACAAGCCACAGACTGGGAGAAAATATTCACAAAACCCCTATCTGATAAGGATTTTTTAAAAATGCAGAATACATAAAGAACTCTCCCGACAACAACAAAAAAGAAAACTGACAACTCAATTTTTTTTAAAGATTTAATTAATTTATTTGAGAGAGAGGGAGAGCACAGTGAGAGTGAGAAGCAAACTCCCTGCTGTGCAGAAAGCCTGATGTAGGGCTTGATCCCAGAACCCTGAGATCACAATCTGAGCCGAAGGCAGACAGACACTCAACCAACTGAGCCACCCAGGCGCCCTGACAATCCAATTTTTAAAATGGGCCTGCACATGAACTTTATAGTAGTGCATAAGTGACAAGAACTGGAAATAACCCAAAAGTCCATTAACTAGTTTATAGATAAACAAACTGTGGTATATCCAGACAATAGAATACTACTCAGCAATAAAAAAGAACAAAATGCTGATACAAAGAACATGAATCTCAAAAGTGTTTTGTTTTGTTTTTTTTGAGAGAGAGAGAGAGACAGACAACAGGGGAGGGGCAGGGAGAAGGGGAAAGGGAGAAATAGAATCTTAGGTAGACTCCAGGTCCAGCACTGAGCCCAACACAGGGCTCCATCTCACCACCACCATCATGACCTTAGCCCAAATCAAGAGCTGGATGCTTGACCAACTGAGTCACGCAGGTGCCCCCAAAGCATATTGTATGAAAAAAGTCAGACACGAATGACTATGTACTTTAAGATTCCATTTATAGGACATTCTGAAAAAGGCAAAACTCTTAAGGTCAGAAATCAGATCAGTGGTTGTTAGGAGCTAGGGTGAGTGAAGTGGATTGATTATGAAGGAGCCTGAGGCAAAATTCTGGATTATGGAAATATTGTTTGTATTAGTGGCTATATGACTGTATACATTTGTCAGATGTCATCGAAGTATATAAAGTGTGAATTTTAGTATCTGTAAATTATACCTCAATAAGTTTGAAAAATCCCAAGCAAAACAGATTCCCCAAATTGTAATCTGTTTAATGTCAAATGAGTTTACCTCTTCTCCACACATATTGTTTATTAAATAAGATTTTATTTGAGACAGAGTGAGAGTGCATGTGAGAGAACATGAGAGAGAAATCTTGAGCAACGGAGAGGCAGAGAAAGACGGACAAGCAGACCCCCCCCCCTTCTGAGCAGGGAGCCTGACTTGGGGCTCGATTCCAGGACTCCAGGATTGTGACGTGAGCTGAAGGCAGACGCTTAACCAATTGAGTCACCCAGGTGCCCCTCCACACATATTCTTAAACAAATCTTTTAAACTATAAATTGTCTTCATTTGGTATTGACAAATAATATTTCTTGTGCATTCCTGAGGCCTGAAACAGCATTTTGTATGCAGTACCTCATTAAATTATTCCAACGACACTATGCAACTGGGGTTGAGATGTTTGGTTAATTCTAAAGTTGGATTCAAACCCAGGTATGTTGACTCCCAAGATCATCTTTCCTTCTATACTACATTGCCTCCCTGAATCTCCAAAGACAAGGACTGAATTTTACATTCTTCACTGTTTATCATAGAACATTCAATAAAAGCAGACACTGTTGAAAGAAAAGAAACACCTTCCAAGGTGGTGTTTTATCCGAGTATCTTACGAAGTAGGATCTGAAGGCGGCTGCTTTTTTGGGCAAAATACTCCTTTCCCCACTCTACTCACACCATCTACCTTCTCTCTGGTTTAGCAACATAGTCCACCAGGAAGAGGCATTCATTTGTTTATTTTCCCCAAGTCTCCTCTGCAATTTCCTAGCCCCCGAAAACATCTCTAACTCAGGATTGCCCTGGGGATGAGGCTAATCTGTTAATACTCCAGAGACAGCAGTTTCTATGGACATGGAATGATGATCCAAGATCATCTTTCTCAGAAATTATTTTCATAGGGAGGGAGGTAAAGATTACTGTTTTATGAAATAAAATCAGTCGCTTCACTTCATTTGTATTACCCTATATAGTCCAAGATCATCACTTCACTTGCCAATTTTCTCAACCATGGCATTTAATAAATCTTCACTGGAACCACTGATCCCCTTCCAAAAACAGGTGGCCCTGTTCTGACATTCTTCTCATTTACAATGCTTTAGTTTTAACGAACAGAAAACCAACCAGGAAATTTATTCTCTCACCTAACAAGTTTGGTAGTAGGTAAGCTCCAGAAGTGATTGATTCAGTGGCTCAAAAATCATCAAAGACAAAATTTTTTCCATTTTTCTTCTCTGACATCCTTAGGACACTGGCAGTTATGACTTCAGAGTAGTCTCACAATAAGCCTGTGAGTTTCATTCAAACTGCTGCTTGATGGTTGGCTGGCATGAGGAAAACAATTTGCTCATATGTACTATGGAAGGAAGTTTAGAAGCACCTATAGAATTATTTGTAACGTGCATATCCTTTGATCTTGCAATTTCACTTCTAAGAATTCAACCCACAGAAGAGGACAAAAACAGGGATGAAAATGTTCATTACAAAATTCTTTTTAACAGCAAAAATCTAGAAACACCCTAAAACATCCACTAATAGAGGTGATTACTTAAATTGAGAGACCCATACAATGGAGTACATCATAGCTATTTAACACAGAAATATGTCCAAGTTTTGTTGATAAGAGTCAAGCTTCAGGGAGTATGCATACATAAATAAGCGAAACTTATAATGACACCAAAAGCACAGGCAGCAAAATTAAAAACAGATAAGCTAGGTTACATCAAAATTAAAAATGGGATGTCCATCAAGACATTAACAGAGCGAAAAAACCACCTATAGAATGGGAGAAGAGATTTACGAATTGTGTATCTGATAAGGGGTTAATATCAAGACTGTGTAAAGTACTCCTTCAGCTCAACAACAAAAAAGTAACCTGTTTAAAAAATGGGCAAAGGATTTACAATAGACAGTTCTTCAAAGATATACAAATGACCAATAAATGTATCAAGAGACACTTACCACCACTAACCATTACGTAAATGTAAATCAAAGCCACGAGGTATCACCTCACAACCACTGAGATAGTTACTATCAAAAGTGGAAAGTAAGTTTTGCCAAGGATGTAGAGAAACTGGAACACTTGTGCACTATTAAAGAGAACGTAAAATGGTTAAGCCGCTGTGGAAAACTCTTGATAGTTCCTCAAAAAGACTTCGGGTATATACTCTCAGAAAACTGAAAGCAGGGTCTCAAAGAGATATTTGTATACCCATGTTCATAGCAACAGTAAGACGGTTCCTCAAAAAAAACTTTTTGGGTGAGGCATCTGGGTGCCTCCAGTTAAGCGTCCAACTCTTCATTTCAGCTAAGGTCATGATCTCAGGGTGGCGAAATCAAGGGCCATGTCAGGCTCTGTGCTGGGCGTGGAGCCTGCTTAAGATTCTCTCTTCCTCTCTCTACCCATCCCCCACTGCTTAAAAACAAAACAAAACTAAAAACATTTGAGTATATAAAGTGCATTACTCATGATAGCCAAAAGGTGAAAGTAACCCAAATATCTACTGACAGTTCAATGCATAAACAAAATGTGGCAATATTATTCCTTAAAAAGAGAGGAAAGAAATTATGACACAGTCTATAACATGGATGAACCATGAGAACATTATGCTAAGTGACATAAATCCGTCACAAAAAGAGAAATACCACATGGCTCCATTTATATGAGGTATTTAGATCAGTCCAACTCATAGAAACAGAAAACAGAATGATGTTTGCCAGGGTTGGGAGGAAGGAGGGATGGGAAATTGCTGAATGGGTAGTTTCAATTTTGCAAGATAAAAAAGTGCTAGAGACTGTTTGGACAACAAGGTGAATGTACTTAACATTACTGAGTTGTACAATTTTATTAAAATAAAAACTGAAATTAAAAAAACTTTAAATAAAAATATCAAACTGAGAAACAAACCAAATTATATGAACCCATAAAGAGCTTACCAGGACAACTGCCTAACTCCTAACAGTTTTGTATGGAGAATACTGATGCGGAAAGGAAAGCCTTTTGTTTTTTCACTTCGTATCTTTCTGTACTACTGGCATTTTAATTATAAACATGCACTAAGTGGGGCGCCTGGGTGGCTCAGTCAGTTAAGCATCTGAGTCATGATTTCGGCTCAGGTCATGATCTCATGGGTCGGGCTCCACACTCAATGGAGAGTCTGCTTGAGATTCTCTCCCTCTCCCCCCACTTGTGTTCTCGCTCTCTCTCTCAAATAAATCTAAAAACAAAAAAAGCATACACTAAGCTAGGATTTCTCAATTCAGTTTTTAAAAAGTTTAGTGGATAGAACTTAAATTAACATTAAACTCTAGGTACAACAGACTTCAGTTCTAATGTCACTTTAAGAAAAGTTACCAAGTATATCTCCTCACAAAAGCATGCCATGAGTAGGCTATTATGATTAGTTCTAAAAGGAATAATTAATTAAGGAAAAACTCCTGGTGTCATCCAGTTAACAGGAGATGCTGTCTATTAGGCTTGCCCCAGGAACTGCCTATGACACTTACTAGCCAATAACGCCTAAATCCAAATTAGACACTGATCCACTCTCTAATCCTGAAACTGACAAATTTGAATAAATGACAATAGCTGGTGCCTGCAAATACAAAATCCTAGGGTTTTCAAACTATTCTTACCCTTCTTCTTCCCTACCTACCACTAATAAAACACCAAGCCTGCACTAGCACTTAACTTTTTCAGAGCCTTATTCTCCTCCCACCCCCACTTCAAGAATGTTACAAGAGAGTTAGTGGGTGGTTAGCAAGACCCCCTCAGAAACCAACAGCCATTCCAGAAAAATAATTGCTCACATACCAAGGGCTGCCAACAAGAGCGGCTTCCCAGCAGCATGTTTTAATAACCTTAATGAAGCAGAGAGCAACGCCTCCTGTAATACAAATTCTGGTTGGAAAAAAGATCTACAGATTGTGGAAAAGTACAACTTAAAAAGCAAACACCGCAGGCTCCAGTAAGGCAGGAAAGCAAGCAGAGATTTCTAAATACAGAGCTCAATTGTAAGAGTTCACTGTACCTTATTTCTATCATCGTTTGCTCTGTCAAAAATAGAACCTTCCATGTCTTGATCCATTCAGAATAAGCCACAGCAGGCACAGCTTTGCTTACATAGGGCAGCCAGGTCAGAAAGGCCACACAGGGAAATGGAAAAGCAGCCAGCAGGTTTTCTTAGGGATTATACTGCTCCGGCTTTTATCCTTCTTCCCAGCTATTTTGGTGCCAAGAAAGCTGCAGGGAGGTCTTTGCTCTGAAAAAGCTTTTACTAGAAAGGCTAAAGCAGTCCCAGGGCTGCAACTCCCTCTGCTGCCCAAGGTTTTCTTTGCATGCTGCAGCGGGTTCAATACATTTCAAACTCGACTATGTTAAAAGAGCTAAAGCAGCCCTTTATTTCAAAATGTGACCAAAAAGGTACAGGTTCAAGTAGGAGAGGAACAGCTAGAATGCCAGCTTCTAAGCTGGATGAATTTCTACACTTACCCACAAATCTCCTCTATCTCACGAAGGGTTTCTTTTACTCAGTTTACATGAAAGTTCTCTGTCTCCCTCACAGGCACTTGGAAAAGCAGGAACTAGACTTCTCGTTCCTTCTTCACCCACCCTTAATAATACCTATAACCAAATTTAAGTCAGGCCTTATTCATCTTTCAAGTTCTAATTTAAATAGCACTTAGCACGTGGAACTGAAGCTGTTTATTTGCCAGTCTGTTTCACTACATTTATTAGACTTGGTGCCCATTTAACAGTAGGTGCTCAACAATCACCAGAATTCTAACTAGAACTGCCCTGAGAGCTTTTTTTTTTTTTTTTTAACTTTACTTAAGTAATCCCTACACCCAACATGGGGCTCAAACTCATGACTCTAGGATCAAGAGTCACACATTCTACTGACTGAGCCAGCTGGGGGCCCCAAACTAGAACCACCCTAAGGAACTGGGGGAGGAAAGATTTGTCCACATAATTCAGTTAGGACACAAGCAATCACTGGGGGAGGCACCAACATCTTTAGAGAGAAGAACAGGAAACAGGTGTTGCTCCAACACACACACTATTATTCTGCCTAACAACTCAGCAGCACTGCCTGTGGTCTTCTTCAGGTTACCCACCTCACCAAGTCTCCGTCCTGTTAACTGTTAACAGAACTCATTTTACATGTACATTTAGGGCACTTTATTCTTTGCTTATACCCAAGCACTTCTCACATTATGATCTTAGTGGCACAAGAAGTCACAGAGACCTCAGAGGGTGACTGTGAGAGTGCTAAGCAGATACAGAAGCTGTTCTAGCACGTGCAGCCTACTGTGGTCAGAAGCTCTCACGTCCCGGCAGCCGGAATGAGAATTGCTGAGGAGACACAGATTAGTGCAGACACCTCCTCTTCTTCACCACCCGGTATCAGGAACTTACCTGTCAGGCAGAATTCCCACTCTTTGCCTTAAGAATCTATACATCCAGGCTCTGGAAAAAAACAAATGCCCAGGGTAACTGCCACCCCCCAGAAAAATTAGCTGCCACTGAGTGAAAGGTCCCTACCGCTGGACAAAAATAAACAAGTAAAATTTTAAATAAAAACAATCCCACAGCATTTATTGTCCTCTGGTAATAACATAAAAGTAATCAAAACAATACGAACAAACGTTTTAGAACTATACTCCCAACAAAGGACATCTAAAAAAAACAAACTACATGGCCTTCTCAAGAATTTCTCACTTCATTGATCATTTCTAGTTGGAGACACTTTGGAGCAGGGTAATATTATCTCCTTTCAGCATGATCCGACCTGCAACACAAAATTAAAAAAAAAAGAAAGCTATTAATAGCCACTCAGACAAGTGTGTAACCATTATTTAGCCTCAGAATTTTAGATCATACTTAAGCAATTTTGAAAATGTTTTCTCTCTTGAGCAGGTATGTGAAAATTTTCAAATATCCATATATTGAAAGACTGTGCATATTAGACCCTATGAACTTTTCCAGCAATAACCCTAACGAAGGTAAAGAAATGTTATTTTATGAAAAGTACAGTTTCTACAAAGTAAATGAATAGATCTACCCCAACATTTCCCACTGCTCTGAGTTTGTAGAAGTTGGGGAATGGATTATGTGTCAAGTTTTAAAAAATGCAGCATCCTGCAGCACCATTCTTAGAGCTCTCAGTATATTAAAGACTCTATCCTATAATTAATAAACCCGTTTGAGCTTTACCCAACATATCCTAATCTTACTTGAGCAGAGAATGCTTTTTTCCTGAGAATGTCTATAAATATTTTCAGGAACACTGGTGTTGAGTAAAATCAGTCTGAGAAATGCTCATCGACCCCAACAGAGTAAATGTTTTCACTTTCCGAGACTTCTGCAACAAGTACTATTAATCTACAGGATAAATACTACCATGGGAATTCAACACTGCAAATAATTTATAAATAATAGGATATTAATAAGGCTAGTATGCCCTTCCTGGCAAGACAGGTTAAATGTAAAAATCCAGGCTTTCACAAAAATAGCCTAAGCAGAAAGAAGCAGAGCAAAACACCAAACCACTTCTCAGATTCTACTTTCCACATATCTACTTTAGGATCAAAAGAATCCTCAAGGTTCAAAAAAAGAGGCGCCTGAAAACCAACACAGATGAAAGTACTAGTGAGCTGTGAACAGGGGCATTAAACAATTAAAAACAAAGTATCTAAATAAACTTCAAATGAATTAGATTTTAAAAGAAAGAACTGTTTGTCTTGATGAAGTCATGAATCCTAAAGAGTCTTTGTCAACAGGGTTAAGAAACTGCATTCATTATTTAAATATTTTTGAGTTTCTACTGCACTGACAGGCACTGAATTAGGCAGCAGGCTTATGAGGGAGCAAAAAAGACAGGACTTATGAAGCATCTGGTTCAGTGAGAGAAACATCATTAACCCCACTAGTGAGTGTTTCACTACAAACTCGGAGAGCTTAGCACACCCTGCCTCACCCAACCCTACCCCAAGTAAAACAAAACCAAACCCTGATATTTGACATTTGAGGCCTAAAGACATAGGAAACAGCATATAAAAAGATTTACCATGGGGCAAATGTGCAGACTCAAAGAACTGAAAGAACACAAGTGTGGATGAAACTCAGAAAATGAAGCCGAGAGTGACACAAAACGAGCAAGGGACAAAAGGCCAGATCACGAAGAACCTTGCAGAACACATTAAAGATTTTCTTATCCTCCTAGCAACAGGAAGTCACTGAAGGATTTCAAGTAAAAGGATGACCAGGTCAGACTGGTGCTTTTAAAAGATAACTGTAGCCTGCAGAGCAAACTGGAAGGGGATGAGGTAGTTACAAAGAAATCAGTCCATAAACTGAATGGAGGTTGGTGCCATTCAGTAAGGCAGGGAACACTAAAATAGCTCCAGAAGAGTGTGTAAGGGGTGGGAAGTGAGTCTGATTTCTGACATGCTAACTTTGAGGAGTCTTTGAGACATTCAGGCAGAAATGTTGAATAGGCTCAGAGAGGTCTAGGGCTACAGAGGCAAATCTGAGGTCAATCTATAGATGGTAATTGAAGGTATAGTCTTGAGTGCCTGGTTAAAGAACACGGAATGACAAGAGGGCCTACGACTAAGCCTTGAGCAACTCAAAACATTTAATGGCTGGGTCCCAAAGAACAAATATACAAAAGTCTGACAAGGAATAAATAGAAATGAAAAGTGAAAATCTGAGTAAGGTACCACAGAGCCAAGGGAACAAAGTGTTTTAAGGGAGTGGCCAATAGTGCCAAATGCTGTTCAGAGTTCCATAAAATGAGGACTGATATTGACCGTTAGATTTAACATCATTTGTCTTTGGTGACCTCGGTGAGAGCTGTCTGAGTGGATAAACAAAAGCAGAAATGGGAGTGGGGTGAGCAGTAAGTGGCAGAGGATGATTTCAAGAGTGCACTACTCCCCCACATAGTAAATTCTCAAATGCAAACTAAACTTAAACATGAACTGAGTTGCAACTCATTCAATTTTACAAGTGAATAAAAATTTCCACAATTCCCAAAGACCACCTATGCTCTTACCCAGCTGTTTTCTTGACTTTGTTTTAGAATGAATCTCTTCGGCATCATCTAATACGAGGTTCATGTACTCATCAAAACCCTAGAAAAATAAGCCAACTGAACGTCATTTGCAAGTAAAGTAACACCCAACCATTCCAGGTGAATATACCAACCTGGGTACAGAAATGCCAACTAACTTCCGAAACTCATCTCTCCACTGATACTGCAGCTAAAACACCATCTCCCTCTTAAAGCCTCTTTTTATATAACAAGAAAGCCAGAATGTACTCCAAATTACCTCTGGAACCTTTTGGACTTAAGATTTGATTAGCTATGCCTAAGAGCCTTTGTCCTTATCTTTTATAACTTGTTCAATATAGAGTTATGTGTGTACACATACGAATTAACTTCCACTGCCACCAGTCTTCCCACATTCTTCACAAAACACTCTTGCCACTAGCCATAACGTTTGTTTTTCTACCTGTAAACAGGGAAGGGGAGTTATTGATGGAACCTACAATGTCTAAAGGTAATATCAAAGCGTTCTAATGTCCTAATATAATACTTTTCAGAGCCATATTTTATCTTTCTTTGAAACATTATTTAGGGGCACTTGGGTGGCTCAGTCAGTTAAGCGTCTGCCCTTAGTTCAGGTCATGATCTCAGGGTCCTGGGATCAAGTCCCCCCCCTGTAAGGCTCCCTGCTCAGTGGGGAATCTGCTTCTTCCTCTCCCTCTGCTCCTCCTCCCACTTGTGCACTCGCATTATTTGCTCTCTCAAATAAGTAAATAAAACCTTAAAAAAAAAAACAAAACAAAACACATTATTTAGGGATGGGATGCCTGGGAGGTGCAGTTGGTTGGGCGTCTGACTCTTGATTTCAGCTCAGGTCATGATCTCATGGTCCTGGGATCAGGCCCCAAGTCTGGCTCCTCACCCAGCAGGGAGTCTGCTTGAGTTTCTCTCTACCTCTCCCTCTGCCCCTCCCCACCTCCCTCTCTCTCTAAATGGAAAGAAAAAAAAAAAAAAAAACACCAAAAAAACCAACTACCCTATATTATTTAGGGTATTCTGCTATCCTGAAAATGTTATTTAACTAAGTCCACCCAGCTCTATACAGGTATCACCTAATATAGAACTAATACACCATTAATTTTCACCCCACTCTAATTTTATTTCTTTTGTCCCCTCCTTCAAATACTAACATTGTTATTTAAACAGTTTTTAAAAACTAGTTTTCCCTCTTTCATGAATGACCCAACCCCCATCAAATAGAACAATGACTTAAGGATAGTGGCTCTGAAGAACTTTGTGTTGGGTCTTTGACTTTTTGTACACTGCTCTGGCTGGGCATTTTTGTGAAATCATTTCCTGTGAACAAACTGCTCTGAGATAAAACATCTTGGGTACTCACAATGATACAGCCCTCTATCCGCATGTTCACTTGCTCATAAAGCCACACCTGAATTCGAGATCTCTGCAAGAATAAAAATAGATGTTAAAAAACCAAGGAAACAAAACCCAATCACTCTGGTCAAACGAGAGAAATATGGCTCCTAAAGAAAACCTTAACAAGTAAAAGCCAAGAATTTTAACTACTTGAATCATATCCAAGAATTGATAACCAAGATGAGTTACTCTCAATGTTGTATTGGGACTAAGTTAATAATTTTCCTGTGATCTTGGGACTCAATCATATTTCTTACTGTTTCTCATCTCAATATATTCAGGATGCAAATTGACAGTGCAGCACAAAGCAGTAATTTCCTGTGATCAAGAGCTTCTTTCTTATCTGCTATAGAAAAATCCAGCTCAAAACAGCTTTCTCTAGGTTCCTAGCTTCCCTCACAATAAACAACCAGGGGAAGGACCCTCAATTCTGGTGATTAAAAATTATAATGGCCTGGGGAGACTGGCTGGCTCAGCTGATGAAGAAGCGTGTGACTCTTGCTCTTGGGGTTGTGGGTTGGAGCCCCATGTTCGGAGTACAGATTACTTAAAAAATACTACGAGAGCTTGAAATTAATCTGTTTCCAACTATGTTATCACATGCTAAAGTTTGTCAGGGTAACAGAAACTATATTTTCTTTCCAAAATAATTTAAATACTTTGCCCTACCACCTCACAATCTGAGTTGCTAAAAACTCCCCCAAAGGAAAACAGGCTGTCACAATATCCTCTGAACCTATTCCTCCCCTCTTCCTTTTTTGGCATCTTTTCTATATTGAAGCCCCCCTCCCTCCATGTAGTTTAAAGTCGACAGGATTTTTCTTTCAATCTTTCACCCCAGGGGAAAAGGGAGAGGTTCCAATGTTCTAGCACAAATGACTACCAACAAAAGTACCCAAAAACCAGCCTGCCAGTAATTACTTTTTGAAATTAGTGATTTTGGTCTTGCAAAGTAATGACGACACAATTCTTTCAATGCTTGGGGTTGGCATTTCATTACATTAGAGCTTTCCCTGAGCCCGTTCCCCTCAAATACCCCTCCAATCTCTAGTTTCACTTATTATTAATTTCTAAAGTAATCTCTACACTCAACGTGGGGCTCGAACTCACGACCCCAAGATCAAGAGTCGCATGCTCTACCCAGCCAAGCTCCCCAGTTTCATCTATTTTTAACTCTAAAACACGTTGATCAGACAGGATGACACACACAGCCAAATAAATTCACCTTTTACTTAAATTCACCTTTTTTACTTAAGAAGGAATTACAAAACAACAAAGAACAGATAACTTACGTACATTTTGCAAGTATCTGAAGATGAGGTTCTGCACCAGTGGTTAAGGAAAAAATACACGTATAGAGTAGACAGTGGTCCCCGACACTGGTCGATCCTACCCCATCTCGCCTTTGTTTTCTGAACACGAGGTCTGGTGCTCATGCAATGAACAGTGTCCAGCTAGGCACTAGTTAGGGGTTCCCGAAAGGGACTGAAGGAATCCCCTCCCACTCTCTAACTCTCCTGAAATATCTTGGCGCCGACATCTTCCTCCTCCCCGAGACCGAGGACTCCCACTATCACTCGGTTCCTAACTAAAGCCGTCTTCCCTTCGCTCACCCGCGCCACTCCTGCACTTCCCACCGCAGGGGTCTGCCCGAGCCCACCTCCCACCGGGTCCTCAACTACCCGCGCTTTCTCCCGACCACGGTCGCCCCGGGGGCTCATGGGATGTGGGTCCGCACTCCGCTCCCTCAGGCCTGCTCTCGGTCCGCTCCTTCGCCCCCCGTTTTCTGGCCCGAACCTCCTAGTCCTGACATCCTGCGTAGGATACGATGGGCTGAACCATCACCTTCTGCACTTTTTGGCCCTGGCCACGGTACGCCATGGTGGAAGCCGACAAAGACCGCACGCTACCTCGGAAAGCAACTTCCGGAATAAAGAACCGGAAGCGGAAGTGAATGGCGCCAGCGAGGTGACCCGAGCGGCTCCTGGGAAATTCCTCTCTAGCCATGGGTGTCGCTTTTCTCTATGTTCTAGATCCCCTGGGGGAAGCCGGAAGGCGGCGGCGAACTTTGCAACGTGAGTCGGTCCTACAGCGCCACCTGGGGGGAGGCGGGAGGAGGCGCCGAGGGGCTTCGATCGTGCCGCCGCCGCTGGAAGCTGCGCGGCCGCAGGAGCCACCACGCCTCCATTTTCTGTGTCGGCTTTAAGAGTCGAATGATCACACTGCGTCCGTACCTCTCTCTGTGAGATGGGTTGATCTAGTACTTTTCGTAAGGCCTGTTTCCCTGGAAGTTAGGCATGACGGGCTTATCGCCGTCTAGAGGGTATGGCGGCGAGAAGCCCCCACTCGGGGGAGGGGGGCCCCCCACGCCTGGCCCTCGCAGCCACAGACAAGCCGAATTCAAAAGCCGGGCGCTGTGGTTCGCTGTGTAACCGATTCCACTCTCGTCTCCTTTGTGGGGCGTTACTGTAAGGTGGTGACAGGGCATGGCTGGCGAGGAAGCCCTGAAATCTGATGGCTGCGCCCAAATGCAGCTCGCTTTTGGTGTGTGACCAAGGGGTAAGTTCCTCAGCCTTGCCGTGTCTCCGCTTCGTTGTCACCAAGATGACAGTGTCTTTCGTCGCGGGGTTGGAGATTAAGTGAAGGAGTAGCATGTGTGTGGACTCAGCAAGGCCTCCGTGTGGGAACATATCGTTTCCAGGGTAACACAGCTGGAGGGGGAGGAGCTGGACTCTGTTGGGTTTTGTCAGTGGCTTGTGGCCTGGCAGCAATGTTATTTGACTGGAATACCCATTTTACAGATGGAGAAAGTGAAGATCGGAGTTGAAGGGATTCCTCCAAGGGGACACCACGTAGGCAAGTGGCAGAATTATAACTTGCTTAACTGAGGTCTTCTGTTGAGGATGATATTAATGCTGACCTCATAAAAATGTTGAGATCAAAGTATATGAAAGTGAGTTTTGAACTTTAGAGCTAGAAAATGCAGAGGATAATTATTGGTTAAAAAAAAAAAAGCCCCCCCCATCCCAATAGTGGGTTATGTTGTCCACAGACATGGAAGGAACTATAGTACCTGTCTCATCTCAGATGCAGAGATGTTTAGCTATTCTTGGAATTTCCTGTCTCTGAAGTCATGATTCCTAAACTTGTGGGGATTGATCCCTATAACCAGCCATCTGTTTACAACTCATGAGATTTGTTTTTTCCTTAATTTTTTAAAGATTTATTTATTTTGGAAAGAGAGAGAGAATCTCAAGCAGATTCCCAGCCGAGCGCAGAGCCTGATGCAGGGGTCTATCCCATGACCCTGAGATCATGACATGAGCCAAAATCAAGAGTGGGATGCTTAACTGGCTGAGCCACCCAGGCGCCCCTATTTTTTCTTTAAAGTGATTTTGCTTTTTTTGCATTTAAATATTTGATCCATCTAAAATGTTATTCCAGTATATCCTAAAACTGATACAACTTTATAATGTCTGGATGGCTACCCAGTTTTTCCATTACCATTACAAAAAAATTATTGTTCCCCATTTAATTTAAAATGCCACATTTATAATATACCAGTGTATGTATATATGTATAGTTTATATTTTGCCCAGTTGATCTTTGTGTCTATCAACCAGTGTCACTTTTAAAAATACTGTATATTTCCTTATTTGGTGGGACTAGAAGTCGGTAGAACTTTCTTAAGCTGTTCTTATTTATTTTTCTTACAAACTTTAGAATTAACTTATCTAATTAAAAGAATCCTTTTGGTATTTTTACTGTGATTACATTAAACTTGAGAATAACTTAGAATCAATTTTTTTTAACTAACTACCTGATACCTGTTTGTTTAAATTTTCCTTTGAGTCTTTGGGATTTTTCAATTTTCTTTAGTTTTTAGTTTCTTCTTGCTAGTTTATATAGTTTAATCATAGACGTTGCCTCTTTCTTCTTAACAATTGTCTTTTCCTCAATTGTATGCTCTTGCTGGTTTTTAGAAGAAAAAGTGATAAATTCAGTTACGTAAAAAATCACATAAAGTTTTGGGTGACTAAAACACCACCACAGTAAGCAAAGTCAAAACATCAGGGAGAAGTATGTTTGTAACCACATCAAACACAAATGGCGAATTTTACTAGTATATAAAGAGCTTTAAAAAAAATGCTTTTCTGGTTTGCTCTTGCTGTGAAAGAAATATTTCAAAACTTGAAATAATAACAAAACAATAACAACTTAAAACAATAACAACTATTTTGTTATAATTCATGATTTTGTGAGTCAACAATTTGGGCAGTGCTCAGCTGGGCAATTTTTTTTTTTTTTTTTCTGCTCCAGAAGGCATATTTAAGGGTTTGGGGGGGGTTGTGTGTGTGTGTGGAAAGCTGGCCTCACTTGGGTCCATCTCCATGTCTATGCAACCTCAGGGCCTCATACCTGGTCTCTCTTGCAGAGTAGGATGCTTTCTTCTTTTCTTTTTCTTTCTTTCTTCTTTCTTCTTTTCTTTCTTTCTTTCTTTCTTTCTTTCTTTCTTTCTTTCTTTCTTTCTTCCTTCCTTCCTTTCCTTTCCTTTCCTTTCCTTTCCTTTCCTTTTTTTTTTAAGAGAGAGGGCAAGTGCATGCCTGTTGGTGGGGGTGCAGAGGGAGAGGGAGAGAGAATCTTAAGCAGGCTCTACGCCCAGTGTGGAGTCAACGAGGGGGGCGGGGCGGGGAGGGGAGCTCATGACCCTGAGATCATGACCTGAGTCAAAATCAAGAGTTGGATGCTTAACCAACTAAGCCACCCAGGCGCCCCTAGGATGCTTTCTTAATGGTGGGCCCAGGCCTCTAAAAAACCAATGCTGAAGCCAACAGTACCTTTTAAAGGCCAGGCGTGGAACTAGTATATAGTTCACAGCTCAGGCCAGATTCAAGGGCTGGAAAAACAGAGCCCA
Organism: Ursus maritimus; assembly: GCF_017311325.1. NCBI lineage: Eukaryota > Metazoa > Chordata > Mammalia > Carnivora > Ursidae > Ursus > Ursus maritimus. The sequence goes on along the minus strand of NW_024424452.1, from coordinate 103,067,624 downwards.
CCTCTGTTAAAGATTAAAGAACTTGCCACCACAAACTGACACAAAGATCCAAAATAAAAATTGGCAATGGAGGTGAACAATCAGTTTATGGTAAAGAAATACAGATGGTCTTCCAGCATATGGAAAGATGCCCAACTTCCCTCATTATGAGGCATGCATATTAAACTACACTGAGAAGCCATTGACAAAGAGCAAAGAGTGGTGGAAATATAAATTATTAAATGGCACTATTAGGTATTTAATCCTACAGGTAAACTTACATGTGTGATATAATGTAATCATTGCAGCACTGCTTAAAATAAGCCCGTGGGCGCCTGGGTGGCTCAGTTGGTGAAGCGTCTGCCTTCCACTCAGGTCATGATCCCAGGGTCCTGGGATGGAGCCCCACATCGGGCTCCCTGCTCAGCAGGGAGCCTGCTTCTCTCTCTGCCCCTCCCCCCTGCTCATGTTCTCTCTCACTCTTGAATAAATAAAATCTTAAAGAAAAAGAAAAGAATAAAATAAAATTTACAGTGTACTATACATATATTCATTGAAAAAAACCTAAGTATAGGCTGGCCAGGCTGGGAGGGGACAGGGTGGTGGCAGGCCTGGCCCCAGTATAGTGCTATTCTGCAGCCTGGAGGCCTTGGCTTAGCAGGGTGGGCCTGTGGGCTGTGACAAGGGCCTGGATGCACAGTACATCCGCCCAGTGGCCTGGAGGTGTACCACAGGCCCGTAGCCATTGACAGCTGCAGCCACACGTGAGTTCCCTGGCTGCTGGGAGCCCAGTGCACAGAGGACTCAGGGATCAGGGCTCCCTAGGCAGTGCCGTCCCTGCCCTTTGGGCTTTTGCCTCAGCCTACCCTCCTGCCCGCCAGCCTTCAGCTCCAACTTGACCACCCCATAGGCACACAGGGCGACCTGTTGCCCTGCCCGATCCTGGGGCTTCCAGAGGCTGCTGAGGGCCTCAGAGGCCTCCCGAGGGAACTCAGAGAGTGGCAGACTTGACGCCTGCATCAGTTGCCTTCTGTTGGGTCCCTTGCAGACTGTGGTGGGCATTTGCCAATAAATGCCTTGTGGCTTTTGCTGTCAACTTTAAAAAAAAAAAATCCATATATGAGTGGATCTGGGTAGTTCAAACTGGTGTTGTTCAAGGGTCAACTGTATCACCAATTCCATAAATTCATTAGGTAGTGGAAAGTACTATGAAACCAGTTTCCCTTTTTAAATTACAGCTAATCGTGGGGTGCCTGGATGGCTCAGTCATTGAGCGTCTGCCTTCAGCTCAGGTCATGATCCTGGGGTCCTGTGGGATCGAGCCCCGCATCGGGCTCCCTGCTCAGCGGGAAGCCTGCTTCTCCCTCTCCCACTCCCCCTGCTTGTGTTCCCTCTCTTGCTGTGTCTCTGTCAAATAAATAATAAAATCTTTTTAAAAAAAATTACAACTAATTGTAACATTCTTGCAAAATTTGAAATTTTCACGACACTCCCAAGGTGTCTGCAAAATATGTTTGAGAATCACTGGTCCAAAATCCTGAGGGGCACCTGGCTGGCTCATGCGGTGGAGCAGGCAACTCTTGATCTCCGGGTTGTTGGAGCCCCAGTTGGGTGTAGAGATTACTTAAAAATAAAATCTTTAAGAAACAACAACAAATACCAGAGAGATACACCCTGAGAAAAGAGTCAGCTCCAGGCCTCCTAAACACTGAAGAACATCCTTCCTCTCAGCCTGAAGTTCCTGCCATCTCAGTGAGAAGCCTCACAGCTTGCTGAATGGCTGGGATTGATACACACGCCAAAGAATGGGGTTGCAAAGACAGGGGCAGTCTAGCAAAGATCAGCAGCCCCTGACACGGGCACATGGGTCAGGAGCTTTTTCATTCAAAGCAAATGTTGACTGAATGCCTTTTGTTATGGGCTGAAGTGTACTCCCTGAAACTCGTATGTTGATGCTCTAACCCCCAGCACCTCAGAACGTGACTGTAGTTGGAGATGGGCCCTTAGAGAGGTAATTAAGGGTAAATGAAGTCATATGGGTGGTCCCTAATCCAAGATGACTGGTGTCCTTAGAGAGACATTAAAACAGATACGTGCACATAGAGGAAAGACCACGTGAGGACATAGTGAGAAGGTGGCATCTGCAAACCAGAGAGAAGCCTCAGAAAAAAATTTTGAACACCTTGATCTTGCACTTACAGCCTCCAGAACTGTGAGAAAATAAATTTCTGTTGTTTAAACCATCCAGTCTGTGGTTACGATACTAGGTGCTGAGAATAAATATGTTAGTAAGAATCTCTGTCTCGAGTTTGTATTCTGAGGAGGATGGACAGGTAAACAATTTTAAAACAGTGGGGGTAAACAAATAATGTATGCCTAGTGGATGGGCACCAAACCCCAGTGTGGGGAGAGGGAGAACGGAGCGTTGGGAAAGTAGCCTGGAGGCCATAGGATGTGTAGGAGTTAGCCAAAAGAAGAGACTTTCAGGGAGAAAGACAGCATTAACACAGGCAAAGGGCTGGAGAGAAATTCGTGGTCAAGGGAAGTGGACAGCTTGTAGTGGAGAGCATCAAGGGTGAGGCAGGAGGCTGGTAGGACGAGGCCTTGCATGCCATGCTAAGGGACTGGAACATAATTGTGGAGGGAGAGGGAAAGATTGGAAGACTTTTCAAAGCAGTGACTCAGATTTGCATTTAAAATAATCTTTGTTGGGGCGCCTGGGTGGCTCAGTCGTTAAGCGTCTGCCTTCGGCTCAGGGCGTGATCCCGGCGTTCTGGAATCAAGCCCCACATCAGGCTCCTCCGCCAGGAGCCTGCTTCTCCTCTCCCACTCCCCCTGCTTGTGTTCCCTCTCTTCCTGGCTCTCTGTCAAATAAATAAAATCTTAAAATACATAAATGTGAATATTAAAAATAAAATAATCTTTGTTGAAAAATCAGTTTACACTTAAGCCAAGAATGGTTGAGAGAAAACAGAGCAAGAATAAGACAAAGCGGAGCCTGAGAGAGTACCAATGGGATGGTCAGAGGTCACTGAAACAAACCTTACCTGCTGTGTTGGCCTTGTTAGCAGTCCACACCATCTCCTTTGCTAAGCGAGTTACACGGAACTCCAGCTCTAACACCTCGAGGAAGCCTTCCCTGACCATCTCGAACTGACTTCTCTTTACCTCTGTAGCATCATCTACACCGTCTTATACTTGCATCTACTTCGTTCCTGGTACCTTTCTCTTCAGAATACTTCCTCTGCCAGTATTTCCTGGGCAGGGGTTTGCATTATACTCCTCTCCGTGGTGACAGTAATGTTAAGTGATGGTTCGAGTTTAGGTTCTATTTTGAGCCTCTTCAAGGGATAGGAGTCCAAAATACTTTGTGGCAGTTATGCTGATGTATTAATTTCACATTTCCTCAGCTTTTCTAAGCTCTGCCATCCTCCTTGAGACCCCAACCCAAAGAAGGGACGTCCTTAACCATACACACCTATCGGGTAAGGGTTCCTTCCATTTCGCTTCACCCTTCCCTTGAAATTTCTCCTCCTTTGTTTCGAGTCTTCTTGATCCAGCCAATTCCCTATTTCACTTATTTATTCAACAAACAAGAGGCTATTTGAATATTTTCTTCTTCTCTTTCTTCAGAATCTGACTGGTTCTGCTTACCCTTACTCTTAACTCTTACTCCTAAGGACAAACCAGTCACAGAGTCAAAGACCAAAAAACCCAGGGACAGGCAATGCCAAGTTTGAATCCACTGCTTCTTGCTCATCATCATAGACTCAGCCTCTGTAACACCTAAGGACTTTCTTCTTAGGCCCCCAGGAAATCTTGTGACTCCTTAATTTTTGCTGATTCTTTGCTCATTTTATTGTACAATGTTAAGAAAATGGTCAAGACCAAGTATTTTCTTTATGCTCGTGCCCTTAACATCATTTTGCAAATTCAATTAAGTTGAAGCACAGTTTGGAGAACAAGTTATTAACGCAGTCAGATGTGGGTTGTGGGAACTTGTAAAGATTTATCAAGCAGCTTCCTAAAATCAGATTTAAGAAATAAAGAACTTTTCAAAGTTAGTGAATCAAATCCAATTGCACATAGGAATATACTTTCTTATTGTTAACCCTGAACGCACTTTGATACAACCGTGGGGATACGAAGCAGTGATCTTCCAGTGCAGCACAGAATGTTACATCAAAATCGATATGTGAATTAAGAGGTACATGATAAATGCTCAATAAATGTTACAGTTTTAAATATTAGACAGCAAGTGGAGACCACCCATTTCCTGTTGCTAAAAAGCAATCCATTTTAAAGAATTGCAGAAATATTCCGGCAAAATGAGGCCACAGTTTTAGAAAAGTAACATTGTACTTTGATCGACATAGATCAAGCTTTATTTCTGAAATGGTATTAGTTACCAATCTTAGCTCTATGGTGGTTTCAAAGATTGGAGAGGTGAAAATAAACTGTTCTGGTCGTCTGAGAGGACCTATTGGAATTTGAAGTTAAGGTCAGAACTTTAAGGATCATTATCTTGAGACAAGTACGAGTCGCAAACTCTTAAAACCTCTGGCTGTGGCCAAACTGCAACATTTGGACCCCCCCCCCCTTTTTTAAAGATTATTTGTGAGAGAGTGAGCGCATAAACGGGGAGAAGCAGGCTCCCTGCTGGACAAGGAGCTGGATGTGGGACTTGATCCTAGAGTCCCAGGACTCTAGGATCATAACCTGAGCTGCAGACAGATGCTTAACCGAGGCACCCAGGTGTCATTTGGGCCCTCTTTTTTTTTTTTTTTTAAAGATTTTATCTATTTATTTGACAGACAGCCAGCGAGAGAGGGAACACAAGCAGGGGGAGTAGGAGAGGAAGAAGCAGGCTCACAGCAGAGGAGCCTGATGTGGGGCTTGATCCCAGGACCCCAGGATCACGCCCTGAGCCGAAGGCAGACGCTTAATGACTGAGCCACCCAGGCGCCTCATCATTGGGGCCCTCTTGTGTTAAAATTGAAAACCACCATCACTTAAAACCCAATACACAATCTGTTTATTTTTGAAGATTATTTGAGAGAGAGGGCGTGCATGTGCAAGTGGCATGAAGGGGGTTAGGGGCAGAGGGACAGACTCTCAAGCTGACTCCCTGCTAATGGGGGAGCCAGCCACCCAGGAGCACCCTGTTTACTTTTTGTGAAAAGTTGAACGCATTGGGGTCCCTGGGTGGCTCAGTCGTTAAATGTCTGACTCTTGATTTCAGCGCAGGTCTTGACCTCCGGGTCATGACATCAAACCCTGCACTGGGCTCCGCGTTCAGCGGGAGTCTGCTTGGGATTCTCTCTCCCCTTCTCTGCCCAGCTCCCTGCTGGCATGCACATGTCCTCTCTCTGATATAAATAAATAAATAAATCTTTAAAAAAATTAATGGCATTACCTGAGTTACAATGATAATGATTTGGTATTAATGCTGGGGAAAAAAATCCTCCCATTTAATAATACTCCTTCTTTCCTAAAGTATATGCAGCTAAAACAGCATACTTGTGGGTAAGTTTGGCAATGCATCCTTTTGAGAAGTTTCTAAAGCCACACAGTATCTGTGAAATTGGAGCATTTACACAGGAGGCCAACATTCTGACTGGACCCCCCTCGAGGCAGATCCTAGGCTGAAGACATGTACGACCACTTAACTCACGATATCCAGACTTTCCTACACCAGTTTTATTTAAAACACAAGTTATTTCTCTTTCTTGTAATGGCAAATGGTTCAAATAATGCTGAACATGAATCATTGACTAATACAAGGACTTTAAATATGAAACAAAAATATTTTTAAAAAAGCAAAAGAATAAAGGTTATATACAAAAGGGACCTGGAATCTTGAAGCTGATTCCAAAAATGAAATGAGTAGAAAATCTGTGGTGAAACCAGAACATTCCACCCCTGCTTTGGAGAAGGGCTATTATACAACATTCAGTCAGCTGAAGATGGATTGGTAGAGAGGTGTGTCTGTACATAAATTTCAAGTCATTTTTGCTTGTGCAGAATCATCCAGATCTTCCCAAGACTGAATGGGCAGTCCTGTGGCTTTCTTCCTTTTCCATATTCCCAACAAGGCTACATGAGGTTCAACTCTTGATGAGCCGCTTACAACAGCAGTTCCTTAGGAGCCAACACGACAGGTGGATCAGATTCCCCTATGAGAAACAAAACTGGCCACCCACAGCAAAATATCAAAACGGACAAGTCCTCCTTTCCTCTTCCTTCCGATTATGTACAATATGTCTCCTTTCAAGACTCTTATCCCCATCATACTTGTTCCTTCACAAGTCTAAACCTTGAGGTGATATGAAGGAGACTGACATGAAGAAAATTCAATTCAGAAATGAAGAAAACTGGAAGGTATACAATACACCCCCAGAGCGTCTCAATAATCCCCGCTACGGTACAAGTCAGTGTACTGCTACTGTCCATACATAAATATTGGCAGCTTGGAGGAGTTCATTTTTTTCCCCTCTGGTGGTTAAAGGGTACCAAATAAATACTGGGCAAGAGGAGTTTGCTGGGAGAGTTAGAAATAAAAAATTAACCAATTGTAATTCCTGTGATAATTCAATGCCAGTAGGAGGCAAGTACTGAAGAAGAGAAGGGACAACTTTCATGCTAAAAAAAGAAGTCCTCTAATTGTTATGTCACCATCTCTTATTAAGAATCCAGGGAATCCCAGAAATAGAAAATTAGTTTCAGAGGACCCCTGAGGCACTTTAAAGCCTTAAAAAATTACAGTAATAATAAATTAGCTATTGCTCTTCAGAGGCTTACAGAGCAGCAGAAGCACGGAAATCAGGTTGAAAAAGTTATGTCCAGATTACAAGCTTCCGGAGTTGCTCAGCCTTCTCTAAAGCTTAGTTGAATCTCCAAATACCTTTAAAAAGACATACAATTTAACGCAGACGGAGTGGATCTTCTGTTTAGGGTAGTGTGAAATTTGGTCCTTACTGGCAGCAGCTGGTCTTCATCCTTTTCAAACTCAGGTTACATTAATAAGTACATTAAGACAATACATCAAAGAAATACTACAGCAAAAGGGAAAAAAGCCCAAACTGACAAACACCTCAAGGAGTCGCTAAGTTCTCTTGCACCCTTCAACTTGGATCTCCCTCTCAGTTTTTTTGTGGAGAGGTGTAAGACAGAACATCTTTCTCACAGATGCTAAACCATGGCATCAAATGGACAAAATGGTTTATCAAGGGACTTTAAAAATCTGACCCCAAGGAATCCAGGACACATACAGGTAATTCAGAGGTATACTTCTGATTTGGGGCAAATTCTAGACTAAAGAAATGATCATCTTGGGTAAAGGTTATAATAGATGAAACTAAATCCAGTTTTTTTTTTTTTTTTTAAATGTTCTACTGCCTTCAGCTATCAATCATCTCTGACAGCTCAAGCAGAAGGTCATCTTCATCTTTCCCAGGATCCAAGTCGATCTCAGCTTCTAATTTGCCTCCTGAAATCTCCCATATTAGTTTCTCAAAATCATCCTCCACAGAGAGCGGGGGCTTTCCTGTTGAGGTGGAGCTGAGTCGGCGAGTTTTCGTGGCCATCTGAGATGAAGAAGGGCCAGATACTTCCGGTGGGGAGGAATCTGAAGAGGACTGGGTTGGAGGCAGCACAAGACTGCAAGGGAAAAAACCCAAAAGATTATTAGGAAACTGCCCTTTGTTAATGGTTGACTGAATGGTCCCACGTGGTTTCAGGAACACAAACAGCGAAGAGTTATTTCTGATAACAATATAACACAGAATTGTTTTACTGATTTGGGACAAGGCATTTTCACCCTTTTAAAAAGCGATTCAGACAGATACTTAAAACATTGTAAAAATAATGCAGTCAATATATAAACAGTGGCACCCAAGGAGAACGGCAACCCTGCATGCATATCACGTTTTCTTGTAATTAACTGGAAGTTCAGCAGATTTATTTAAGTTGGCTATTAAGTTGGTCTGAGTGGCTAAGTTGGACATATTGGAAGATTTATTTAGTAGTGTCATTCTCTAGAGAGCACAAATAATAATAGTGGCCTAAAGTTTGGTTAAGAAGAATTACAAGGTATTACCTGTCTCTAGGTTTTTCCATCTCAGGCACAGTGACTGACTTGTCCTCAGAAAAGAGTGGGACAACCGCCTACAGAAGTAAAAGGAACGTACCTCAGTGGGAGTCAGGCTTTTTTTTTATTAAGCATATTCATTTACTTTGCCACTTTCTCAGAATCATGGTTATCTTTCTTTAAGCCTGGAAATCCAAGAATAAATAATCCAAAGGACTCTTGAGTGCAGAAATAAGCAAAATACCTTGCTACCAAGAATCCGCTTAAAAAAAAAAAAAAATTCCATTCTGCCACTCCACGAATGTCTAACTGTGAATGCAGAATACAGTAATAACCTGAACAACTAAAAGACTTCGGAAATGGCAGAAGTAGCACACAGAGAGCTAGCAGAGTGACTCTTCCCCCCCTTCCTACCACGCTGACCAAAGCACCATACCATCTAGCTGGATCTACTTCTTACCACAGCTGCTTTTCTGGTGGGGCTTTCCTGCAGGACACCGCTGGAGCTGAGTGGCTTCACAGCTGCAATGACAGCAGGGTGGACCTCCACTGCCTTGCGTTTGGGGGCCAATTTGGGGGATGAGACAACTTTAACCACAGATGGCTTCACATTGACTTTGGGTTTAGCTACAAGGGACAGAAAATATCTGATTAACAGCTAGAATAATTCTTTTACATGGAAAATAACTTAGAATATCAAAATTCCTTCACAGTAGTAGAAACACCACACATACACCCCAAATTGAAAATAACCCATACACAATGTACTCTACAATGTGGCCATCATGCAGATGTATACTCAAATAATTCCTTTCACTGGTCTTGAATTTGCTACTATTCTTCCATTCCCTGGTGTTTTTCTTCTTCAAAACCAGAGGAAACATGCACCACAGAGAGCTTTTATTCCCTCAATGAGGTGTAACTGACACAGAACATTGTATTAATTTTGGGTATACGACATAATGATTTAACATTTGTATATATGGTGACTATCTGATTGCCATGGTAAGTCTAGTTAACCCATACCATACACAGGTACAATTCTTTGTGTGAGCACTTTTAAGATCTACGCTCCTAGCACCTTTCAAATATACAATACAGTATTGTTAACTATAGTCTCCATGCTAGGTTACATCCCCGTGACTTATTTAAAAATGTGGAATGCTTCATGAATTTGTGCATCATTCTTGCACGGGGGCCATCCTAAGCTTCTCTGGAGCATTCCAATTTTAGTACATGTGCTGTTAAAGCGAGCTTTACACAAAGCTTTTTATTTTATTTTTTAAATATTTTACTTATTTATTTGAGAGAGTGAGTGAGCAAGCAGGGGGAGGGGGAAAGGGAGAGGGAGAAGCAGACTCCCCACTGAGCAGGGAGCCTGATGTGGGACTTGATCCCAGGAGTCTGAGATCATGACCTGAGCCGAAGGCTTAAATGACTATGCCACAGGTACCCCTAGACAAAGCTTTTTAAACGGCAATTTTCAATTCTGAGAAAGGAGCTTTATCTTTTTAAGCAGAATTATCAGAAACACTACTTTCCACCTGTGTGACAAGTATAAAACACAAATGGAATTTTACTTAATTGTTACTAGGGAGTTACTGGAAACTTGGTAATTTTCAAATCCTAAAGCAAGACACACTAGTAAAACCACTCACCTTTACCCCTTTTTTCCAAGGTCTGTGCTGCACATTTCACATTCAATATTGAGTCCCCTATGCCTGAGGTTTCTACCTCTGCCTTTTGGGACGACTTTGTGGGAAGCCGCTTTGTCAGGTGCCGTGTGAGGCCCGGCACAGCAGTGAGCACCGGCTTCTCTGCTATCTGAGTATTGCGAGAGTCTACGTCTCCCCGGAGGGGTGTCAAAACTGATTTTTCCTTCTGTGAGGTTCCCCTCTCCAGCTGTTTCTGCATGTGCTTCTCTCTCATGGTCTCACATCTCTTGACTTGAATTTTAGTGATGCCAACTCCTGTGGTCTCTTCTAAAGCCTGTGGGTAAATTTAAATGACAGATTTAAAATTTCGTACCTCTAACAATCTGTATGATAATTATTATTTGTAAGTTACCAGGTTTTATAGCTCAATTAAAACAACAACCGAAAAAACTTGGGGTGTCTGGTTGGCTCAGTTGGTAGAGCAAGTGACTCTTGATCTCGAGGTTGTGAGTTCGAGCCCCACGCTGGGTGTAGAGGTTACTTAAAAAATAAAATCTTAAAAACAAAACAAAACAAAAAACTTGTTTAAAAGAAAAAAAATACACCTGAAACTAATATGTCAATTTTATCTTGATTAAGAAAATCTTGTTTATAAGTTACTGGGCTGACATCTATGTAAAACAGAGTCTTTGATATTAAATAGAAAATACCAAGCTGAAGATCAAAGTTAAAGATGTGTGAACAATGAAAACCCCAATTTTACAGACTTACACGGTCATGACCCTCTGTCAAAGACAAATGCCTCCTAATAACCAGACACTCGCACAAAGATTTATGTACAATGATGTTCATTACCTTAATTGTGCAGAACAAAATCTAAATGTCCAGAAGATTATATTGACATGATAGAACATTATGGGGTCAGTAAAAACTAACACCCCAAACAATAACGAATATTGCAAAATAAAAGCACACTGCAAAATGATACACTATAGAGTTCTCAATTACTTTCTAAGCATGAGCTAAACAATGAAAAAGTTCACATACATAAGTACATAAATAAAAGGCTTGAGAAAAATCCATGAAAAAAAGCTCATGATTGTTATATCTGGGTTGCAGAATTATAGGGTTTTTAAAATTCTTTTAAAAAATAAAAGTCTGCAAATTTTGTACATTGAGTGCCATTATGCTTAGTTTAAAAAACATTAAATGGCCAATTAAAAAAAAAAAAACTTTTAAGGGGGCAGAGAACACAGATATAAACAGAAGTACAGAAAATTCTCGTAGAAAAGTATAAGCATAATGCAAGATTGTTTACCTCAATTATCACTGAAGTGTTAAATAGAAATTTATTATGCTAAAACTGAAAGGTACATTTTATCATTCATCTGGCCTTTGCTTGCCATGAACAAAACTATGAAATGATCTTATTAAATAAACTCACCTCCTTAGCCTCTGTTCTAATAACACTGCTCTGGGAAGCAACTTCACTTCCTTCTTGAAGTTTCTTCTCTTCTTTTATACCTATATTCACATTAATCACATCATTAATTATTTCATTAGGCTGCAACTTCAGGAACAGGTTAAAGCAAAACTTTTCTTAATGAAAATAAAGATAGGACAAATAAAATTGTAGATGAGGCCCATTCATCCTCATGAAGTTTCAAAATGCACCTTAAAATATCAAAAGTCTATATAGCACTCCTGTAAAGAACTTCATTTGATCCAGTGTTTTTCAAAGTTATCTCAGTAAAGTTCTCAGAGAACTCCTATGAAAATCCTATGGAATACTGCCCTTTGAAATATGATTTGGGGAAGTGGTACCACAGACAAGTTGTGGTGTTACCTGGTTTTTTTGTGATTCGGAGAAGCCGCCTTGCCCCTGGGGCGGCCTCAGGCTGAGGCTGGGAGCTGGCGCCGCTCTCAGAGCTCTGCTGTCCCCGCAGGGCCTTCTCCTGTTTAATTTCCTCCAGCGTCTTGATGTGCACCTCCTGCATCGACTTTGTTCTGCCTGCGGGCTCCTCTGATTGTCCTTTGCTGGTAACTACAGGTGGCAAAACCACTGTTTTTTTAATTTCACTCTCGGGCTTTAGCTTGATGCAAGTTACATCCTTTTTGCTTTTTTGCCTCTCTGCTTCCTGCTGCCGATGTTTCTTTTCAGCCAGGACCTCAGAGAAGGTTTTGATTCGGATAGTGGAGGGGCTTCTTGTTCCGAAAGTAGAATCGTCAACTTTTGAAGGTCCTTCTGTCTTGAGTTTAGGTTGCGATTCTCCACGTTTCTGACTAGCTTTTTCAAGAAGAATTTCTTCTAATGTCTTCACATGGATCTCACCAACTTTAGTGACTCTCTCTGTTTTCATGGGCGGGGGTGGGGGGGGAAACAAGTCACTGTATTTAGAGTTCACCTCTTTTTTTTTTTAAAAGATTTTATTTACTTATTTGACAGAGACAGACAGCCAGTGAGAGAGGGAACACAAGCAGGGGGAGTGGGAGAGGAAGAAGCAGGCTCCCAGCAGAGAAGCCTGATGTGGGGCTCGATCCCAGAATGCCAGGACCACGCCCTGAGCCTAAGGCAGACGCTTAACGACTGCGCCACCCAGGCGCCCCTAGAGTTCGCCTCTTTTCTTTTTCTTTCTTTTTTTTTTTAAAGATTTTATTTATTTATTTGACAGACATAGAGACAGCCAGCGAGAGAGGGAACACAAGCAGGGGGAGTGGGAGAGGAAGACGCAGGCTCTTAGTGGAGGAGCCTGATGTGGGGCTCGATCCCAGAATGCCAGGATCACGCCCTGAGCCGAAGGCAGACGCCCAACCACTGCGCTACCCAGGCGCCCCCCTAGAGTTCACCTCTTAACAACTTATGCTCTCTCTACTCTTGGACCAAGGCAGAGTCATAACAGAGTGGTATCATGTAGGCAGGTAATTAAAATGATCAAAGTATAATAGTTTCAATTTCAGTTTTAAAATACTGCAACATTTCAGGTAGTGGCCCTCAAGGAAAACTCTTAGGTGGCAAAAATTACTGATTTGTTGGAGTTCTATTCAGAAGCTTATTCCTGAAGAATCTCAAAGCCATTTATTAGTTGGAGACATCTGTCATTGTAAATCTTAACAAAATGGCAATTAATTCTTCCATTCACTTATAAACATGTGCTGGACACTGCTAGAAATATAATGGTAACCAAAACACAATCTCTGACCACATGTAGTTTACAGTAGGATAATAGTAACTTTGTGGGTTTTTTTTTTTTTTTTTTTTAAAGTAAGCTCTAAGCCCAATGGGGCTTGAACTCATGATCCTGAGATCAAGAGCTGCACTGCTGCCTTACTGACTGAGCCAGCCAGGCACCCCAATAATGTTAACTTTGATAAAGGAAGTATACTACTACATAGGAGCATATAGCAAGAACCCCAACCTTTATCTAGGAATTGGTTAAGGGAAGCTTTTCAGAGGAAGTAACGTTTAAGTGATATCTGAAGGATGAATAGGAGGTAAAACAGGTAACAAGACAGAAGAAAAATGGGAAAGGCCCAGAAACTGGCATGCCACTGAAGAGCTATTTTTAATGATATGTTAGCCATTCTGCATCCGTTTAAAGAGCAAATTTCACACTTGACAGATATGCTCGTCATCATTACTGAAGGGCTAAAAGAAATAATGAAGTAATGTGGGAAAAACAAGAAAAATATGGAGACTGTACACACAGGTTTGATAACTGAATGACAGCTTTTTTTTTTTAATTTTATTTCTTTATTTGTGAGAGAGAGAGGGAGAGAGCACAACCACGGGCAAGGGGCAGAGGGAGAGGGAGCAGCAGAATCTCTGCTCCCCGGGGCTTGATCCTAGGACCTGACCTGAGCCAAAGGCAGACGCTTAACCAACTGAGCCACCCAGGTGCCCCTGAATGACAGCTTTTAATGAAAGAACCAAAACAAAAAATAACTTTTAGCAACCTTAAACATATGTTTGGTTTCACCTTCTGATCTTTTGAACATGCTGTCCCTTCTACGGAGAATATGCCCTATTGGTCTCATTCTCCTGCTGCCTAGTTTTAACTGAGTTCAGTTTAGAACCTGACACCCGCTAATCTAGTTTATTTCTCCGGTCACAGCACTGCTCCCACAGTACTACAACTGCCCGCATTTCCGGCTGTACTAGATACTTCATGAGAACTGACTGTATGTAGTTACCGGAAACAGCTTAGTACAGTACCTGTACATAGGAAGCACTCACAGAGATACTGAATTACTTCCTTAGGCTTTTTAAATAAAAATTCTTCCATTTAAAGACGGCAGACTGATCTCAAAATTACCACTCCAAGGAAGTGGGTGAATGGTGACATGAAGATCGTTTCCCCACTCTACCTACATTTTATCAAAACAATAGAGAAAGACATTAAAAACAGAATAAATCCACAATAGCAGTAGAAAACAAGGCTGCCAGTGGTAGAGCATAAATCTCGAGGGACTGGATTTCTGAGATAAGACAGCAGCTATCTGAATTTACAGAAAAAGAGAAAAAGAACAAATGAAACTATAGGAGTGAGATCTGTTCTTCCCAGCAGAGCCAAAGAAAACTGCCAAACTAGTAGGAAAAGCAACAGTGTGTAGAAATGTAAGGATGGCCTACAGAGCAGCTGGGCCAGTCACGACCTTCCCCTGGGAACTGCTCCCTGAAAAGAGGCGAATCTTTTCTCCTGGGGAGAAAAGCTGGGGAGGGGAGCAAGTTAGGAGGCTGAGGCTGAAGGGAGAAGATGAACAAATGCCAAGCAGAAAAAGAACAGGGGAGAAGAGGAAATAGGAAAGCTAGGGAAGGAAGCTTTCTTACTGGTAATGGTATGGGCCCCCAGCCCTCGAGCCTGCAGCCCACACACACCAGCTACCTTTCAGCGTGCCCTCCCTGCCTCAGGCAGCCCTCACTTGTGTCTCCCAGCCAGGAGAGAGGACCCCTTGGACATCAGACCTTTAGCACCTCCACAGGAAACCCAAGTGCTATGAAAAAAACAACATTAAAAGTAAACCAAAACAAACAGAAATGATGAAGATGACAAAATAATACACACTTTTTTTTTTTAAGATTCCAATTAGAAACTCCAGGGTAGCCTGAAATCAGGCTGTGAAACAGGGAGAAACCAGAGAACAAAAAAAAAAAAGGTCTTGGAAGATAAAAAAACACAGGTGCCCAAATAAATCCCACCAAAGGAACTGAATAATAATAAAAAAAAGACAAAGCTGGTCAAAAATCAGCCATCTAGAAGAGGCTTGGCAAACCACAGCTGATGGGCCCAATGTGGCCATGGCCTCAATCGTGTATACAGTGTGATTAGGACACAGCTGCACAGACACGTACACACTGCACAGCACTGCTTTCCCAAGACGACGGCACAGTGGAGTGGCTGTGATGAAACCGCAAAGCAACACCTGAAATAGTTACTCTCTGACCTTTCATAGAGAAAGTCTGTCATTCCCTGACCTAGATAATAAAGCCAAGCAAAGATCATAGAAGGTGAGGCAAAAATCAAAACCAAATGAAGAAACAAACAAAAAGCCAAGCAGCGGAGAGCATGAAGGCAAGGTTAGAAGACACGTGAAGCCTATGTCCTGAAGTTCCAGCCTCTGCCTGCTAAGAATGCCACGGAGAAACCAAAAGAAGAGTGGGAAGACATACTCAGAGAAATGAGAGGGATGTTTTCTAGAACTAAGTCCTCAGATTTGAAGGGCCCACTGAACACTGGGCTGAATGAACCAAAAGTGCCATGTTGAGACCTAGTGTACAAAAGTCCCAGCACAGTGGGGAGGAATAAAGAGAAGTTCTAAAAGTTCCTGAAGAATACACCCAGGTTCTTTACAAAAGAGTAAGAATGTATGACATCAGACTCTCTTTTTATGATGCTGGTAAAAATCTTAATATACAAACCAGATAAGGATAGATGAAAAAAGAAAACACGGACATAAAAATTAAAAAGCCTCAAACGGAGGGGCGCCAGGCTGGCTCAATCAGAAGAGCGGTGCACGAAAGAGCACACGGGCGGGGTACAGGCTCATTCTACTATTCTGGAAACTGTGTACATAAATACACTAAGCGGTCAGACCTTGCAATGTAAAAGGTTTAAAAAGGAAAGAGTACAGAATATAGAGAAGAAAATTATTTTGGTGTATTTTCTGCAGTCTTTTCCCCAGGCATTTATTTTTATCTTTACAAAACTGGAATCATCTCATACATAAGGATGTTATTTCTGAGAGTAAGTTTCTATAATAAGAAAATAAACTTCATCACCCCCACAAAATAATTCCAAAGGTCAAAAGCAATATATGTTCTTCTGTAATCTTTCTTCATTCAATACAATGTGAGAAGTTTTTCAAATCGTTATTGTTCAAGATGACTTATTTTGTCATTTATTATTATTATTATTTTTTAAGATTTTATTTATTTATTTGACAGAGACAGAGACAGCCAGCGAGAGAGGGAACACAAGCAGGGCGAATGGGAGAGGAAGAAGCAGGCTCACAGCGGAGGAGCCTGATGTGGGGCTCGATCCCAGAACGCCAGGATCACGCCCTGAGCCGAAGGCAGACGCTCAACCGCTGTGCCACCCAGGCGCCCCTGTCATTTATTATTTTTGTACGTAACTACCTAAGTTGAATTTTTGTTGGATATTTAGGTAGTTTCTAATTTCTTACTACTGATGCTATGGTGAACTGATCACTTCTTTTAAGAAGAGAATTCATGGGGCGCCTGGGTGGCTCAGTCAGTTAAGTGTCTGCCCTCAGCGAAGGTCATGATCTCCGGGTCCTGGGATCGAGCCCCCGAGTCAGACTTCCTGCTAGGCAGGGAGTCTGCTTCTCTCTCTCTCTTTCTCTCTCCCTCACCACCCCCGCCGGCCCCTCTTCACTACTCGTTCTCTCACATAAATAAAATCTTAAAAAAAAAAAAAAGGGAGAGAGAGAATTCATACCAGTGAGTTATCAATTACTTAAAAATAATAAATAAATAAATAAATAAATAAAACCACAAAAAACACAAGCCCTAACCTAACTGCAACAGGAAAATAACAGAAAAAGTAAAGATTGTTACGGCAAGGAAAAAAATATCAGAAGCTGGTCTTAGGGTTTACCTACCTGCTGCCTCCTCACTGTTGGGACCAGCTGACATGCCTAATCGCTCCTTCAGAGACTTGGAAACGTGAACTGTAAAAAAAAATGTATTTTAAAAACCAAAAGTTGAACAGAGACCTTTTTTTTTTTCCAAGTTCACAAATTATGTTTGTCTTATTTTTCTTTTCCACAGAACAAGACCTATGCAAATCATGGATTCCCTAGAGCACTTTGGAAGACTCAAAAAAAAAATAATCTTGTTTTAGATCTGAAAAGCAGAAACTATTGAATTCAGGGAAATAATTTTGTTATTGTACAAACTTCTTCTATAATCTTAATGGCATCAAAAGGCCCCCCCCAATCTATTTAAAATGTGCTTTTTAGTTACGAGAACTTTTAATATGATCGATAGGCAAGGAAAAAAAGGTTATGACTGCGAAGAAAAAGAGTAACTTGTCTGCTCTGAGAATACAAGAAAGACCCTGAACAAAAACATCTACTCATCAAAGCCTCTTGGGCTAGAGGAAAAGTGGAAAGAAGTTTCTCACCTTCAAGAGAAGGTAAAACTAAACACAATAAAAAGGGAAAAAAACCCCACCTATTCTTTTAGTAATTAACACCAATGTTTCACTGCCAAGTCATAAAAGGAAAAGAAATTCCAACCTTGACTTCTTTCTATAAATAGAACTTCAGCCACGTAATCATTTTAACTCCCAAATATCTCAATTAACAGTCCACATCTCTCCATACCAACTTTTAGAACACTAAATCTATGCCACTAACTCCTCTTGTCTTGATTATTTTATTAACACCCTGCTACCTCATATCCTGGACAGCACCCTTGTCCCCTCCTACTCTTTTCTCCATATTTTGGGCAGGGTGGTTGTTCTAAAATGCAAATCTGAGCTTTTGTTCCTTGTTTATAACCGTCCCATCGTTTGCTACTAAGCCCAAACTCTCTACCACGCTTTAAAAGGCTTTATATAATCCACTTCTCTCTTCCTCTCCAGTCAACATGCTCTTTACCCCAATTCTATGTTTCAGTCATACTTGGTCCCTTGAGTATATCCTGGTTTTTTAGCTCTGTGCCTTTGCATATGTTATTCTCTCTGCCTCGGCACAGCCTCTGGTCCTTCAACTTCACCTGCCTAATTCCTAACTCATGTTTCAGGTGTAGGCTTCAACATAATTTGCCCTGGGAACCCTTCCCGACAGATGGTAACAGCTGTGCCCTTCCAGTGAGCTTCCACAATACTGTGCACTTTTTCCATCACAGAATTTATCACAATATATGTAAATATTCCTATCTGCCATTATTGTATAAGCTCCTGAGGACTGTGAGGGTATTTATTTTATCCAGTGGCATCTCCCTAGAATCTAGCAGAGTGAATACTCAAATGTTTATTGAATAACGCAGACACAAGATAATTTAATTTACCTGAACAAAAAAGAATGATGAACCATACCTGTTAACATCACAAGAGACAAGTGTCAAGGTTAAAACGCACACACACACAGAGTACATGAGAACGAAGATACCTTTCTTTGGTGCTTTATCAGTGTTTGTTTCTGTAGCTTCCACTTTCTTCCCTAACCTCTGTGCGAGGCTACGCTTTAACGGAGGATCGCTGTCACCACCTACAAACGGAGAGAACGTAGTTCAAGAGTTCTAAACAATCTTCAACAAGGTCAAGAAATACAAGCAAAACAGAAAGCACAGAATAATTGTGTCAGTTTTCTGCATTTATATAGTGTGATCATTCACTAGTGTCCTTAGAGAACTCAATGTCAGAGAATAAAAATGTCCCGGAAAGAATAAATAAGGAAAGGGACAAAAAGCAGAACGTACAAATCAGTATCTATCAAATAACTGACTAAAACTACAAATGGAGAATGATAAGCTCTGATTAAGGCCAAAATTCAGAATTAGGAATATATGAAAAAAACTTCACATACAAAAAAATCTTAAATGGCCACTTGCAGAATTCTAGGCATAGCTGTGGTTAAATGCACCCGGGATGTTCCTGGTGGTCAGCGAAGGAACTGTTATATTTCCTGTGACATGAAAACTTGGAAGACCAAATAGCCCCCTCTCTTCAACTGTAGATGAGAAGTCTAAGGTTATGAAAAGTTCTATCTTACTCAAGTCACCAATTAGTGATAGAGCCAAGACCTTACCGGGTTCCCTGACTCATGGTTTATTACATTACACTGTTCTTTATGAGAGCTGTTTAAATGTCACAAGTTAAAAACTGTTCTTCAGATTCCTTTACTAAAGATAATCTTTGCAGGGTCCCATTAAAAATCCGAAAGACCCTACACAGGGTATGATTCTCTCTCTACTCTCACTTATAATTTAAATGTGAGACCAAAAATCACAAAGTTTATATGTATGTGGACATTTAAAAAGCTGTATTTTTTACCTAAAATTTCTCAGGCAGTGAAAATGGTTATCAAAGAAAACACAAAACAGGTAAGATTTCATATTTGCCAGCACATTTTAAGAAGAGTATGAAGAAATAGCTGAAATCAGAGATTTTCAAAATTCTTTTGAGACACACACATTAGGGTTACGTACATGACAGTTCAATAATATGATAAAACACTTCCCTAAACATAAAATAGCATTAACAGACTCAGGGACCAAATTTCTATTAACTGGACACCTTTTCCCCTCTAAAAAACTCAAATTTCGATTTGTCCAAAGAGACAAAGAGGTATCTTCTTTACTGTTTTTTCAACATAGTACCTTCTAAAAAGCTGGTTATAATCTACTTAAATTTTAACACTATAAATTTCTATAATTCAATAAAATGCAAAACGCACATGTGAAAAAGAAATTTTATAAGTTCTTCCAGTCAAGAATTCAGAGGGACCAGCAAATAAATCAATACCGACAGGACACTGTATAAAGACAGTTTTGGAGGACATTATCATGTTAATGCACAGAAGAAAACAAAAGATGTGCACAAAATTCATCTCACCTACTGAAAATTTTCGTTTTCCCAGTCTCTCGGTGAGACTCAATCTTACCAAGGGTTCTTCTCCTGAAATAGCAAAAACAGAATTTCTCTATTACCCAATTTTTCTGAATTCAGTTAACTAATAATGGGTACAAAATATGCTCTGATATCATGAGCCCACCCAGAAAGTCTCTTGAAAATCAGATCTCGTATTAAGACTGTCACACGGGGGAAAAAAGGTTTAATCTATTAAATAATAATTTAAATAGCCAAATGCCCAGCTCAAAGGGAATCAATAATACAGCCCTAATTATTAACAGGAGCCAAGTATATGAAGACGGGCGTGTTCTAATCAATTGCTTACGAAACCCAAGCTATACTTTTGCTTGTGCACTTAGAGACGCTAAATGAAATCAGACTCTACTGCTAACTCTCATGTATTGATAACCAGCAAAAAGTGAGCTCTCTTTCCTCTAATTCTTTGTTGTTTGAACAGCACATTTAAATGTATCTGTATACTATAATTACTTGTGTCGTATGTCTTACCAGGTTTAAAACTATTAAGGGAAAAGGCTTACATTTCCCTATAAAATTAAAGAGTTTATTATAGTTCTTTACCCACAATGGGCAGTCAGTAAATTTGCTGAATGGATACAGATAAAGTAAATGTAAAAATTAAATACACCTAAATGCTGAGAGCTGCCTGAGCAAGAATTTCAACCTTTGAAGTAAGATCAAATGCACTGGTTTTTCTTTTCATCCTTCTATCTGACCAACATACTAAAGTCTTCCCATAAATACATCTGAGGATACACTACACCCAAGGACTTTGCTCTCCCAGTTATTAAAAAGTGGTAGCCTGACAACTCTCAACCTAGACCTACCTATACCTTACCTTGTTTGCTGGAAAGAGTTACTGTCCTCACTACAGTCCGGACATTCTCTTTTTCAGGACCTGGAATGGGCTGAGGTTGGAGTAAAAGACTGGAAACTCCGGAAGAACCTTCTGAATAAAGCAAGTCAAAGAACAGCAAATAATTTATGGAAAATAAAGCTATTATAAGCCAAGAAATTTTGTTTTGTGATCAGTTAAATTCAGTACAGACCATGGATGACTATAAGCCAGTCTTTCTGCTCTTATCTGCCTACAGTGAACTGGGGTGGGGTGGGAGAGAGGAGATAATCCCTATTTCTTATCTGCTTTGGACACAAGGTAAAAAAATATATATATATAAAATTTTCAGTGACTTAGGCACTCAATCTACTTTTATTTACCAAAAGGCTAACATTTGAAAGTTAACCTGAAACACACCAGCCACCAAGTGTGTCAATTCAATCTTTTAAAATTGAATCCAATCATCTGCAAAACACAACTCCAAGGTTCCTACAGGACAAGCTTTAGCAAGCAAATACTTAGAGCCAACCATTTGATCCTTTCTAAACAATACATTTCACACTGTATCTGTAATTTTTAGGGGTGGAAATAAAGACTGACCAGGCTGAGGCAAGCTCTAGAAGAAAATTCTAGCAGCTCCTAAGAAGTATTCATCTACTATAAGACAAAGATTTCCCTCTCTCAATGTGATTTAAAGTTGTTCTTTGGAGCTGTATTTCTGAAGATAAAGCAATTCTTTCAAGTACTGAAAAAGCAGCCCTGACTTAAATAAGTCTGTGTTTTATACTTCAAACAAGCCACAGAAGTTAAAATCTATGTGCTCATTTTGGCTGCTGCCAGTGTCCTTAATCTTCTAAGTGTCCCTGTTACTCTTCTCCAGCAAAATCCAACAGTCTGTGTCAAAACTGATGACTTACCACCTTGCTTCTTGGATTTTTCCTTCATTTTCTTTGACTTAATTTCCTCAAGAGTTTTTATTCCAAAATTCAAACATTCACCTGAGAAACCCAAATAGAAATCACATGAAGAACTAACACCTCATGCCCTCTGCATTTTATTTGTGCACAAGCACTCGAATGTTTTCTGAATGAGTAAGAGAAAGCACGTGTCAGGATGGGTGTGTGTATAGTGGGGTCAGGGGAGAGAGAGGGGGTGGTGCTCGGGATCTAAATTTCAAATGTACTGAAAATAGTTTGGGCACATTCAACAGAGCTCTCAGATTTATGAGCAGGAAGCAGCATCAACGCAGCCTCTTCTTACCTTGCTTCAAACTGACCCCAGGTTTCCGGGCAGAGGCTGTCCGTAATCCATTATGGACTTCGGGAGGCGGTTGCAGGATGGGTGTTTTAGTTTCATCACCTTCCTCAGAAAACTGATCTATGTATCGACATGGGAGGCAAATTTACAATTAACAGCAGGCCCAAGCTTTAATCCTGATTCCAAGTCACTGAGTGACCCTGACCATTTATTTGCCTTAAAGAAAGAGCTGACACTTACCATCATCATCTTCATCATCATCTGCAGCATTGATTACTACTGGTGGATGGGTGGGGCTGGGAACATTTTCTGAACTTTCTACTTTCATAACACTTCGCAGCTGAGGGGAGGGATTAGACTGGACAGACAATTTGTTCTGTTGAACTGTGAGCTGGTTAGCCTTCACTTCCTCTTCTGGTGACTCAGGCACAGTGGGCAACACAGCTAGACATAATATCAGTCATAAATTAAAAATAGAAGATAAAATCCCAATTCATCAAAAATCTCCAACCACATATGCTGTTTGGTGCTTTTCCTTATGACCACTTATGTATTTTTACCTGATTTCGCCATTTTCACAATTAGGTTCTAAACTCCCAGGGAGAGGAAAAAATGGCTTTTAGCTAATAACTCGTCACTGCACACAAACACAATCAAAGTAGGTGTTCAAAAGACAGAATAATCTGGAGGCTAAATGTATAAAATTATTTGCAAATTCTAGACATTTAAATATTTTCATACTGAAATTCAAAGCTTTTTGATCAACAAAAAAGTAGTTGTTAAAAGACATAGTAGATAACACTTCAGAACTAAACCAGAGAAGCAAGCCCACTTTTTTCTCTTAAATACAGGGGGGAATATGTAGCCATTAAATTTCAATTACATAAGATGTGGCTCTTAAATGGCTGATCATGCCAGTAGGAAATGTTAAAGGAGATTTTGGAAATAAAAACTAGCTTTTGGGGGGAGTATAAATTTTATTTTAGATTATAGCCTAGAGTCGGGTTGGCAAACTTCTTCTGTGAAGAGCTAGGTATTAAGGTACTTTAGGCTTTGTAGACCTCTGTGTCTCAACTCTGCAGAAGGAGCAGAAAATCTGGCCACAGAAAACATGTGAATAAATGGGCATGGCTTCCTTCCAATAAAACTTAATTTTGTAAAACAGGTGGAGGACCAGATTTGCCAAACCGTGGCCTGGAGAATCCAGTTTCTTTTGGAAAACTCACTGGGTCTGATAAGAAAATGGGAAATGAAGCTATACTAATCTGAACTGTCATGCCAAGAAACATCTGGGAGGCAGCATGGCTTTTGGTAACAAAGTTTTAATCCTGACTGTGATACTTAACTTGTTTATGACTATGACTATGTACAAATCATTTAACCTTAACTAAAAGTTCAGTTCCCTCATTTATAAAGTGGAAATAAAACTGCTCTCTCCCGAGACTGAAAGGCAGTGTATGTAAAGTACTCTGTATGGCGTACATAGCAGGTGTGCACCAAACAGTAACTATTCTTTTAAAATTAAAAACACATCTCACTTTTGCTTGGAGGTAGGAAAAGGCCATCAACATAACGTCCTCTGTTGTGATGGAAGGCGCAGTTTAGTTTCTGACATCCCATTGGTTGATTCTCCCAGTAACAAGGAATCTCACTACGTTTCTTCTATAGGAAGAAAAAACACATTATTTTCAGATAAAAAAAATGAGGTGTGACCTGTATTAATTTAGTTGTTTGTTTTCTGAATAAAGTTCATTCAGGCTTCAAAACTCTGAGGCATGTGAGCTGATTGTGGGCAGGAGGAAGAGGGGTTGCTGGAAGTGACACTCCGTGCTTGAGGGAGAGATGAAGGGAGTAGGGCAGTAGCTCATCCGCTGTTACTGGAACCCCTAAATGCCTATACTTAATTGAAAGCAGCAGCACAATATATTAGTTAGGGTTATGGAACCAAAGAACCAAAGATAGTGTTATGCTACTTACTGGCCTTGTGACGTTGGACAAATAATTTAATGCCTCTCAGCCTTCGTTTCCTCAGCCAGAGAATGGCAATAACAGGTGCTATCTACTTGGTTTCTTATGAGGATTAAATGAAATAACGTATACGAAACACTTAGCACATAGAAAAGACTCAATAAACTGCAGTTTATTTAAAACTGAAAGCTCAGAGCTTTGAGGAAAATTTTCCCTTTCATGACTTCTCAAAGGAAGGCACAAATAACACACTAAGGACAGCACTTTTCCTTCCCACACTACCTCACGCTTATGAAGGAGAATGAGGAAAAAGATACCCTCACACCTAGAATAAACTGCTGGATTGTAGGTAATATATCCAGCAGAAATAGATACATTAGTTCTAATATATACATTAGATGTGTATAAAGAATGGTTCAAAACAATACTATTTATAATAGCTCCAAAATGGAAACCCAGATGTGTATCAATACCCGAATGGATAAACACATTGCAGTTTATTCGTATAATAGCATGCTATCCAATACTGAGAAGGAGTAAACCATCCCTACACTTCACAGGACAGTGCAGAAGGAAGAAGCCAGACACAGAGAGTACACACTGTGTGATTCCACTGATGGGGAGATCAAAGCAGGCAAAATGTCTCCATGGTGGTCAGGACAGTGGTTAACTTGGAGGGAGTGGTTAGTGACAATCAAGGGACAAAGGGCAAAGACAGATTCCCATCTGTTGGATTATGTTGGATCTCTCATCATAAGCAAGTGAAGGGTTAAAATTCTGAAAATATGAATGAGAGAAACAGAAATAATGACCATCATAGAAAGATCCTCAAATGTATCGAAAAGGGCAAAGATGAAAATCTATTATATTGAGAGACTGAAAATTCGATAGTACACTGTGTCAGTAGGAACGCGGAAGAACCACACAGTCCCATGTACTCATAATGGAAATGTGAATGAGCTCAACATCACTGAAAGGTGGTTTGGTTAACAAAAAAAAAAAAAAAAAAAAGTATTCACAAAATTTATGTCCTGAGTTTATTGCCACATATATGATCACCTATTTTTAAAAAGTACAGCAAATTCCTTTACCTTTCAAAGAATTGGGTAGAATTTATCAGTCTCCTGGCACACCCAAAAGGGTAAATATAGTAATAGCTACCACTGTTTCTTTATGTAAAAATTACAATTATTCAATTACTCCTTCCCCAAGGTAGAACCTAATGCCAATCTTTTTTGCTCCTGGGTTTGTCTTTAAGTTTTTATTTCTTTCCTGGAAGCAGTTTTCAAATTACTGAATGACTTCTGTAATAGTATCCTCTATATACAGGAGTCACATGACATTTATTGTCAGTGTCAAAATCTCCTTATCTTTCCATATCAATAAAGTTTCCCTTTTAAAAAATCCACTTACTGGATTTTGTTTCTAAATGAAAAGTAATACACAAATAATGAAAACCACTTGGAAAATGGTAATAAATGCCTGCCATTCTATCACCCAAAGAGAATCACTTGAGTATAGAATTCTTGGACGTTAAAAAAAAGAAAATTATAAGTGCATCTGGCTGGCTCGATTGGCAAAGCATGAGACTCTTGATCTCGGGGTCATGAGTTCAAGCCCCACATTGGGTGCAGAGCTTAATATTTAAAAAAAAAAAAAAAGAATGAAAGAAAAAAATTTAAATGTCTACATGGACACTGAAAAGAAAGGTATTCCATATAATTGTATAAATTTTTTACTTGGCAACACATCCTCCATAGTAACATTTTCCTATAGAATCATTTCTTCAGATGTTTGAAAGGCTGAACACAGCACATGGTCCAAAGACATATAGCTGATTCTCACTATCGGAAGTAGTTACGTTTATGAAGTCACCATGAATACTAAAACAGCTAATACTGAACCACTCTGCTCCTAAAGGAAACACAGAGTTAGAGTCAGTTAGGTTCCTGCAAGTTTCTGCCACAACATTTTCATCAAACGATCAATACATGAACTGGTTTGTGTTTAAGGACACCTTTATTCATTAACGCTGAACTCAAGGCCAAGAGCACTGTAACTCACAGCTGAATGAAGCTTATCGAATACACTGTACTCTCTACGTAAGGCACGTAAGCTTCCTCGCACTTAGGGACACTACACAGCACTGCCGCACCACACTTGGGGGTCATTTTAATCAGCCACAGAAAGGACAAAATCACCAACAAAAAGGACAAAATGCAAAAAAGATGGCATGAAACAGACCACAAAAAGGACACTTGCTTATAGTATGAGAACTGAAACAAGGTGGCAGAGTGTCACCTTGTCCAATCTCAACCAGGAGTGGGTAAGTCAGGCGACTCAAATTTTTCAGTGCTCTGCACATGTCTGCGGATGGCCTGTGAAAGCACTGCAAGTGCTGATTTGGGGGTTACAGATAAATTTTAGTGAGTAGGCAAATTTGCAAATATGGAACTTATGAATAATGAAAATCAACTGCATACAGAAGGGGTTACAGTAAAAAGGCTCCTTTCCATTCCTGTCTCCACTCCCTGACAGCCACTGTTGTCAAGTTTCTCCTTTATGCTCCTAGAGATTTTAAAAATACACATGCAAATGAAAAACAAATTCTTCTCCCTTTTTTACACAAATGATAGCATATTATGTACCTTATTCTGCCCCTTGCTTTTTCACTGACAATATATCCTATCTTTCCATATCAATAAAGTTTCCCTTTAAAAAATTTTTAACAGCTGTCCAGCATTTCACTATATGAATGTAGCAAATTTGTTTTAAATGAAGGTAATTTCACGTATTTTATTATTACAAATGATGCTACAACAAGTAATTCTGTATATATCTGGCTTTTGCACATACGAGCACAGATGAAACAAAGGCAGAAAGAGCACACGGTATTTCTGAAAAGTGTAGCCAAGTAAGACTCCCTGCAGAAAAGAGTTAACTGAGCAGCCCGAAGACTGCTACCTTAGATATCCTGCCTGCAAAGCTGGCCCTTGGAATGTTTCTAGTCAGTTAACTGATTACAGTGCCTAGACTGTGCAAATAGTATGTCTTGTGCTGAACACCTGGCATCCTTCTGGGAGTTTAGAGTTTGGGTATGTGATAGGTAGAGGGTGCTTATGTGACCAGCCCCATTAAAAACCTTGGATGTCTGAGTCTCTATTGGGCTTCCTTAGGCAGAAACATCCCACACATAGTACTGCATTTTCATTGCTGGCGGAAGTTTGTGCTCTGTGTGAACCTTGTGGGAGGGAGATCATAAAAGCAATCCACACATGGATCCTTCTGGATTCTTTTTTTCTTATAATCAGTGTTATCTCCCCATCACTGTAATAAAATTTTTTTTAGATTTATTTATTTTGAGAGAAGGAGAGAGAATGAGCACAAGTGGGAGGGAGGGGGGAGAGGGAGAGAGAATCTCAAGCTGAGCTTGGAGCCAGACGTGGGGCTCAATCTTACAACCTTGAGATCACAACCTGAGCCAAAAACAAGAGTCGGACACTCAGTCGACTGTACCACCCAGGTGCCCCACTGTAATAAATCTTAGCCATATAACTATGCTGGGTCCCAGGAGACTCTAGGGAACCTCTCAATGCAGATGTTCCTAGAGACCCTGACATATGTTCCAAGGAGTTGTGCCAATTCACACTCTGCCAGCAATATAACAAAGCTGCAGAGTATTTCTCTGAACTTATTCCATGAATTCCCTGCTCTTTGGAAGACAGGCAGCATAGAATGCAGTTAAAAAGCCATAAATCTGGAGCCCGCCTGGAACAGCTCTATGAGCCCAGACATACAAACTGCAGAGTCAGTACCTTCCTTCCTTCCCCACCTCCTTCAAACAATTTAGTCCAAGGGTATTAGGTGAGGCTGAGAGATGAGAGGTAGGCATTCATGCTGGGAGAGGGAAGGGCGCGTGGCCCAGACCAGGGTGTCGGAGCCTGACTAAATGAAGAAGGCACCAGGTGACAAGGTGGAACTGGCCTAGGGTGTCAGAATTCATGAGGGGTTGGGAGGGCCATCTGTGTAGGAGGGTGGCTGGGCACAGTGCTGAAGCCTGAGCAGGGTGAGGAAAGCTTCTGTGCAAAGGAGATCCCAATGTAGGATGAGGAGCGTATATGTAATATGCAGAGTCAACCCAGAATAGGCAGCAATGACGGGGTAAGGCAGGCAGGGTCCTCGCAGGCAGGGACCTGGTACAGAGCTGGAACATAAGCAGGATGAGAAAAGTATGCATCTCACGTGGGAGGGCTGCGGCACACAGAGGAGCAGAGTCCCAAGGTGTTTAAAAGGGCATTCATGGGGAGAGGGGTCCCGAGTGGGATGTTGGGGTCCAAGCATGGTGAGGATGAGGTCCTCATGGCAGAGCAAGGAGAGAGGCCTGGTACAGGGTTGTTGGAACCAAAACAAGGTGAGAAAGACGTCCCTGTAGAAGAGCAGCTTCATGTGCGATGTCAGAGCCTGAGGGGAAGGAAGAGTCTGGGAATACGATATTGGCTTACACAACAAGGGAACTGACAAATCAGTTAATATTGAGGACAAGTTTCTCACTTTTGGAGAACAGAGTTACAAGTATGGAAAAGGAGAAGCCTAGCCTAAACCCTGCAGTGCCAGTGAACTGAAGGCATCTATGTGAACTCATGATTTTCAATACACAGACATAAAGAATAAATGATGATGTAAATGTATGTAAATCTATTTATATACTCTTGTCCTGTCCACTGCAGGTCTAGAAGCAGTGAGACGCCAGGAGCTGCCCAAATCTTATTTCTATATATATATATATATATCATTCTTCACTGAAAAGATCCAGGGCTCCTTAGAGAAATGACTGATTCCAGGACTGGAGGAGGAAAAATATAGGATGAGCCTGAAAAGTCTTGCCAGGCCAGAATGCAAAAAGGTGTTCAAAGTATGATGAAAACCTCGAAAGGACACAAAAATCAGCTTGAACAGCTCTTACTGGGCAAATCTGGGTCAATCCGAGGATTAAAAATTATAGTAACGGAGGGGCGCCTCGGTGGCTCAGTCGTTAAGCGTCTGCCTTCGGCTCAGGGTGTGATCCTGGTGTTCTGGGATCGAGCCCCGCATCAGGCTCCTCTGCTGGGAGCCTGCTTCTTCCTCTCCCACTCCCCCTGCTCGTGTTCCCTCTCTCGCTGGCCGTCTCTCTCTCTCCGTCGAATGAATAAGTAAAATCTTTAACAACAACAACAACAAAATTATAGTAATGGAGTACAACACACTGAATAAAAGAGGAAACCATGAGTTCACAAACACAAATAAGTAGAAAAAGACTGAAAATTTAGTGAGAAATGGGGTAATGACAGGGTCTCAAAGTACCTCTCTACAAAATGCATATTAGTTACAAAGAGGAAACCTTTATAGCGAAGTAATTTGGTACAAACCACCTTTAATGAAGTGATCAAAGTTACCACCACCAGTAATGAGATCATTAAAACTGCATGACTGTGCTACCTAACGGTGTGCACTGAGAGGAATTACGATATTCCTGCCAGCTGTATGGAACGTGAACTTAGTGATGAGAAAACACCAAAGACATCCTACAAAATAACCGGCCTATAACTACCAAAAGTGTCAAGGCAAATGAAAAGTAAAGAAAGACTGAGCAACTGTTTTAGACTGAAGGAGAATGAGAGAGCAATGACAACTACATTCGACACTCCATTCTGGACTTGCTCCTTCTGCAATAAAGGACCTAACCGGTAGAGTGGCAAAACTTGAATGGGATCTGAGGATTACATGAAGGAAATCAGTGTTAACTTCCTAATTTTGATGGTTGTATTACGGTTATCTAGGAGAATGTCCCTGTTTGTAGGAAATATTCATGAATGTATCTGGGAGTGACAGGGAATGTCAGTAGTTTACTCCCAAGTGGCTTAGAAAAATGTTTTAGAACGTACTTGCAGGGTTTCTCTAAGTTTGAGACTGTCTAAAATAAACACAGAAATATAAATACTCCCCAATGATACACATATAATTTTTACACTTTAGATAAATTACCACACTGGCTCCCAGAAAATGATACCAACTCATTCTCCAAAATATCAAGACATGAAGTGAGCATTATGACAGAACTTTCACTATGGCATTAAAAAAAATTCAACCTGCACATTACATATAAGGTGCCATTTCTTAAGCAGGTTCCATGCCCAGCACAGAGCCTGACATGGGCATTGATCGCACGACCCCGAGATCATGACCTGAGCCTAAATCAAGAGTCGGATACTTACCCGCCCGAGGAACCCAGGTGCCCCGTTCTCTCTATATTCCTTATTGGCCCATCACAACACCAGACTGCTTATTATACCACAAACTGAAAACTTACGTCAATCTCCATGTGCCGAAACCTGCACACCTGTCGAAAACAGCGCCCCTCTTGCCATAACGTGCAAACGGTTTCATTTCCTAGTGCGGCTTCACAGTGACGGAAGGGACAGCTGTCACCCTGTCAATGAAAAGAATACAGAAAAGAACTGTGGTACCAAAACAGATCTTAGGGAAAGTGTACACTCTAACAGTTTCCTGGCATCCAGACAAACACAAAAGAGTAAGGAGAGACAGGCGTGGTAGAAAACTGAGGTGGAAGACAAGAACACTCTGAGGTCAACAAATTTATAATTCCTATGACCTACTTCGTGACAGTATCCTTCATTTGATTTCACAACATAAGTGACATAGCGGAGATGTGGCTGAAAAAGGTAAGTGGGAGTATTTAAAGTGGCACTCTTTAAAAATATATTTTATAGTTCTTCAAAACCATTTCATACATCTTGACTTGTGTAACTAGCTTTTGATGGAAAATCACAAATAGATTAGGATTTAAGTGTAATTCCACGCTTCACTATATACGTCTGCAATGGCAGTATCTGAGACGAAATGCTGTATATGCTCCAAGCTTTGCTCAAAACTGATCACTTTAACATAGCACTGAGAAGATTTCAGAAGTTTTTCTAACAACATATACATTTATAGAATTAGTCGCAAAGGAACAGAAAAGTGAATAGATCTGAATGGAGCTGCCGAAGAATCAAGCAGAAAAACAGGAAGTTTTGACAGAGAAAAAGAAAAAATGCTACAAAAGCATATTTAGAAGAATAGCTTTTTACTCAGCAGGAAATCTGAAGAAAAAAGTCAAATTCAACCCACGACAGTTTCTAGAAGTACAATACAACCCACCCATTCATTTAATACAACGTAAATACAGCCAAAGTTTATAGCCAGGGCAAAGTGCTCCTAATTAAAAGCAAAGGCACCCTAACAGGGTAATTATTAATAGGTAATTATTAACTATCAACAGATAATTATTATCAATAAGAGAACAGTAAATGATGACTAAAAGTGGACTTTTTCACTTTTGTAGAAAATGAAGAACATAAAGAACAAAATGAAGAGGAAAAAAGGATGAACAATGAATTCTCCCAGGAGTACTATTCTCTCCTAAGAAGATGATAGCAGGTAATAAATGGTGGAGCAAAACAAAACATAAAAACTTAGTGTATTGGGAAAATCTTATCAAATCTCGTTAGAGAAACTGTAGAAAGAACTCATTTTAAAGACGCCAATTCTTACTTTGGTACATGTAGAATAGAAAAAAAAATAGCAGTCTTCTCCTTGATTAGGCATGCTGGGTAGATCCTTAGATCAGAAGTGGCTTCTTGAAAACAAGCCACTGCTTCCTCAAGGCGAGGACCAGCTCCAAGTCCTCTTGAAATGGGTTTAATCTTCCAAAAGACAACTCAATCAGAGAAATCGTCTTTAAAATGCAATCCTAAAATGAGAAGACATGCATTAAAAGTATTTCAGATAAATTCTTTCGACTTCCTCCTCCAAATCACCTCAACTGAAAGCCAATTGTTAAAACCAAATTTTAACTGTATTATGTACTTGCCTATTCAGAGCTTTGTGAACCCTGATTAATATTTTATTCTTATGTGAACTTTATACATTCTCATTTATAATGTAAAACTTTTGTTAAGGACAGCCATGCCCTTCTTTTGTATTCTCTATGGAGCTTGTTACACGGCTTCAGCATAAGATTAAGTAAGCACTAACTCCATAAATGATCCACATTTTAGGTCATGAATGGGACTTATAGTATTTTACACAGGATATGTGCTAAATCTACATTGCTGACAAACTAGATTTTTTTCATCTGACAAAAGTTCCAATATTCACAAGCATTTTTATTTCAAAAGTATGTAACTGTAAGTAGGTGGGAAAAACTGTCTCACTCGAATAACTGAAACAACTGCCCATGGATACATCTGTAGAACTAGCTTATGGAATGAAGATGGCCAAGGAATTGCACACCAGTCACAACAAGGAGCACAAGTCGTCCTTGGGATTCTTCCCATAAAACAGTGCTTACAAAAACCATGAACAGTCCCCACCCTCAGCCCTTGCCACACCAAGGCCCCCACACTGAAGTGTTCTAAAAAGCTTCTACAAAAGTAAAAACACATGACAAGAGCACATGCCAGAATTTGGAAAGGGTTTCTGCACACTCGTACATCAGAGACCAGGTTTCAGAAACACTGATCTACAACTTGAAATCAATTAAATCAAATTCAGTCATATCTCCCACTAATTAATAATCCTAATTCAAGAAGACCAGGCCACAATAAAAACCAGCCTTGAAGTCAGCAACCTAGGTTAGGAATTAAGAGTCTGCCACTAAACATATAATAAAACCTTTAAAATTTGCAAACTCTCTGACTCACCATTTCATTTCTAGAATTTATCCTGAGGTTAATATTCAACCCATATGCAAAGTAATAAAACACAAGAAAGTTCACTACCACTTTGCTTCTAAAAATGAAGACACATCCAGACACCTAAATGTTCAGAAACTGGGGTCTGTTTTAAAAAATTATGGTACATCCAAACAACGTGGTAATATGCAGTGTATTACAGATTTTGGTACCAGGAAATGGGGTGTGGCTGAAAAAATATCTAAAAATGTGGAAGAAGCTTTGAAATCAGGTCACCAATAGAAGCTAGAAGTTTTGAGCTACTTGACAGAAAAAGCCTACGAGAAACTGCTACCAGAAAATCCGAACTTTAAAGGAGTGTCTGGTGAGGTTTCTGTGGAAGCATTATTAAGAAAATGAAAAGACAAGTCGCAGACTGGGAGAAAAAATCTTTGCAAAATACATAACTTATAAAGGACTGGTATCCAAAATATACAAAGAACATTTAAAACTCAACAAGAAAACAAATCAATTAAGGAATGGGCAAAAGATCTAAACAGACACTTCATCAAAGACGACACACAGATAGTAAATAAACATATGAAAAGATACTCCACATCATATGTCACTAGGGAATTGCAAATTCCTTTTAGAATGGCCAAAATCCAGAACACTGACACCACTAAATGCTGACGAAGATGAAGCAACAGGGTTTGGAAAACAAAACCAAAATGTTAGCAACAGTTACTACTAGAGTGGTTGGTAGGAGTATAGGTGGCTATTTATTATTTTATGTTAAGAATAACCTTCAATTTTCTAATACAAGGCAACATATATATATACTAAAAAATTTAAGTCTGCCTTAACTGGCTTGCCCATCAAGGATCCACTACAGAGTGGGACAAGGGTTGGACCTTTAATAGCACCTCATTGAGCCACTAGTAGGATTCCCCGACCCCAAACACAAGGAATTCATTCTGTAATGGAAGGTACACCAAAAGTAACTTAAAAAACAGCCTATAAAACAAAAAAACAAACAAAAAACCCAAAAAGGATCAAGTCTCTAAGGGACATTCAAATAATTATAATGACACATACGCAAAAAGCAAAAGTACTAATCATAGGAGAATGAAAAAGTTTTACAATTGAAAAATATTTTAGAAAGGAAAAAAAGGCTTACGGGTCAATTACATTCTTGAAAAACGACATCCCAAAGAACGAATATGAAACTGTTGCTTGTTTCAGGAACCCCCAAGCTACTCATCAAGCAACAAAATGGTACTAATGAAATAGTAACAAAACAGCATGAATTGCATGTTAGGGTTTTTTTTTGTTGTTGTTGTTTTGCATTAAAAAAAAATTAGGCTGCGTAAAACTCCCTCAGAGGTAAGCAGAGGATGAAGACTGAATGCTGAGCAGATGGACACAGTCTTGCTAATGTTTCAACAGAACAGTTACTTCGTGTATCTGTTTTAAACACTGAACTTCTGTATCTTTCTATGAGGGGGAGGGGAGAATATAACTGCCATTCAAGAAAATGGCCAAAAAACCCTTCCCCAAAGATGTAAAAAAAAAAAAAGACAGTAATCACTACTATCCCAAGTTTGCAAAGACTCAAAACCAAGATGTATACTGATGAATTTTTTAAAAAGGATTTTATTTGAGACAGAGAGAACACATGCAAGGGAGGGGCAGAGGGAGAAGCAGGCTCATGCCTGAGCAGGGAGCCCGAAGTGGGGCTTGATCCCAGGACCCTGAGATCATGATCTGAGCTGAAGGCAGCTAGTTGCTTACCTGACTGAGCCACCCAGGTGCCCCCCTACTGATAAATTTGTTTTTTTTTTTTTTTAAGATTTTATTTATTTATTTATTTGACACAGAGACAGAGACAGTGAGAGAGGGAACACAAGCAGGGGGAGTGGGAAGAGAAGCAGGCCTCCTGCTGAGCAGGGAGCCAGATGTGGGGTTCGATCCCAGGACCCTGGGATCATGACCTGAGCCAAAGGCAGACACTTAATGACTGAGCCACCCAGGCACCCCAAATTTCTTAAGTTTTAAAAGGCAAAACAAAAGTATTCATGATACCAAGAAAATATGAATACTTTTCAACAGCAGAAGTAGGAAGCTAAGGTGAGAAACTGGCCCTCTCCAATCCCACCCCTGAATTAATGTAGGAGAAATTCCTTTAAAATTGTCATGTTCTCAGTAAGCTTTAAAAGATACAGTTTGAGGGGCTCCTGGGTGGTTCAGTCGGTTAAGCGTCTGACTCTTGATTTCAGCTCAGGTCAGGACCTCAGGGTTGTGAGATCAAGCCAATGGTGGGTACCCCACTGGGTATGGAGCCTGTTTAAGATTCTCTCCCTCTTTCTCTGCCCCTCCCTCTCCACCCCAAAAGGATACAGCTTGATACAAATGAATATATTGCTATGAAAGAGTGGAAACAAAACAAAGTTCAAAAAATAAGAAAACTCAAATTTCTAGCCTCTTTCCCCAAGAGATTATTTTTTTTTTTTTTAATTTTAGAGAGAGAGAGAGAAACAGCATGTGTGTGCAGTGGGAGGGGAAGAGGGAGAGAGAAAAGCAGACACCCTGCTGAGTGGTAAGCCTGATGCGGGGCTGGATCCCAGGACCCCACAAGATCATGACCTGAGCTGAAATCAGGAGTTGGTCGCTTAACTGACTGAGCCACCCAAAAGAGATTTCAATATAAGTAAAAGCACAATGAACTGATGAAAAACACAAAAACTGAATTTTAAGATATTGTCAGGATTATCTCTCAGAACGCAGAAAGATGTTAACGCAACAGAAAAGTTACAGAACATGGAAATAATTCCAGGAGATTCAATTTCTACACAAAAGAAATTCTAAAAGAAAGGAATGGAATTGATAGAGATAGTAATAAAATAATAATACAACAAACAGCAGGGAGCCTGTTTCTCTCTCTGCCTGCTGCTCCCCTGCTTGTGCGAGCTCTCGCTCTCTCCCTGACAAATAAATAAATAAAATCTTCAAAAAAAAAAAAAAAAAAACCCCCCAAACCAAAACCAAAACAAACAAAAAAAAAGCAACAATAAAAAAAAAACAAAACCAACCCAAAAGGAGTTCATTAAATGCCAGGCAGAAAATTTCTTTAAAGACATCTCTACTGGGGTGCCTGGCAGCCTTAGTCAATGAAGGGTGCAACTCTTTATCTCAGGGTTGTGAGTTCAAGTCCCATGTTGGGTGTACAGATTGCTTAAAAAAATTTTTTTTAATCTTTTTTTTTTTTTTTTTAAAGATTTTGTTTATTTATTTGACAGAGAGACAGCAAGAGAGAGAACACAGCAAGGGGAGTGTGAGAGGGAGAAACAGGCTTCCTGCCGAGCAGGGAGCCCGATGAGGGGCTCAATCCCAGGACCCTGGAATCATGACCTGAGCCAAAGGCAGACACTTAAAAGCTGAGCCACCCAGGCACCCCCCAAAAAATTAAAAAGAAATCTTAAAGACATCTCTACTATACCAGAGATATGCTGAAAATTTTGAATTTTCAATAAAGATAGAATCATACAAATTTCTAGGAAAAAGCAGACTGATAACAAAGAAAATCGGACTTGACATCTGACTTATCATCTGAATCTCTAAATGCCAAAAGACAAAATGTTATGCACCAGAATTTAAAGGGAAAATTGTGAACTTTAGATTTGGCCTTTCAAACTACATCTCAAGACCTCAGGATTTGAAAGAAGTTTTAGACATTAAGTCTCAAAAAGTATACCATCTATATACTCCGTATATTCTTGAAAAAATTACTTAAGGAAGTATTCTAAGCTGAGAAAAAGAACTTCATTTCTACTATTTCACTGCTTTTTAAAAAAGGTTTAAAACAACTGCTTTGGATATCTTATGATACAGCTCATAAACCCAAAATAAACTGAACTACAGAATATTAAAAAAATAAGATCACATGATCAAAAAACATTTATTCCAGGACTAAGGGTGCTTTAACATTAAAAAAATTCATTACATTAATAAACATAATGAGTAAAGGGGGGGTAAAAACAAAAACTCTGGTATCTTAAAAAAATTTTTTTAAAGCTTTTATTTATTTATTTGATAGAGAGACAGAAACAGCGAGCATGACCAGGGGGAGGGGCACAGGGAGGGGGGAGAAGCAGACGCCAAGCTGAGCCTGACTCGGGGCTCCATCCCAGGACCCCAAGATGATGACCTAAGCTGAAGGCAGCCACTTAACAGACTGAGCCGCCCAGTGCCCCAGCTATCTTAAAATTTCAAAAAGGAAAACATGGTTTAAGAAAAGGATTTAAAAATGGAATTTTTTTAGTTAAAATGGCTTTAAAAAAAAGATAAAATGCAGCATCTACTCCTGATGAAAACAGTAAAGTACAAGGAGCCTCCTTGGCATACATGCATTCAATAAGAAACCATCAGCACAAGCAGAAGGGTAAAACACTGGAAGTGACCTCATTTCAGACAAACAAAAAAGGAGCACTTGTCTCCACTATCTGTCACCATTGTTTCAGAGCCTAGCACATGAAGTAAGGAAAGGTATAAAGACTAGAAAGGAGGCGGCAAAAAAAATTTAGAACCTGCAGATTATATGCTTGCAAACTAGAAAATCTAGCAATCAACTAAAACATATTTAATAAGGTATTTTTAAAAATCAGTAAATTTCCTATGTGCTAGCTTGGTAACAAAGTCCTATTCACAATAAAGCTGTAAAACATACAGGAAGAAAACGAAGTATACAAAACCCACGTTAAATTAAAAACTGAAAAACTGTGAAGCTACTAAGGCGCCGAAGACCTAGAGTAGAGGCTTTAAAGCAGTTTACTTCTCCAAATAATGTATACATCAAATGATAAGAGTTTATTATTGGAACCCGATGGACTGTAAAATCATCTAAAGAAAGACAAAGAAAAATTTTAGAAGAGAGGACCTCACTCTCCTTGATATTATAACGGATATGAAATATACCATTTAAGTGTAATAGTCTCAAACAAATGAGTGTTGGATCAACAGAATTTAAGCAAGTCCACAAATGTGATTTGTAAAAAGGTAGCATTTGAAATTAACACAAAAAAATTGGCCTCCCATTTGGGAAAAACAAACAAACAAAAAAAATTTCTACTTCATACAAAAAGGTTCCAAGGGAATAAAAGCAAAGATGGCAAAGAGGCTTCAGCTCACTAATTAAAGGACTACACTAAGAAAGATTCTGGGAGCGCCAAGGTGGCTCAGTTGGTTAAGCATCTGCCTTCAGCTCAGGTCATGATCCCAGGGTCCTGGGATCAAGTCCTGCATCAGGCTCCCCTGCTCAGTGGGGTCTGCTTCTCCCTCTCCTTCTGCCCCTCCACCCCACTCATGCTCTCTCACTCGCTCTGTCTCAAATAAATTAAAAAAAAAAAAAAAGATTCTGAATTCATAACTGGCTTAGCAAAAAGGAAAGCAATATCTGACACCTTTATTGACCATGTTTATGGTAAGGGGAGGCAATGCCACATAACTATAATCCCTAGATTACATTTTTGTTTTTTAAGTTTTTATTTAAATTCCAGTTAGTTAACAAACAGTGTAATATTAAGTTTCAGGTGTACAATAGTGATTCCACACTTCCACATAACACCAGGTGCTCATCACAAGCGCACTCCTTAATCCCCATCAACTATTTCACCCATCATCCCACCCACCTCCCCTCTGGTAACCCATCAGCTTGTTCTCTATAGTTGAGGGTCGGCTTCTTGATTTGCTTTTCTTTCTCTCTCTCATTTTCCCCTTTGCTCGTTTGTTTCTTAAATTCCACATGAGTGAAATCATATGGTATGTTTTTCTCTGACTCGTTTCACTTAGCATTATACTTTCTAGCTCCATTCATGTTGTTGCAAGATTTCATTCTTTCTTATAAGCTAATTGTATACTATACACACACACACACACACACACACACACACACACACATCTCTACCCATTCATCAATTGATGGACACTTGAGCTGTTTCCATAATTTGGCTATTGTAGATAATGCTGCAATGAACATCGGGTGCATGTAACCCTTTGAATTAGTATTTTTGTATTCTTTGGATAAACACCTAGTAGTGTGATTGCTGGATCACAGGGTAGCCCTAGATTACATCTTTAATATAAAAAATATAACCATCCAAGTACTGCAAAAAAAAAAAAAAAAAATACACGGTATTTTTTTCTAAGCTCAGATTGAAAAAAAAAAAAACTTTTTGTAGAATGATACCAGAGTTAAAAATCGTAATAAAACTGATAGACTTAACTACATAAAATGAAAAACACTTATACAGCAAATAATCAGCAACATGACCAAAGATTAGTATTTTTACTAAAAAGGATATGTCAAGAACTTTAACAAATCAAAAAAGACATCACTAATTACTCAGTAAACTGGTACAACCTCTTTAGAGAATTGTCATAATTCTACAAATTTACATTTGAGAACTGGTTCTAGGGAAATAGCTCACGAGCGGCTGTTATTGGATGTGGGCTATTTTTATTTTAATGGCAAAACCCCAAATGTCTATCAATGAGAGATGTATTAAACTACAGCACTTCCATATAAAGGAATACTATCTTGTCATTAAAAAAAAAAAACAAAAAACAGATGAGCCACAGCTATGTGCACGGATATGGAACTATGTCCTGATCAACTACTGATAGTGCTTTCCTAAGAGGAAATGGAATCACAGGGCGATTCCACCTTGGTATATTGTTTTTACCTTTTTTATCAAGTGCATGTACTATCAAAAAAGGGGGGGGGGAAGGAAATGTTTCCATCCCCAAACCAAAAGCTTTTAAGTAATTACAAGAAAAAAGTATCTTGACAATGGTTCTTAAATTTCTTACTGATTCAGGAAAATTATGCCTTAAATTACAAAAATATTCACTCCTTTAATGAGAAAAAACCCATTCCCACACTTACATTAGCCGGTTGCTCTCAACAGGAACCTCTGTGTCTTCACTGAGTTCCAATCTATTACGCCTGTAGGTCGAACCAACACTCAATCCATGAATTAATAATAATGGGGCAGAAAGAATTTTCCTCCTCACATTGCCAAGGAAACCTCTCAGCCACAATTCAAACACAGGACGTGTTTTTAAAACATCTCCCAACTATTGGGAGATTAAGTCCATTCGAATAACCTTTGTCAGACTGGAGACAGCTAGGCTTAGTTATCTCCTCAAAAACAAAAACAAAAATAAAAACCAACAAAAAAGAGAGTTCATTTAAAGATGAACTTCAGAGTCAAAGGATTATTGGAAAAAAAAAAAATCCATCTTCCATAGCCGAACAATATAATTTAAAAAGAAAGAAGAAAAAGAAAAAAGAAAAGAACACCAAAATTCAATAAGATCCAATTTCTGGTCTTCAAGATTTCTTCACCTATTAAGAAAAAAACAGAAACCTTCCCCCATCTTTATTATCTGTATAATAAAAGCATACTTGTATGAAAAAATATAAAGTGTTTTATGTATATAATATACATATACATATATACTAACTGGTTTATACACACACACACACATATACACAAATGTGTAGAAATAAAACATTTGGGTAAGTTTTCCCTTTTAAAATACACTACAAAAGCCTTCAGATTTGGGTTCATTATAAAAATAGTGAACTTACTCTTATACCAAAGTATCATGACGTGTATCAATGTTACACTAAATTTTGCCCAGCCCACAGAACAAACATGAAGGGAAATCCTTACACATGAATCAATGTGTATAATATGGATGTATGTACATCGTTATCATATTTATTGTCTTCAGGGAGTGTTTAACCAAGAACGATAGAAGCGTACAGTTATCGAGTAACTAGAGAGTGGTGCAGCAAGCTGGAGAGGCGAGCAGCGTTACAGCCATCCTGAACCGGCACTGTCAAAGTACAGAAAGCTTCTACCTGAGGGAGGACTTTTTCTTTTTATAGCAACACCAGCGTCAACTGGCATGCCATTCAATATTGGCCCTGCGAAGGCTTGCTTATGCAGCCGGGTTTCATTTTTTTTTTTCTCCCACAAGTGATGACTACAACTAAAGACTTTATAATTATTCATTTACTCCAGTTAGTAAAAGGGTAAACTTTCGGAGTTGAAATTTCATTTCACAATGGTACATTTACCATTTAAGAATTAAAAAAAAGAAAAACCAAAAAAAACAAAAAACCCAAAAAACAAAAACAAAAAACGATTTTGATACATAGAAATGAGTTCTAAATTTTGAAACCAGCCCCGTAACAAAGCAATTTTGATTCTCATGTAATAAATACTACATAATTTCTAGGCTAAATCTTGCCAAATACTATCCAAGACAAAACTAAAATCAAAACTTAAAAAAAAGTGGACACCTTTTACTCACACTTAATACTAGTCAATTTTCCAGGAAATTTTTGGGCAGGGAATATCCCCAAATCTAAAATGAAAAAAAGGAAAAATTGGGATCTTACATTAGTTATTCAGTCTGAAACCTGTAATAGACTTTTACTAAAAGTCATCATTTTCTGGCCTCCCACTCAACCACAGAAACATACTTTAAGAGTGGAAAGGGACTTTAAAGATCACTGAGATCAATTTTCTCATTTTACCAGTGAGGTAATGATTCCTAACATCTGAAAATATCGAGTGCTTATGTTCAGCTAAGATTAGAAGCCAAAAAACAATCTCATAGTTAAGAATACAGTATTATGGATCATTCAGCATATATATTTAAAGACATTTAAGATCACTTAAAATCAGAGAAACATTCTTTGGGAAATGGACAATGTGTTTGTCCAAAGTATGCTCCTGGGGCTTTTACTCCAATTCCCATTCAATCTTTTTCAATTTTTGTAAACTTTTTATTATGCCATTTGCCCATAACGTGTAAGAAGTACCCATACAATCTTTATTTTATTGTTTTTACACTATTTTCTAAAGGTTAAAAAAGGCAATTCAAAGACTAAAAGTAATTTTTTCCTGATTGTCTTCTACTGTTTCCCTTTTACAACAGATCCAATCCTAAATATAAAGGGTAACTCTATCACACTCAGTAAGTTGAAATGATAAAGCTGACCAGTATGAGGAGGCAATCAGAAATTTCCAAATTTCGTGAGTTTTGTTTTTGCCAAGCTCTAAGAATGGATCAGGGTTTTTAAAGAAATAGAAAAATGGGAGAGAGGGGGAGAAATACCAGCTTAGTATGCTTTTTTCCCTCAATTTCATTGGTTTTAGAGCAAACTTCCCATGATGGGAGAAATTTTTACTTAAAACCAATTACAAGTTCAATCTTCCAGCCAGAAATAGCTTAAAGCCTTTCAATGCTGCACTATATTTTTTAAATTAAAAAATATCTTTTCTCTCTTAATTGGTATAAACAAAATTTCGAGAGACAGCTACATTGAGTTACTACTGTGAAATTTTTAATCTTCACTCTGTCAGCGTTATTATTACTTCTGAGGAATTTTCAGCACGTTTGTTTTCATGTTTCCCCAGACTTGTGTATGAAGGATAATTAGTGTAACTATATATAACAACTATAGCAATTAGGATACAGTAGCATAGCAACAAGTTGCCCATTTCAAATGGAAAAAGGAAAAAGAAATTAAGGTAATATTTCTTTTTCATTGCTTTGAATAACTTCACTCCCAGGATCCCAGCTCAGAACCAATGTAGAATAATCATAGTTAACATTTTTCAAGTTCATTTTCAAAAACATCAGCTGTTCTATATTGTCAAAGTCCAGGCTCATGATCTGTTTTGGATGAAACTGGCTATTTGCAGTAAAGATACATTCAGACTGCCAACTACACATGGGGCAGCTTAGATACTGAATGGCAACTTGGGTCAAAGCTGGCCATATGCTCACCTTCCTCTGCCAGTAAATCAAAGGGTCACCACCTCCTGAGATCTCTGAATACTTCTCTTTGAAGTACTCATCCACTACTGCTATGGCAGAAGGAAACATGAAGCTTTTGCTTCCAATGGCAACATTATCTACAGCTGAGCTATCAAAAGACCCTGAACTGGAGGTGCCTTCCCTTATAGATGAGGTAAACGAATCAGCTCCTATGATGGCTGAGGGACCAGAAGCATCTGAAGTTGCAATATGGCAGACCTCTGAAGATTCCATATAATTGCAAACTTCTTCTGCAAGGATCTGCTTATAAGTTTCTAAATCAGCACCTTGAGGGAAAAAGTCTTCCAAACTGTTTTTAAAGCAAGGATCTAACAAAGCAGCCAAGATACAGGGCTTGGATTTAAGCATGGCACTCAGTAGGGTATCAGTTTCAAGTTTCAGAGACAAACTGTCCACCAGATTGAGTGCCTGAGTAATACCTCTTATTTGAAAATCTTCTCTGAGTTTCTGCAGAGAAAGGAGCAGATGATGGATTAGGGGGAGCACCTGATTCAATCCTGTGGTCTTGACACTCACTTTCTGGGTGGCCTCCTCAAATGGTTTAAGAATATCACAAACATAAGTCATTAGAGTCCACTGAAGGGAGGTGAGCACAACTCCACTAGCTCTACCAAGACTATGGTGAACTGAGTAGCAATGCTCCAGGAGCCATTTTAACATATAAAAGGTAGAAATCCAATGGCCAGTTTCATCCTGCTTCAAATTCTTCCATGGAAGTTGGTGATCATTTTGGAACTCCTGCAGAATTTGACGAGCCTTGACTGAATGACTAAAATGATGACAGGTTTTCCTAGCAGCTACTAACATATTCTCAATACTTTTGTGCTCACAAAAAAAGTCCTGAATGACTATATTTAAACAATGCAGAAAGCATGGCACATGGGTAAAACCTCCATCTTTGATTGCATGTACCACGTTAGAGGAATTATCAGAAACAATGAAGCTAGGAATGAGGAAATTAGGAGAAAGCCACAGACCAATCTGGTCATTTAATTCTTGTAAAATGTTGGTTATCAAGCAGTCTTTGGCCAGCCCTGTTACACAAAGTACTGCCCACTTTCTGAAATTGGGGATCCTGCCATTACTGGAAGAAGGTGCAGTTTCCAAAGAGACCCAGTGTACAGTCACAATGAAATAGTCAGTGGATGGGTCATGCGTCCATATGTCCACAGTCAGGTGGATCTTTTGGCTTTGAACATTCTCCAAAGTTAAGAAAATTTTTTCTCTGACCCAATCGTACAACTGAGGTACAGCCTTCGTGAAAAAGTAAGTCTCAGATGGTAACCTATAGTCAGGGGCCACAATCTGCATGAACCTCTGAAAGGCTGGAGTTGAGAAATAGTTGTAAGGATGCAT
Source organism: Ursus maritimus (assembly GCF_017311325.1). Lineage (NCBI taxonomy): Eukaryota > Metazoa > Chordata > Mammalia > Carnivora > Ursidae > Ursus > Ursus maritimus. The sequence goes on along the minus strand of NW_024424452.1, from coordinate 103,023,738 downwards.
ATCCTCCACAATCATTTGAATAATTGCCTGACTTATTTGACTTGAGACTGAATTTTCAGAACACGTTGTTTCTCTCTCCTGTGCAAGTGTTAGAGTGTCTTGCTCTGCGACAGGAACAGGACTCTCAGATCTTCTACTGTTTTCAACCTCTAACACAGGAGGTTCATCTGAATCAGAGTCACTAAGGTCCTCAGCTGTTAAATCGTGGCTGCCTGTAGACTTCTCTCCACGCAGAGGGTCGCTTAAGAGATCATTTCTCTCAGTCTCAGCCTCATCTAATCCATTTCCAACCGCACCACTGTCTTTGTTGGCAACAGCCCAATGGATGGGATGTGTGGCCTGCAGATGTCGTTGAAGTGTTGATGTTCCTAAGTGAGAACCTGGCCTACCCCGGCTCACGCTTCTTTTACATATATTACACACAGCTCTTGAGATGTGCTGAGGATCAGTATAAAAAAAATTCCAAACTGCAGATGTCTTGGCTCTTGTTCCAGGAATTAAGGCATGCTTGACAATGTTACTTTTGATGAGAAATCTCCCTCTTTCTGCCCTCAGGGCATCAGACACTGATTTATCACGTTTCTTACCCATTCTATTTTCATCTAATGGATCAGAAGACATATATTCAAAGCTTCCATTGCTTCCAGCGGAAGAGGGAGATAAAGGCACATCCAAAGTAAAATCCTCCTCCCCACTAGTGACTCCGTATTTGTTGGCCCTGGTCCAGTGAGGTGAATGCCTTGCCTGCAGATGTCGTTGCAGAGTAGATGTCCCCAGATGGCTGCCTGGTTTACCCCTGCTAACACTTTTTTCACAGAGGTTACAAATAGCCCGCCAGGTATACTGGGGGTCAACATGAAAGAAGTGCCATACAATGGAGGTCTTGGCTCTGGTACTAGGTAGATAGATCTGTTTTTCTATATTACTCTCAAAAAGACTTTCTTCATCCTGCTCATGGGCACTGGAAGCTAATAAAGCAGGGGTATCTGCAACAGGTCTCCCAGATCCCAAATCCTTACTAAACTTTTTCGCAAGGATCAGTTTTTTTCTTCGCCTTTTCCCCTTAATCCGTAAACCCTTCTTTCTTTTCTTTTTAGCAGGCAATTTTGCCTCTTTATCCATTCCTTCTGCCACCATCTTTCCCTCTATCACGTCTTCTTCATCTGTATTGGAATTAATAGGAACACAACCCAGAATCCCAGCACCACTATAAGTGCTGCATCGTCTGCCAGGAGAGAGTGAGGAAACTGGTACACTTAAGGTACATACACTCATTCTTTTTATGTCTCCAAAATTCGTACCAGAATCTGTTAGTGGGTTTATTACTCAAACAGAAATATAGCCGTTCCTCCCTAATTGCATTACCTTGTCTCCAATTTCTACAGGGAATCAGATTCCCTTTGGAACAATGACTTCCAAGCCAGGTTATTTTTGGAGGAAAAGTGACAGCAATGGAGAACATTCCCAAATTCTTTTCTTAGAGGGCTTTATGATCCCTTCCAACTTCTGAGTTCTGAATCTGATTTCAAATAGTCCAATCTCTTCATGTTACAGAAAAAAAGAACTCGAGGCCCACTTTCCCAGAGTCATAGAGTTAGCAGCAGCTAGAAGCCAGGTCTTCCAAATCCCAGGCCCATGTTCTTTCTGCTTCATCAAGAACTACATCTCCTTGATATGCCTTCAGCTTTTAAAATATATACTTTTATGATGTGTCATGGTAGCAACATCAAATTCCCTTATTTCTGAAATTAATTATTTTCAGGAAATTTCACTTAAACAAAAACATAGTGCATCATTCAACATTCATCATTTAGGACTGTGATTTGACAATACAACCCAAAAAGTCAATTCTGGCAATATAGACTCCACATACTGGTCATTAACAGCAAATGCTAGTTGAGCCCTTTCAGCTCTAAATAAAAATAATAAAATTTTTAAAAATGTGGATGGCTAAAAAAAGTGTTTTGAGAATAAAAGTTTAAAAGGTCACAAGCTGCATTTTCAATTTACTGTTTGTATCAAGAGTTAATCCGAATTTAGTTTTCAGACATTTTTAGACTGGAGAAGCTCTACTGCCTGTAAATGAGTAACTCATGAGTTGAACTCTATATGAACAGCAAAAACTGAAATTTGAGCTTTAATCCACTTTCATTCCTTTTCGGTTGATCCCTCCCCTTCACCCGATACCTACATACATTTACCCTAAAAAGCATCGCTATCACTAGTTCCACCGCCTCCTTCTCAAGGTCCAGAACCAAGGCCTGCAAGATGTCAACAACATGGGCCTTCCCCATAGGAATCCGCACCGATTATGGGACTTTAGGGGGTGTTCTTCATTACGGTTTCATCAATCCTACAAGGAGAACGGAAGTGTCCCTGTTGTTCTTGACTCCGATGCGGAGGGCTGGGGTGGGAGTTAATTAAGGTAGGGAAGGGGTGTAGGATACCGGATTAAGGTCGGTGGCTTTCAGTATGTGGAGTTTGAGAGTATCTCCCAAGTAGTGGGACCCTGGAGAGGAACGAGAGTAGGTAAATTCAGCTCCTGGCACTCAGTCTGATTTAGGCAGTGGGGGTCCGCTAAACTAGGGAAACTGTTGTCGCGAAGAAAGCAATCTAGTGTCAGTTCTCTCTCCGGGAGCCGGGGAACAAGCCGGCTTTCCGGGGCTCCTCCGGGCTCCTACGGTTTCGCCAACACCGGATGTGGGGGAGGGGAGGAAGGTTGTTGGGAAAGGAGCAGGCGCCGTGGGGGTGGGGTGTAGGGGGTGGGGGTGGGGTGGATGGAACTGTGAGCGGGAGCCCGGGGCTCCCAGCTCGCCCCGGCGAGGACGGCGGGCGGGAGGTGGGGGAGGGGGGTCGTTACGGCGGGGCCGAAGGACCCGCTCTGACTTCCCGGGCTAGGCCGCAACCCACGGGCGAGGGGAGGCCGCAGCCACTCCCCTCGCCCTCTCCCCCACCTCCCCTGCCCCGAGTCACCGGGAATCAAAAAACGGGTCTAGTTACCAGAAAACAGAAACTTTACCGAACCGCCGACACCGTCCCCGACTCCCGCTTGCTGCCACGTCTTTCTTCTTTCTTAGCCGCTGCCGCCCGCCGTCCTCACAGCAGCAACACCAGCAGAAATCCAAGACTGCCAGCGTCAAAGATGGCGCCTGGCTACAGGCTCAGCTCTAAGACTCGGCCAGTAAAAGTGCCAGCACGACGCGAGGCGAGAGGATTCTGGGAGATGTAGTATCCTCTATGAGGCGATGCTTAAGATGGCTTCCCAGGGTCACTGGGTCACGTGAGAGGGGAGGCGCTAGGACGTGGGGGTTTCTTCGTTTTGGGGGGAATGCGTTTTTAGAAACTTACGGGGTTCTTGAAAGAGTGTTTGATTTAAAAAAAATTTTTTTTTTGGATCAAATGAGGTAGTAAGCAAGAAAGCCGCGAGAACTGTGTCTACCAGACAGTAGGCCCTCGTAGAATTTGGTTCATGAATAAATCGCCTGAACCATGTATAGTTTTCATTTAGAAGTAAACTACTTTCCCCATACAATGTTGAAGGATTTTTGCCTTTATTTTTATTTGAAGAGGTGAAATTGGGTTTGGGGGAATTTCTTTTATTTCTTAAAACAAATTTATGTATTGAAAAAAATAGTTCATGCTCAATACAAGATTCGTGAGGGCTGGAGTAGGGAAGGAAAACGGAGTGGTCGCCTGGCCACTTCATTATTAACATTATCCTGTACTTTCCAATTTGAATGTGTTTACCTTTTTCCCCTCTGATTATAAAAGTAATACATATAAGTGGTTTTAAAATTTTTTTAAGTAATACACAACCATAGAACATTTAACTCTCCATGAATTTCATTCCTGCAAAATAATCTCTCACTAATTTAACATATATTCTTTCTAACGTTTTTGTATGCAAATGGTCCTAAATCTATTACTCCGAGGGAGTAGGAGCCCAAGATCCCCTCTGGGTCAGTGGCTCAACAGAACTTGCTGGCAACATTTTACCCAACTTGGATAAAGGATACAGTTCTATTACTAAGAAAGCATACATTTGATGGTAAAGCAGATGGGACTCCAGGCACCTTTTATTTCCTCCCAGCCTTGTTCCACCAGATACCAGACCAGCTTGGCGTGGGAGCCTCAGCCAGCACAGGTCAGAGCAGTCCTGGGTCTCCTCACACTTGGGCCTTTATCTCCTTTCAAAGTGAGAAGGCACAACATTAGAATCTTAGCCCCAATCCCTGCCTTACGTGACAATACTCTGTGATTGCCATGTCAACCAGGCCTAAGAAGCAGGTTCCTGATAACCAATTTCTGTCTGTGCCACAACACCTAGATAGGGTTTTTCAGTTTAGCAGAAGGCTAGCCAAACAACTGAAGGGTTTTTCAGCTCAGGGCTTTGCAAGCTGCAGTCCTGTGCTGATCAGTATACTATATATAGTTATATCATATTTCCTCAAGTGTAAAGCAATAAGACACATCTTATTTTATATAACTTAAAGACCAAAAAAAAAAAAAAAAAAACAGCCAATTAACCTCTGACAGGCCATTAATCAGAGCTATTAAAAGTTGAACGGATATATGTTTTAGAATGAAAAAAATAGTGTTTTTAAAATAGGAACAAGCTAAAACTATCTGTACTATCCATATTGTTTTGCAGTTTGCTTTTTTCCCCACTGTACAATGTATCTTGAATATCTTTTAATGGTCATCAGTGCTTAGAGGCCTACTTTATTCTTTTTAACAGTTCCCATTCCACTGTAAGGTTGTTTTGCAGTAAGTTTCNGCAGGACACGCATAATGCGAGGCAGAGATCGCTGGGGCCTATCTTGGATGCTTTCTACCATACCAGGTATTAGTGATAACTGAATCTTCCACTGACAATTTTACAAGTGTGATGACTGAAAGAATTTTCCACAGACTAGCTGCTGGCTCCATACATTTCAAACCTTGTCTCTCCTCCGTAATCTACGTGCCACTTACATCAAGATCTGACCTCTGGCCCTTTGACTTTGGGTCATAATGCTAGATGAGTCCGCACAGTGGGTAATAGGGGTATTCTTGAAAGCCATTTCTATACTTACATGTCTCCAACCCAGTGTCCATCACCAGTGTCCGTCATCTGTTCTCTTTTCCTTCCTGCCTTTGGAGCTCAGCTGTCTGACATGAGTGAGGAAATGGGGACCAACAGAGCCGTCTAGCAAGAAACCTTAAATAGAAATCACAAACACCTGCTAACTAACTACAACAGATACATTTCAACATTCTGCTCTAGTTGCAAGACCAGAACTGGTTTCACTGAAATCAACCTTCCTAGGACTGCCTTCCCCTCTTCACTCCCAATGTGTTCTTAGGTTGTTTTATTTCCTCATATGGAACTTTTTTTTCTTGGTATTTAATTTTGGGGTGGGGTAACTGGTTTTATTGGGCGATGGGTTGTTTAAGAAAAGACAGACTAGTTTTCATCCTCATCATCCTCAATTACCTTACACTAACTCTACTCCTATGTTTAGGCTGCTGTGCTGGGCTTTGTGGGGGATCCCAAATGGGCCTAAGGTGTGGAAATGCCCATGTGGAAGTTTTCTGGAAGACGTGATAGATATAAAGATAAATAACTACCAGGGAGTGCACACCAAGTATCCAGCCATGGTTACAAACTCAAATACTTACATGAACCAGATCCATGTGTATATGACTACGGCGAGCAGCTGCAAGGGTAAGACTTGGAGTCCGTGCCCTAGCAGAAGGCCAGCTGTTACCACGAACTCCAGCCCATTCTTGCCAGGAGGGGTTGCAGACTCATCGTCACCACATCTGATTTTTAAAGAGAAACTGGAAATTCAAGTTTTATGTGACAATTTCTAATTCACCAACTTGGAAGCTACTCCAAATAAAACAATAACAACAGAAATCACTTTGTGGGCTGGTCTACAACCTCTACTTTAGTTCTAGAAGCGTTAGAAAGGAGGAGGTGGCCACTGAAAAGTGCAGTGTTTCAGGAGATGCTTTCTAGAGGGAGTGAGACTTGAGCAGGCCAGAGGTGAGAGGTAAGTGAAGAGAAGGAAAAAAGCTAGGTAAGGAAACCCCTGACGGGGTGAGGAGAGAAATTCAACTGGAGGAGTCCCCAGGTTAGAGAAAGAGAGAACAGTGTAAAAGTAGGTGTGAGCAAGAATCTAGAAGACCTTGAATGTTGGGAAGGCGTTTAAATAATATTGCTTATGGGGCGCCTGGGTGGCACAGCAGTTAAGCGTCTGCCTTCGGCTCAGGGCGTGATCCCGGCGTTATGGGATCGAGCCCCGCATCGGGCTCCTCCACTATGAGCCTGCTTCTTCCTCTCCCACTCCCCCTGCTTGTGTTCCCTCTCTCGCTGGCTGTCTCTATCTCTGTCGAATAAATAAATAAAATCTTTAAATAAATAAATAAATAAATAATATTGCTTAAACAATAGGGGTTCCTCAAAGGGTTTGGGACAGGAACAAAAAAGTAGAAAGTTTGTAGAAAGGTAGAAAGTGTGCAAAGTTGTGTCTCAGAAAGACTGAAATAGTGGTGACGTTCAGTCTCTTGTATTTTAAACCTGTCTCTCTATAGTTGTTCCCCCAAGCCTAGCAACATACAAGACTCCCCCTTCTATTTAGAAAGAAAAATTGGGTGGTGACGAAGTCTTATGCTCAGCTCCTTCTTTTTCTCTGGTGCACCTAATTTCTCATCTTATCTTTATTGCCAAGGTCCTTGGCTACTTTTTCACCTCACATACACTCTTCAATGTATTTGGTTTTTTTATTTTCTAAGACTTTATTTATTTATATATTTGACAGAGAGAGAGAGACGCAGAGAGAGAGAGAGCATAAGCAGGGGGAGCAGTAGAGGGAGAGGGAGAAGCAGGCTCCAAGGAGCCCGATGCAGGGCTTGATGCCAGGACCCTAGGATAGTGACCCGAGCCGAAGCCTGACTCTTAACTGACTGAGCCACCCAGGGGCCCCTCTTCAATGTATTTCATTTACATTTACATCCTCATGGCTTCTCTGAAATTACCACAGTGGGGTCAAGTTTTAAATGGAATGGCTCCTTTTTAGTGCTTATTTTTCTTCTTTTTCTTAGTAACCAGTTATATTGAGAGTTTATCATGTGCCAAGCACTACACTAACCATTTTTTATATACATTATCCAACTGAATCCTCAAAATAGCTGTTAGATTACTACTGTTACCTGTTACTCAGATAAGTATTATTATTAACCTTCTTTCACAAACACTTATAAAGTTCTAGTGATGAGTCCAACGGGTCATTGGTAGTGAGTAGCAAAGTCAGGCTTCACACTCATGTCTAACTCCAAATCATTATGCAATCATTTGACACTCATTCACCATTTTTTTTCTTTCTCTTTCTTTTTTTCTTCCTTCCTTCCTTCCTTCCTTCCTTCCTTCCTTCCATCCTTGGAGACAGAGAGAGAGCCCGCCAGCACATGTGCTCATGTGAGCAGGGGAGGGGAAGAGGGAGTGGGACAGAGAATCCCAAGCACGCTGATTGTGGAGCTGATTTCATGACCTTGAGATCATAACCTGAGCCCAAACCAAGAGTCAGATGCTTAATGAACTGTGCCACCAGGTGCCCCCATTTTTTCTTTCTTTAAACTCCCCCTCCCATGGTTTAAAGCTTTTTTTTTTTTTTTAAGATTTTTTATTTATTTGAGAGAGAGAGAATGAGCAGGGGAGAGGAACGGAGAGGGAGGAGCAGACTCCCTGGTGAGCAGGGTGCCTGACACGGGGCTTGATCCCAGGACCCTGAGGTCATGACCTGAGTTGAAGGCAGATGCTTAACCGACTGAGCCACCCAGGCGCCCCCGCCCCATGATTGAAAGGACAAAATTCTCTCTTGGCTTCCTTCCAAATTCTCTGCCTGCCTGTTCTCTAGTCTCTTTGCATGATCCTCTTCCTCCATCCCCCACTTAATGGTTGGTGTTCCCCAGGATTCAGTCCTCAGCCCTCATCTTTTCTCACTCTGCATTCTCTCTCTGGGTTATCCATCCACTTCCCTGGTTTCAACTATGAATTAATTACGTGGTGACTCAGACCTGTATCTCTGACCCAGATTTCTGTCCAGCTGCCTACAGGAATCTCCAATTGGATGTTTCAGAGTCACTTTAAATTCAGCTTACCAAAACAAAATCACCACCCCGTGTCTCCAACACCTCCTCCTCTTCCTGACATCTTTGCCTTCGTGGGTGGGGTCACCCACCATCCGCCCAGTTACGCGGTCAGAAATCTGGGAGAGAACGAGGACTCCTCTCTTTTCCTCACCTCCCATGTCCAAATACTTAGGAACCTTATTGACTTGGCCTCCTAAAGATCTCTTGAATCTGCATTTTTCTTTTCCATTCCCATTGCTTCTGCCTAGTGGAGGCCCTGCCACGTGTCGCTCATTTTCCGGATTGCTGCCACGCCTCTTCGCTGGTTTTGCTGCCTCTCCACCTTGCCCTCTCTTATCTCTCTTCCAAACAATCGCAGAATTTCTCTCCTAAAATGCAAGTATAGGGGCGCCTGGCTAGCTCAGTCAGAAGAGCACACGACTCCTGATCTGGGCTTGTGACTTGACAGTGGGTGCAGAGATTACTTCAAATAAATAAAATTTAAAAAATTAAAAATTAGATGCAAGTATAATCTAAACAGCACACACACACACACACACACACACACACACACACACGCTGAGGCAAGGACTACTTTCTGGAGAATCTATTAAAAGTGATTAACTGAGGAACGTGGAGCTGGATGTCCGAAGTAGAAAGGAGGCTTCACTTTCCACTTTTCACTTTTGAATACTTTTCAAGTATTCAAAAATACTTTTTGCTACTGGTTCGAATCTTGTTTTACTATATATATGTTACTTTTGTTATAAAAACTAGTAAAAATGGGGGTGCCTGGGTGGCTCCATCATTAAGCGTCTGCCTTCGGCTCGGGGCGTGATCCCGGGATCCTGGGATCGAGCCCCACATCAGGCTCATCCACTGGGAGCCTGCTTCTTCCTCTCCCACTCCCCCTGCTTGTGTTCCCTCTCTTGCTGGCTGTCTCTATCTCTGTCAAATAAATAAATAAAATCTTAAAAAAAAAAAACTGGTAAAAATGAACATCTCTGTACTTTGACCCAGCAATTCTACATCCAAAAGTTTGTCCTATACTTGTACTCACACACAAGCAGAAATGACATACGTACATGGCTATGATTTAACTATAAATATGATAACAGCTAAATTTAAAGTAGGACAGCCGTACAATGAAATTCTATGCTGTCATGAAGGACAATGATGTGCTTTGCACTATGCACCTGTATTAATGTGTGTAAACATGCAAAAGACCATTGTAAAATGTTACTATTTGAAAATTATAGAATGGGCTTTGGAAGAACGTACAAGAGTAGCTGCCTCTGGGGAAGGTGGGTGGGGCTGGGAACCCGCTAGGTGGCATGGGAAGAAGCTTCCTTTTCACTGGCTTTTGGTGTTTGAGTTTTATACTGTGTTTATGTATTAATCTGCTCACATTTTTTTCAATGCATAGAATTTGAATATAATCCATCTCGTGAGAGGAGGCAGAGTTCACTTGTATTGTCCTACACTGATTGGAAGCTGTCTTGCTTCTTCAAGCTTGCCTATCACTGTAATGAATGAATTAATACTGATTCTTTGCAGATACACAGTATTATGCAAAATGAAGGGCGATTATACCAGTAATGACTAGTTTTGTGTTCCCCAATGAACTGCCTAATTATTGTTTTATATAGGACAGACCCTGATACATATGGTATAATCGAAACTATATGGGTCACCTCTCTTAGCTTTCCTTCCGTGTTCACAAATACCAGTCTCTTTGTATTGTTAGATCTTTAAAACACATTTCATTTTATTTTATTTTTAAGATTTTATTTACTTATTTGAGAGAGAGAGTGAGAGAGACCACAGGCAGGGGGAGCGTCAGAGGGAGAGGGAGAAGCAGGCTCCCCGCGGAGCAGAGAGCCCAACCTGGGATTCGATCCCAGGACCCTGGGGTCATGACCTGGGTCAAAGGCAGATGCTTAACTGATTGAGCCACCCAGGTGCCCCCTAAAACACACTTTAAACATGTCCCTTAATTTGGACTTATCGATGAATCAGCACAATTTCAAACCTGTATAATAAGATTAAAATTGACTTCCCTACTGAAAATCCTTCAGCTACTGCCCATTAACCTTAGTTCTAAGCTTCTGTGGATATCTACTAATATGCAAAATCTTACTCCTGCCTATTTCTTCATCCCCCCAAATTATCAGGCCATTCTCCTCTAGTTCTTTGCTCCGTCATGTTGAATGACCTGGAGTGACCTGACTGTGTTCTACTCCTCATGCTTTTGCACATCTGCTTTCTTCGCCTCAAATGCCTCTTCCCCACCCTCAATCAACCTACCGACTGGGTTCCAGCAGCCGAGGCCTTCTTACCTTGTTTAGGAGCCGGCTTAGTACTCATTTGCTTCTTTCTATACACTGTGAGCTCACTGAGAACAGCAACACCTGGCTCATCTCTGCAGTCCCAGCGCCTGAAGGCCTTTGATGTGTGTTTGGTGGATTTGGGGGAGTACACCCTGAGATTGGAGAGATAAGGGAGCAGCGTTTGAGGCCAGGGAAGGAGTTTGGGTGATTGCAAATAGGGACCCGTTGTCTCTTGTCTAAGGAAAGGGCAGGACAAAACGGACTTGGGGAGAGAGAGATGCTGGAGGGACAGAGAGTAGGTAGTCAAGTGTTGGGCACAATCTGGGTGGGAAGAGATGAGAGTGGAGATTAGGGTTGTGGTCCTGGGATGGGCAGGAAAAGCCCGAGGGGAAGCTGGGTGGGGGGAAGGATGCATTGATAGGGCAGAAACAGGCAATAATAGTAGTGGCTGTCACTTCTTGAACCTCGGTGCCTTGTCTATGCTAATGCTTCGCTGGCCCCAGGCGGACCTTGTGTTCTCGCGGAGAGGGGTCGGACAATGCCTTTCCTGCAGTGTATTCATTTGCTTTGGGGGCTTGTTTGCTGTCTTCAGTGAATTGTGGTGGAATCCCTTGTATCTTTCTGCAGCCACAATTTGATTCAGAAACAAACCCATCCCACAAAACAGAGGGACCAGCAACTCTGACCACCCCCCCACCCCCCACCGAGATTTAAGGCTACAAAGACGTGACAGATGGATGGGGAAGGCCCAGCCGAAGTTGGACTTCAGGAAAGGAGGGGCAGTTTCTCGAGAGGAAAATCCCTATCAGAGAAAATGGATCCGGGGCCAGCGACCCAGATGCAACTTAATGCCCTACGGGGCCACCCCTTTAATGGCGTGTGGTGTGTGCAGCCAAGGGTGAGTTCAGGTGGAGGTGGAGGGAGGTGACTCTAGGGCAGTGTGTGTGTGTGAACTGAGTGAGCTCACCACTCAGAAAGTGGGGCGGCTTCGCAGCGGGATGGCTCTGACTGGGTTTGGTCGCGTTGGAGAATGTTCCTTCCCATTGCACTCAAGTTTTACTGTCTGGGGAAACCTACAGATGCCTACATTAAGGCCTATAGGAGTCAGTAAACTAGAGTTCGATTCCTTCAGGACTTCTGGGATTTAAGCCATGAAACTGACACCAGTGACATTAACAGGTTTCTAGCTCTACCGAGTGGTGGATCTGTGGTTCCATTATTAGCAATGGCAGCAGGTGCTTGGCTGCCCCAAGCTGGGCAGAGGCCAGCAGGCGTGGGTGACTTGGTCAGAGTGGCATCTCCTAGGGGCTGTTAGGGACTGGGGATTGCAGAGCCTAGCTCAAAGGGTATTCTGGTCTCCTTTTCACCAGGGTGCTGAAGTAGCAAGCGGTGACCCGGGTTATTCATGCACACACAGGCACCATGGGGATTCTCAAAAAAGAGCAGAGGGTAACCCCCGGAAAGGACTGTAACTTCGTATTTGTCAATCGGGATGAGGTTCTGCAACACCTGGAATGTTGTTAGGAACGCAAAGTATGCCTCTGAATGGATCAGAACAGCTGTGGTTTAATAAGCCCTCTGGGCGATCTAATAAACATTGAGGCTGGAGAATGACTGATAGACTATTGCTGCAGAGTTAAAATCGTTTGAACTCAGACCCATGATGTCTTGGATCAGACTCTCCGTAATCTATCCTCCTCAGAACAACCCACTTTACTAATGGAGGAAGTGAAGTCACTAATTCCTCCTTGTGGGCAAATCCTGAGACCCTGTCTGTGCCCCTTCTCACTCAGCCTCTCCACCTCACCGGCCACAGGGAACAATCCTTCTTGGAAACACTGTGACCAGAGACGCGCCCAGTCTTCCTCCTGGGGCATATGGGAGAACAGTGAGAAAGGAGGATGAAGACAGGGCCAGGTCATGTGGCACCTCTGAAACCACGAAAAGACATCTGGGTTTATTCTAGTTGCCAAAGGAAGCCACTTAAGGGCTTCAAAGCAGGAGGGTGATGTGGTTTCTGCCGTAGAAGCTGCTGGGCTCACAATGTACTGAGAATGGGCAAACCCCAAAGGAAGCAGGGAGAGAAGTCAGGGGGCTTTTGAGGCCATCTGGGAGAGACCTGCTGGTGGCGGCAATGGCTGTGGGCAGAAGCAGCTTGGAGGCAGAAACAAGCCTTAGAGGATATCAGGGATGACTCCTGGGTTGGAGGCCCAAGCAAGTAGATGCCGAGGAGATGGTGTGCCATTCACTGGGATGGGGAAGATGGAGGAGACCCACATCTAGAAGTGGGGAATTAAGAACTCTGCTTTAGATAGACGACTCTTGAGATACTCTCAGAGAGCTGGGTAGAGCGGTCCCCTAGGTAATTAGATGGGATGTGTGGAATTTAGGGGAGTCATGAACCCACAGAGACACCATTCCTTCTATGGAAGGAGAAGTGGTCACCTAGGGAGCAAATCAGGCCAGAGGAAAGACATGCAGATCCCAGCCCTGGGATGCCAACATGTGAAAGTTGGAGAGAAGAAGAGTCAGGAAAAGGAATCAAGTGCTTGATGAATTGCTGGGTAGCCCCGGGCACACAGACAATGCAACCTAATAGGTCTTAAGACCCAGAAAACAGGGGCACCTGGATGGCTCAGTAGGCTGGGCGTCTGCCTTCGGCTTGGGTGGTGGTCCCGGGGTCCTGGGATCGAGTCCCTCAACAGACTCCCTGCTCAGCTGGGAGTCTGCTTCTCCCTCTCTCTCTGCCGCTCCGCCTGCTTGTACTTGCTCTCAAATAAATAATCTTAAAAAAAAAAAAAAAAAAAGGACACAGAAAACAGGGGCGCCTGGATGGCTCAGTCAGTTACGAGGCTGCCTTTGGCTCAGGTCCTGATCCCGAGTCCTGGGACTGAGCCCTGCATCAGGCTCCCTGCTCAATGGGGAGCCTGCTTCTCCCTCTCTCTCTCTGCCTTTCCCCCACCCCTGCTCATGCTTGCTCTCTCTCTCTCTCTCTCAAAAAAATAAATAAAATCTTAAAAAAAAAGACACAGAAAACAGGGGATAGCAGAAATTTATAAGTTTCTAATCAATTAAGAGGCTAAGCCTGTTGAGAATAGCATTAAAAAAAAAAAATCAACCCTGGCCCAATGAGGTGGCCAACTGCATTTCTGCTGATGTTCTGCTGCCGCCTGGTTACGGAGTGGCCAGAACGAAAGATCAACTATAGCTTTTCAGATCGGTGGTTCTCAACCTCTCTGTGTAACATCCCAACCATCACATTTCAAAGAATATTATCCAAACTGCTTTCATCCTGGGAGAAATGATATCTGACAGAAGATGTAAGAGTTTCCAGGATGGACTCTGCATCAGGCTGAACGAGCCAACTGTTTTCTTTTTAATCAAATAATTCCACATAAAAATAAGAGAAGTGAGGCTTCTGGTTCTGTCCAAGAGGGAATAAGCCCACTCCAGCCACTGTCTCCTGTGGATTACAACTGAACACTCTGGACACAACCTAAAACGCAAGTCAATGAGGGGAAACCTGGGTGGCTCAGTTGGTTAAGTGCCTGACTCTTGATTTTGGCTCAGGTCATGATCTCTGGATTATGGGATCAAGCCCTGTGTGGGGCTCTACACTCAGTGGGGTGTCTACTTGAGATTCTTTCCCTTTCCCTCTGCCCCTCCCCGTGCTCACTCTCAAATAAATAAATAAATCTTTTTTTAAAAAAGATTTTATTTATTTATTTGACAGAGAGAGAGAGACAGCCAGTGAGAGAGGGAACACAAGCAGGGGGAGCAGGAGAGGAAGAAGCAGGCTCCCAGAAGAGCAGGGAGCCCAATGTGGGGCTCGATCCCAGGACCCCAGGATCACGCCCTGAGCCAAAGGCAGATGCTTAACAACTGAGCCACCCAGGTGCCCCTCAAATAAATAAATAAATCTTGAAAAAAAAAAAAAGCAAGTATATGAGGATCTTGAAAATCAACAAAAGGAGATGAATTGTGGAGGGAAGTGAGCTACATAGAGGCAAGTTTCTTGTGTGTTCCAATTTTTCCTTTTCTCTCATACTTTGAACTGAGGGCAGGTACCAGTTGCAAAAATTAGTGTGTTTGGGGCAAGGGGAGAGAAGAGGCTAAAACTATGGTGGAAACCCCATCTTTCTGGAAAGAAGAACCAGAAAGAGGGGACTGAAGAGAATGTATATAATCCTCATTTCTTTTTCCCTCTCTCAGCTTTGCCCTGAAGGTGGGCCCTCCCTGTGGAGCTGTGGCAGGTCAGGCAATTAAAATTCCAGTTGGTATCCCATCTGACCAGAGGCACCAGAAAGGTGGCTCTGAGGGCCTGGAAGCTGGGAGAACTCATGAGGAGGAGAGAACAAGCAGAGGGCCACCTAATTCTGTGTAGGAGCCCGTCCACACCATGGGCTCACACTCGACCCGTACTTGAATGGATCAGACCCAAACCAGCACAGCAAAGGCTTTGAGAACTGAGCTAACAGTGAAACCACTACCCACAGAACGTGAAGCATCACTAGCAGTTCAAACTTACCTGGATTGATTGATTTCTGTGATAATAATAATAAAAATTCTTCAGGAGACTTTAATTGTACCCAGAGTTTATACAACACAATATTAAAAATATCTAGGATTGGGGCACCTGGCTGGCTCAGTCTGTGGAGCATGGGACTCTTGATCTCAGGGTTGTGAGTTCGAGCCCCACGTTGGGTGTTGATTTCACTAAATAAATAAAGAAAGAAAGAAAGAAAGAAATAAAATCTTAAAAGAAATATCTAGGATACGATGTAAAATTACTTAACATAAAAAGAATAAGAAAGTGTGAGTAGTTCTCAAGAAACAATTAACAAATGCCAACCCAAAATGACCCTGAAGTTGGAACTACCACACAGACTTTATTTTTTATTTATTTTTATTTTTTTATTTTTTAAAGATTTTATTTATTTATTCGACAGAGATAGAGACAGCCAGCGAGAGAAGGAACACAAGCAGGGGGAGTGGGAGAGGAAGAAGCAGGCTCATAGCAGAAGAGCCTGATGTGGGGCTTGATCCCATAACGCCGGGATCATGCCCTGAGCTGCTGGCAGACGCTTAACCGCTGTGCCACCCAGGCGCCCCCACCACACAGACTTTAAAGCAGGGATGGCAACTGTGTTTCGTGAACTAAAGGTAAACATGCCTGAAATGAATGGAAAGAGAGACATTCTCAGCAGAGAAATAGAAACTATAAATAACCAAATGGAAAAATTTTAGAACTGAAAAAATGCAATATATGAAATTTAAAAATTCATTTAATGGGCTAACAGCAGAATGGAGATGACGAAAGGGAGAGTCAATGAACCTGGAAAGAGATCAATAGAATATATTCAACCTAAAGAGCAAAGAGAAAACCAATCAGGAAGAAAAAAGAACAGAATCTCAGATCTGTGGAACAATAGCAAAAGTTCTAAATATTGGGGTGCCTGGTGGGCTCGGTTGGTAGAGTGTGCAACTCTTGATCTTGGGGTTATAAGTTCGAGCCCCATGTTGGGTGTAGAAATCACTTAAAAAATAAAATCTTTAAAAACACGAAAGTTCTAATATTTATGCCATTGGAGTTCCAAAGAAGAGAAGAGACAGACTGATGCAGAAAAATGTTAGAAGAAATAATAGGTCACAAAAGAGGGAGGAATTGCCATGGATTGGAGGAGATGAAGAAGTTGTATAACTACGTGTTCTGTGGGATCCTGGAATGCTTCCTGGAACAGAGAAAGGACATCGGTGAAAAGCTGATAAAATCCCAGTAAAGTGTATAAGTTGGTTAATAATATTGTACCCATGTTAGTTGCTCTGTTTTCATCATCATATCAAAGTTACGCAAGGTGTTAACATTAGGGAATGTTAGGTGAGGTGTATGTGGGACATCTCTGCATTATCTTTGGAACTTTCCTATAAGTCTAAAATGATTTCAAACTAAAAAGGTTTTGAACATTTTTAAGTGAAAGCAAAGAAGGAAGGAAGGGGTAGTGGTTACATGAATGTCAGATAAAGTACACTTCAGAACAAAGACTATTAGGGACATCATAGAATAGAGGGACATCCTGTAATGATGGAAGTCAATTCACCAAGAAGACCTAACAATCCTAAATGTACATGCAACTAACAACGGGACTTCAAGATACATGGAGACAAAAAGAGTAGAACTGAAAGGATAAATAGACAAATCAACAATTACGTTCGGAGACTTCAACACTTCTCTCTGAATAGTTGCTAGAACCCGCAGAAGGAACATCAGTAAGGATCAGTAAGATGACCTGGACGGCACTATCAACCAACTTGACTGAACTGGCATTTTCAGAGCATTCCACTCAACAGCAGCTGAACACATATTCTTTTCATGCGAGATTCTGCAAAATTAGAATACCTTTGAAAACGTAGTCTTGATCTGGGATCATCAAGAATGGATTTCCCCTCTTATAAAGAGTCAGAGATCTGCGGGACCCCTGGAACAGACCTGAGCTTCTGTCAGAGATTCTCAGCATCTGAGTGCCAGTTACCTAGGAATCTTGTCTACATTTAGCCAACTGGAGACCTCCCCTGATGGGTCTGCCTGGTACCTCCCAGAGCATTGGTGGCTTTCTGTGGCTGCCTTCTGCTTTGATGTTTGCTGTGACTTCCAGGAAAGGAAGTACTTCCCCTAAATTAATGCTATATCTGGTACATAATCTGAATCCGTTTATCAGGAAATCAGCAAATGTACCAGGCCAACAGCATTCTTTGTACTCTCTCATCTTTTAAAACCTAGGTGTGTGTGTGTGTGTGTACCTGTGTGTGCAGGAATCTTTGAGTCTTATAACTCGTTTCAGATGTTATCAGTTTCGTGCGTCATCAGAGATACTGATCGGCTATGCAGTTGTGGTGGACAATATGTGTTCATGTCTTAATCCCTGGAACCTGTGAATATGTGACCTTACATGGTAGAAAGGACTTTCCAACTTGATTAAGCTAAGGATTTTGAGATGAGATTATCCTGTATTATCTGGGTGGGCCCCGTGTAATCACAAGGATCCTTGTAAGAGGGAGACAGGAGATGATGAGTCAGAATTGTTAACTCCAATTCTTGATAAGACCACATTCTGCCAACAGTCTCCACCTTTAACTTATTGATGAGGAAGGAAAGACTGAAAGGAAAAAAAAACAAATTATGGGTTACCTTATTTTTGCTTTCTTGCTATGCCATTTTCAGCACGAGTAGTTAAAACTAATATAAAGATGTAAGGGAAGTAAGAGAGGATATGGTAGGTCACTTGTGTTAGAACACGACTGCCTTTTTTCTGTAGTCCCTGCTTATCAACTGGTTGAAGAGTCAGAGTTTCTGGAAGTTTTTGCGAGTCAGTACAGGCCCTCAGCCCACAGGGAACCCAGAAGTGGTAACAGAGCACCATGATGCTATGGGAGTGCTCAGGGAGGAGGCAGGGCCGAGGGCCGGCAAATCTTGTCTTCTGCTCACCATTAAAGGGTGAATTACAAAGAGGGAAGGAGACTTAACAAACTCTGTTTCATACTGAACAGTGTTCTGAATGAGGTCCAATCAATATAATACAAATTTGAATAATTAATTTACTATATTTAACTAATTAAGGAATCATAACGGATTCGTTATCTTTATATCTACTTCCTCATCCTTATCTTGAAAAAATTACCTCCTACTTGGCATCGTCAGGCTCGGGAGATGCCCTTGGGCATGTCCAGTTACTGCGCTTGGGCATTCAAATGAACTCAAAATTTCCTGGCAACTAATGTGAGAACAATAAAACTATAAAGGGAAAGAACGAATGAAGTCATAAACAGTCTTTCATTCACTTGTTTGTTAAAAAAAAAATCTCAGTATAACAAATAAACAGAAAGGTTACTATCTCATACAGGACAATGGACAGTGTATCACTCATTCTCAATTTGGGAGAATGTATGTAAGTATAACTGGCTTATTGGGGTGTAACCATGAGCCGGCTTTATTTCTTCCAGGGCCTGCCCCCTGACTGTGGTCGGTTGAACTTCCCTTTCTTACTTGGCGGTAGCTCTCCTAACAAAGGCTCAGTTCGATCTCTTCGTTTTTCATTCTCCTGGCTGCGAGAATTCTCTCATGCCAGTACGTAAGATTCAGCTCTGCTCGGGACTTCATCCCGGCATCTGACCCTCCTGGCTCCTTACTTGACCAGGTAGGGTTGCCACGCTCCCTGGGCTTGTCCTTGTGTCCCTGGAGAGCCCCGACGGGTCGTCAGCACTGATGATCGTGCCTCCTGTGACAAGGCAGGAATTTCAACACTGGTTACTCGTGGGGTGAATCCCACAGCCCTGAAGGAATCTGCCCACAATACCGTCATCAGGGGTGGGAGAATTAGGTCCTGGGACCATCTTCCTTTGGCCCACTGGCTGACGCTGTTCAGGCTGTTCTAACAAAAAAAAACCATAGGTTGGGTGGTGTAAAAAACAAACATTTGTTTCTCACAGTTGTGGAGGCTGGGAAGCCCGAGATCAAGGGGCCGGCAGATTTGGCTTCTGGTGAGGCCTACTTCCCGGTTCACGGATGGCCGTCTTCTCCATGTCTCTTCACGTGGCAAAAGGCACAGGGCATCTTTCTGGGGGTCTCTCTTGTGGGAACACTAGTCCCATGCATGAGAGCTCCAGCCTCATATGTAATGACTCCCCAAAGGCCCCCACCTCCTAATACCATCACATCAGGGTTTCAACACATGAATTTTGGGGGCACACACATGTTCAGTCTACAGCATCCACCCAAGTGCTTGTGAGGCCACCCTTAGATGGTCTACACCCAACAGAGGCATTCTAGAGGCCCCTTACCTGGCACCCTGTTGAGTGGCCCAGGCCCAGTCACCTTCCCCTGGTGATACTTCTATTGTTGCTGGGCCCAACAGCAGGTGGCCCGCTGCTCACACCTCCCCCCACCCCTGTTCTGACAACACTGTCTTCTTCCTTTCCCAAGGGTACGAGGCACTCGGCAGAAAGAGGTGGTTACCACCCGCCCAGGGATGGGGACAGTGAAGGAGGAAAGAACCTCTCTTCCTGACCAGCATACCCCTCAAAGGCCAGCCTCCAACACCTCTCAGGCCTCGCCCATGGAGCAGGGACATGGGGTGGTGGAGGGCAGTGTTTGGTAGGATTAATTTTCCTGTTCTCGGTAAGCCCTAGGCTGATCCCTAACAGCTCATGGCATGCTAAGTTCAGAATGTGGGTGTTTTATACCCAGCTTTAGGCCTTAGCCTAGATTCTGGAATGACAGGAAAAAACCTCCCTCAACATTTTATGGCCTAAGTACATGCACTGAAATCATATCATCAATTATCAATTATCAATAACCTGCCTTTATCTTGGGCCTTGTGCTAAGATCCATGGTGAATGCAAAGGACTTAAATATATTTTCCTGCAGGCAAAATGATACAGGCAAAATAGGGAGATGGATCAAATATGTTAATAAAACAATTCAGAGAAACAAATACCCAGAATAATTACATTAGTATACGCTTTAATGTTATACCCATTTTGCAGAAGAAGGAACAAGGCATATTTCTTTAAATGGGATGAAGCTGGATGTCTTCACTTTATCCACGCTTTAAAATTATTTTATTTGGAAATAATTTACAGAAGAGATGAAAAGTAGGAGAGAATTTCTATATATATCTCACCCAGCTTCCCCTAATGCTAACATCTTCCATAACCATGATATAATGATCAAAACTAAGAAACTAACATCAGTGTAATACTATTTACTAAAATATGGACTTTTTGAATGCTATTATTTTTCCCCCCACTAATGTCCTTTTTCTGTACCAGGATCCAATCCAAAATACCATTACTCTATATTCAGTCATCAGGCCTCCTTGGTGTCTTCCAATCTGTGACAGTTTCTTAGTGTTTCCTTGTCTTTCGTGACTTTTAACACTTTTAAGAGTTCAGGTCAGGTATTCATAGAATGTTATGCAATCTGGATGTTCTGATTTTTTCTATGATAAGAATGGGGTTTTGTGGATTTGGGGGAAGAATGCTACAGAGGTGAAGTACCCTTCTCCTTGATCCTATAACCACTTGACATATTACTGGGGAGTTAACCTTGATCACATGGTTAGGGTGGTCTCCGCCAAGTTTCTCCACTCTAAATTTGCTTCCTCCATGCCTTTCCATGTTCTATTTGTTAGAAAAAAGAGTCACTTATTCCAGCCCACACTCCACCCTGAAGGGGAGGGGAATTAAGTTCCGGGGGAAGTATTGACTAATTCCTGGGCATGTGTTAGAGTCATCGCAGTAATGTATAAATATTTGGGGGCAGATCTTTGAGGCTATGCAACTATCTTATTTCTCTTTAAAGTGTCATCCACTAATTTTAGCATTCATTAGGACTTGCCCACGGCAATTATTCTGTGGTGTCTTTTATTATTAAGTTTTTATTTTAATTCCAGTACAGTTAGCATACAGTTCTGTGGTATCTTAGTAGTGATCTTTTTTTTTTTCTTAACATTTTATTTATTTATTTGACAGAGAGAGAGACAGCAAGAGAGGGAACACAAGCAAGGGGAGCGTGAGAGGGAGAAGCAGGCTTCCCGCCGAGCAGGGAGCCTGATGCGGGGCTCGATCCCAGGACCCTGGGATCATGACCTGAGCTGAGGGCAGATGCTTAACGGCTGAGCCACCCAGGTGCCCCTAGTAGTGATTTTCTTTCCCCTTCATTTCTTCTATATTTATTATTCAGAATTCATCAGGAAGGAAGATTTCTCCCTTTCCTCCATTTTATTCACTTATTGGTATGGACTCAAGAATATTTATTTTGTTCTTTGAGCTACAAATTTATATTATTATTATTATTATTATTATTATTATTATTATTATTATTTGCTGAACTTGTTCTAGCTTTGCCCCTGGGAGCTCTTTTGGATGGCTCCTTTAGACGTACTTTCATATTTTCTTGTGTTTTCTTCCCCTGCCACCCTCCTCTCTTTTTCTTTCTTTCTTTTTTTTAATCAGCAAGACGGTCAAGCACCCCATCCCTGTGTTTTCCCCACCCAGCCCTAGAACTGCCCATTTCTCCAAGGAGGTCTGGTTCTTCTACTGAGAATGATATTTAGAAACCAAGACCTGGGTGCTAAGTGGGTTCATTACTTCTAGGGTGTCATTTCTTCTAGACCCTCTAATGGACAGAGCTAAGAAATATATGTCTGCTAGCCTATGTATGCACATATCTGTATTTATTTCTGTATCTATTCATATATATACATATATATTCATATATTAAAATAAACAAGAGCTCAAACTATACTTCCAGCTCTAATCCAGCACCACAGAATTCATTGTATCCTTTCTGACAGTGAGAACCCTGCCCCTCTTTATCTATATTTACTTATTTGTTCAATCTTAGTATACATTTAAAGTAGTTTCAGAATTGCTAACCTGTAGTCCTCTGAAATATGAATTTACCAACTAAAGTGTTTATGCATTTTTGTGTGTGTCTTCATTTTGCAGTTTCAAGTGAAAACATTGTTTTCCAAAGTTAATTAGGCCAGCTCCTTTCCCCCCCACGCCTTCAGTGAGGTTAGAGCATACGTCTGTAATATAGTTAGGTTTACTTGTCTTAATCTGCATTCCATCATGGCTTCCCCTGACAGTGCGGTTAATTAAAAAAATTTACATACAATACAAGTCATTCTTTGTGCTGTATAGTTTTTGGTGTTTTGACAAATTCACAGGGTCCTGTATCTACCACCACAATAGCAGTACAGAAGAACCCACCTAACCTAAAAATTCCTTTGTAGTAAACTTCCCTTTCTCTAAACCTGCAGCCACTGATCTGTTTTCCTCCCCTATACTTTTGCCTTTTCCAGAATGCCACATAAATGGAATCACACAATATGCAGAGTTTTAGGTCTAGCTTCTTTCACTTAGCAACATGCATTTAAAATTTGTCCGTGTCGTTGCACAAACCAATAGTTCATTCCTTTTTACTGTTGAGTATAGATGACCCTTTACGTGCATATACACAGTTCTGTTTTTCCATTTGCCTGTTGAAGGACATCTGGGTTATTTCTAGTTTGGCAATTATGAAGAAAGCTGCTATAAATGGTCATATATGGGCTTTTGTATGAACACAGGTTTTCAGTTCTCTTGGGTAAACAGGCAAGAGTGGAATGGCTGGGCTGCATAGTAAGCGTATGTTTAGAAGAAACCACCAAACACTTTTCCAAAGTGGATATTGTGCTTTGCAACGAATGACCGGTCTGGTGTCCCACATCTTCTCTAGCATTTGATTGTCCACACTCTTTTTCAACTGGAAACTTCTGCCCGCCCACCCCCCCCAACTCTGACTTCTTCCTTCTCTTTGGCCTCTGCCTGGATTACAAACTAATCCATATTTTCGCTTTGCATCCTGCTGGTATTCGCCAAGGTAATGATTTTAGACTGCCTCATGTTTCCACTGTGCACGAGGCAACTATCGCAGTTTTAATCCACTAGCCGTCCTATAAGGCAGTTTTAGCAAACATTCTTAGGTTGGTATGAGAGCTAACAGCACCCTGCTTGAGAAGAATCCCTTTCCGGCTTTCTCAGACATTGGCCTTTGTGAGTTCCTTAGCTTCTGTGTGTCTCCGTCTCTTTGTAGTGTACCCGAACGAACCCACTGGAATGTAAGGATGGTCAGCAGTCTTCACCAGACCCCGTGGTGGCTATGGATCCTGCGGGATAGACTACCCCACAGAGCCCTCCTTCCGGGTGCCTGGGTTCTAATTCATCAGGAAGGAGCTATGTGTCCGGCCCCTGCTCACTGCCCATGTCTCCTGACTCAACAGCTAGCACATTCTCGTAGTCACTGGAAGTGTCATTGGACATTTCTCCTCCATGTTTTATCGGACTAGTCTCACTCTGCGCAGACGGCTGACAGGTCACATGTTCCCCTAGAGCCAGGAACCTCCCTGATTGCATGACAAATTGGATGTGGGTGCCTGGACCATCCGTCATGCCTTCTTCCTGGTCTGTGTTTGAGGATGTCACTTCCTCCTCCACCTGCTGCTGGTTTCCATTGGTGGGTACTGAAGGGACATTTTCATAATCTCTGTAGCACTGGAAAGCCATCCAGGGCTGCTTCCTCTGGACGGTCTCAAGGGTCAATCCTGCCATATTGACATAGTCATTTGAGGTCTCAGAAGAGTCTTCGTCGTCATTGAGTGGATCATCACTCTCAGATTTTGGAGACCAAAAACTGGTGTGCTCACTGGCATTCCCATAGCCCTTGTCTTTTTCCTCAGTAAGCTCCAGCTCCTGGGCACTTGGGAGGGCAAAGAGGTTCACCGGGGTGCTGTTGGTAGAAGCTAGAGCCTTAGCAATCTCCTCTGCTGTGGGGACATTGATGTAGTCTCTCGAATCCTCTGAAGAAATGCTCAGGCAGTCTCTGGCTGCTCTGACATTGACATAGTTTGCTGAGGGAGAGAGGTCCCCACATATCTGGAGCCCCGCGGCATTGTCATAGATGCCCACTGCGTAGCCGTTGGCAGGGGTATGGTCTCTGTGCAGCCACAGGGCATTGCCCGCTTGGGAGGGCTATAAGCAAGAAGAGAAAGCCAGTGACAGGACGGAAGCAGAAATATGGGCGAAGCCTTTCTACTTCCCCACCCAGTACCACTATCTGATAGCCCCTTCGCTCAGCTCTTCACCTTGGAGAAAATCTCTAAGTCGGGGGTCCCTAACTGCAGAGCTTTAGATCCTAGGCAGGTGTGAGCAAAGTGGGCTAAGTGTAAAGAAAGCAGCAGTGTCAATGCGATGATAAGTTGCTCCTGGCTTCTGGCCACAGTGTGGGTGTTCAATGGGGAGTCTGTAGGGGGGTGTATTATAAACTGGAGAGCACCTGCTGCCTCAGAGCCCATGGAGAAGCAATATAGCACAGTGGCCAAAGGTAGCGACTCAGCCTTAGACTCGGCGCAAATCCCAGCCTCGCTACTCTGCGCGCAAAGTTTGGGCAAGTTACCTGATCTCTTCGTGCCTTCCTTCCCTAGCATATGAAATGGGGATACTCATAATGTCTACATGATATGCTTTCTGGGGGAGTAAGTGTAGGAGTACGTGTAGAGGGTTTGGAAGAGTTCCTGGCACATGGAAAACGCTAGCACATCCTTGCTCTTATTATTAAAGGGGCAGCTGACCTACAGACTCAGGCCATCACGGCCCTTCAGGGATACCGGTCTGCTGTTTCCAGAGCTTCTGCCTTTTCAAGAAAAGCTGGACATCCAGACTTTAATGTGAAATCTTTTAGATTTTTAGCTGTTGGCAACTGGTTCGAAATGTTCTTCGCACACTACAGAGTCCAAGCCAAACATGTCGTGGCCTTATATGGGGTGGGGACCGAGCGCTGGAACTCCCTTTGGCCGCGGAGCTCCGTCTTCCCTGCATGTTCTCCGCCAAGCGGACTTGCTCCCCCAGGAAGGCTCAGAGGTGAGAGCAGAGCCCAGGGGTGGGCCATGTGGGAGCAGGACCGGGAGGTGGCTGCATGCTAAGTGAGCCTAGAGCTCTGGGTAACGAGGGGCTCAGCCGCAGCAGGACTGTTTTCTTGAAATGACCACAGACCGAAGCGACTGGTTCTTCCAGAACTTATCTACGGAGATGGGCCCTCTGAGCTTCCAAGCCCTCCCTTTCCTGTCTCTGGGGTCTCTGCCCCACGGTGTTGTGAGTCTCCTCCCTGAGGGCTGTCTTCAGGGCCAGATCGAAGACACACAGGGTATTGTTATTCACCGTGGCACTCCCCCGCTAATCTCGGCAAAATATCCCCCATTTGAGCAAACGTTTTCTACACCCGCTATCGTGCTCCAGGATTTACAAATATACCTGCGATTGAGGATAATTGAAACAATTTGCATAGGCCCCGGAGGGAATTCCCAAAGCAGGATTGTAAGGGTGTTTTGAGCACCAACAGCATTGGTGGAATATTCCTATACTCTCCTGAGGTGATTACTTGGAAGGGAACAATACTCATTTGGATAAGCTGTGACCTGTCTTTGTTAAAACAATCCACTTCAGTTCTAACACCATGTCCTTGAACACACGTGCCCTGCTTGCCTTGCCCGGAATCCCAAACAGTTGTTCCTACCTTTCTTGCTTTTTCTCCCTGGGCAGAACGGAGGTCCTGAGGCCAGTCTTCCCAATTTATTAATAGGGCCACAGGGCCACTGCCAGGGGACATGCTGTTTGCCAGGAAAGGAGATCTGCGACCTGAGCTCGTTTACCTCAGTTCTGCCAGAGACATGTCATTTCTCCCAAGGGGCTTGTCCCCTCGCTTGACTCTTACCACAGGCTCAGAAGGAAGGCTATCAGAATTTCTGGAGAGGAGGCTCTCGGTACTGAAAATACGGTTACTCCTCGACTGACGTCTCCCTGAAAGAACAGAGAACAAATCCTGAAGCTAGCAGGCCAGCCCCGTGAACGCTCAGCCCTAACAGTCCCCGCCTTGTGGGTGAAGTGGGTCTGTGTGCTGTCGGGTATTTGGGGCTGGTGTGCTGTGGCGAGAAGGTCGGAGCGAGGGGGAACGACGTGCTCTGAGTCCTGGAACTGTCCTCAGTCTCTAGCAAGGACTGGAGGGCACTAGCCAGCCCAGGGGTCGGTTGCTCCTGGAGCAAGCCTTCTCCACCTGTAATGCTGGAGGCCATGTTCTCCTCCTGTATGGCTCCCCCATCCCTAGACAGGTCCATCTGTCTTTCACTAATTTCATATCAAGACAAAACAAAGCCCCAAACCCAAAGGACACCCAGCTCCCTTTTTGGAGCTCTCTAGGCCCCCAGTGGAGTTACATCCTGCTTCTGTCAAGCTCATCCTCCCCTATGCTCCCTGAAGGGCAGAAAGGCCTGAGTGTTTGAAGAGAGCTGCCTCTGGGTGGTGAGAGGTACGTTCTGGGCACAGAAGTTCAGTAACATCTGTGAGCCATGGATTAGAAAGAAAAACCTACCCAGCACTTCTTGCCTCTGGGGCAAGGAGTCATAAATGTTTTTGGCGCCTTGTCTGGGTCCAGACAGAGACAGCAAGGGCAAGACGGTAACTCGGAAGTAAGGAACTTGTCCTGCAAGGCAATGAGAGAGATGGGGATCACGGCAAGACCAGTGTTATAGAATGTGGGGGCCCCTGGGGATGAGATGGTCCCTGAAAATATTCCCCACCCTCACTATGGATCATAAAAAAATACATTTTCACACTTGCCCAATTCCTTTGAGCTAGAAGCCTTGGTACACAGAAGCAGAAGGAAGGAATGGGCGTGGGGGTGGGCATGAATGTCCCAGGGACTCACGCTGCTTCTTCCATTTACTCCAGCTCCACAGGCTGTAGAAAATCACAGTGGTCAGGAGGATGGCAAGGAATCCCGCAAACCCAGAAAAGATGGCGTTGCTCTGGTCTTTCTCTCTGTGAGGAAAAACAAGTGCCATGCCTGGGCTCTAGGAGGTTGGGGAGGTTGGAGAAGAGGCTTCCTGCAGGAATGGGAGCACCTGGACTTGGGATGGGAGCCGGGTGAGGGAAAGCTGAGGGGGGTGGGCTGTGTGGCTGAAGAGAGGCTCTTCTTTGTGGACAGAGGAAATCGGACACAGGAGAAGGCCGCTATCCCTTTTGAATGCCTACTGGATGCCATGCCTTTGCACGGGTGTGACGCTCATTTCTTCTTTACAACAATCGCATCTCTCCTTGGGGCCAGAAACCTGAGGTTAGACTCCGCAAGGCAGAGTAGCAGATCAAAGATCGCCAGGTAGAAAGCAGCCAAGGTGGAATGTGGGTCTAGGTCTGTTGGGGTCCAAAGATCACGCTCTTTCTACCACACCCTGTCCTCCAAACTTGCAAAAGCGGCTTCGCCTGCCCTTACTTGCCCTCATTCCCTCCTCCTGGGCGTCCTGTCTTGTGTGGAAGGAGGTACAATGAGGGAGCTGCTCGGTGACATTTGAGCAACCCCCATGGACCGACTTGGGGAGCTGGCCTGTAACCAATGCAAATGCGGGGCTGAGTTCCTGCTGTTTGGGACGCCCTGACGGGGCTGGGGTTACTGCTCGGCTTTGCCTACCGTGCCAAGAAGTAGCCAATGGAGGTTACAGCAGGAATCTAAATATTAGCAGACCTAAATATTAGAAACCAGATCAGCTACCAGGGAAGACTTTTGTCCTCGTGAGTCCTAGGCATGTTTACCCAATTTATACCGGACATTTCTGCTAGGCTGCCCAATGGACATCTCAAACCAAGTATGTCTGAAACAGAATGCCTGTTCTTCTCCCAGAAGCCTGCTTCTCCTCTGGTGTCTCCCATCATCTAGTGGTTCAGGCAGAAAACTTGGAGCCATCCTTGACTGCTCCGTTTCTTTCACACCTCACTTCCAGTCAACCAGCAGATTCCGTGTGCTCCACCCTGGGCATCTTTCCCAAACTCAATCACCTCTCGCTCTTCCACTGCCAACCCCCTTCCCCCCATCGAGCCACCGTGTGTTCCACATGGACCTTTGCAATAACCTCCCTGATAGTTGCCTTACTTTCACTTTTTTTTTAAGGTTTTATTGATTTATTTGACAGAGAGAGACAGTGAGAAAGGGGAGTGTGAGAGGGAGAAGCAGGCTTCCTGCCAAGCAGGGAGCCTGATGCGGGACTCGATCCCAAGACCCCGGGATCATGACCTGAGCTGAAGGCAGACTCTTAACGGCTGAGCCACCCAGGCGCCCCTTGCTTTCATTCTTGACCCCAATAGCCTGTCTTCACACAGGAGCCAGCGTGATCCTCTTAACAGCAAACCAGATCATGTCCCCTCTCTTCTTGTGACCCGCGTGACTGATCACACTCGGGATAACAACCACTGTCCCTACCCAGTGAGGACATCATGGTGCTTTGGGCTCTGGCCTCTGCCTCCTCCTTCTGCTTTTTTAAAAGATTAATTTAATTTATTTATTTGAGAGAGAGAGAGAGTGCAGAGGGAGTGGGAGAGCAGACCCCATGCTGAGGCAGGCGGAACCGACACGGGGCTCGATCCCACGACCCTGAGATCGTGACTGAGCCAAAATCAAGAGCCAGATGCTCAACTGCCTGAGCCACCCAGGTGCCCCTCAGCCTACCATCTTGACCTCATTTCCCACCATTTTCCTTCTGACTTCGACAGACAGGACTCCTGGCCAGTGCATGAACAGCACAGGCCTGCCTCCGCAAGCAGCTCCCTCTCCCGGGTGTCTTTGTAGCTCAGTCCCGCATTTCCCTCAGGTCTCTTCGGAAATGTCACCTGCTCAGTAGCTCTGTTCTGGTTTTTCTTCACACACTTCAGATGGATTGACATTACATTATACATCCATTTGTTTGTCTGTTCATATCGGACTTTCCCACTTGACTGTGAGCTCCAGGAAGCCGTGGACTTGTCTATTCTGTTTATCTGGTGCCTGGAACAGTGCCTGGCACTTAGCAAGGGCAGGATGAATAGTGTTGAATGAATGAGTGAATTAATAAACATGAATGAACACAGAAGTAGATATTTCAGGGGGCTCCAGGGTTCTGATAGCTTTATGAATTCATTCCCCATCACTGCTCCTGTCCAGCTGCAGGTGACATATATTTGTTTGTCATGGTAATCACATTTATTTCCCTAAACGACAGTGACTTTAAATTTATTATCGCTGAGTTGCACTGTTATCACGGCACTGAGATTCATACCTACAAGTGTTACTGAAGCTTCAACTGCTGTTGGACTTTTTATTTTCGTCAGTATGATCCTGGAAATTTTAGCAATAAAATGTATAGCCACGATTAGTTCTGTGAGATTTTATATCCTAAAGACATATTTTTATCACATCTATAATTGCATTTTCCACTCACGGAAAGTTTTTAGGACCTGGAAACATATCGTTGAAAAAAAAATGGGTCTTTTGTTTCCATCATGGTGGGACCTCGTTTTTTGGGGGGTGGGGTGGGGAGAGTGGTCGTTGGGACTTGAGACAGAAAGGATTGAGGACAGTGATAGGGCCTCTGGGAGGTGAGAAATCCAACCAGGCCAGACAGCGAGGTCTAAGGAAATCCTGTGTTAACACAGCTTTCTCTCTCCCCCTGCAACTCGCTTTTCTCTTCAATACCTATTCCTTTCCTCCCAGCAGTCCTGAGCAAGCTTCTCTAAGCCTAGAGTTTGACGGTCTCAGTGGACCTGAGCGTGGTTGTGAGGGCTAGGAGCGCTGCTGGGGTAGAAACCCCCAGGGTCTGCCAGGGCTGTCTGTCTAAATCAGGGGAGGGTGGAGCTCACCACCTCCAGTCACTTACCTGTCCAGGCTGCCGTCAGTTACCTGCAGAGTCCTGGCCTCCGAGGTCCTCCCTCTGATTTCTGAAAGGGTCGGGGTGATCACATCCGTTGTCATGGCAACCTCTCTGGCTTCAGCTTCTCCTCCTAAGCCTTCTCTTAATTATCAACAGCTAACACACGTGGCCACTTCTCCTGGCTCTTCCTAAGTTGCCATTCCCCGGGAGAAAAGGCAAAATTCGTTTGTGTTTTACATACCATCATAGCCACTTTTTTAAGTAGAAAAGACTGATAGAAATCTCCCTCATCTCCATGTTTTCCAATCTTCCTAGAACTTTCTTTCCCCCCAACCTTGCATCTACCTGGCCTCTCCCGGTGAAATGTCAGGCTGCGTTGACCCCAAACATGGCAACAGGTTTGGTTCTACCTGGATGTGGCTGCAGTGCCCACCGCGGGAGGCGAGAGCTCAGCCGGCTGCCGTGCTCCCCAAGAGAGGCGGCGCAGGGAGACGCTCTGCTCTCAGCCTTCTGGTGGAAGTGTGAGGGGTGTAGAGGGGAAACTGCCAAGAGGCCCGAGAGAGACTCCGTGAGAAGCTCATCCTCCCCCAACCCCCAAAGCAGACAGCAAAGAGCAAACATTTGCCAGAATGGAAACAGAGAGTCGTCACAGGAAACGACACCACCGATGTGCTAATGAAGCATGGGGCCCAGGAAACGCTGCTCAGCTATAATAAGATAGAAGAAAACATGTCTGCACCCCCGTTCCCCGGGCTGGCCGGGAGCGCTGTGGTCTATAGGGAGTGTGACTAAAGATGGGACGAGGTGGTGGGGGATTCATGGTGGTTTCTCTGGGTTTCTGAGTCAGGGGGACAGGCTGTTTTCACTGACACTTCCCGGGTGATTTCGACAAAGCTGGTGTGTGTCACACACTTGGAGAATCCCTGGGAATGACGGTCAGAAAGAATGAAGCCGATGCTGGGGCAGCAGGGGCCCTGGAGGCCATTCCTTCCTGCAGCCCGGCCCTCCCCGGCCCCTGGCTGCTGGCTGTCTCTCGCAGGACTCTTCTGGAGGCCCGTCCCCGTCCCGATTGCTGTGCTCCTGTCTCAGAGGCCGGAGACCTCACTCCCCGTGTCTACCCAAAGTGTCCCAAACTTCGACGACTGTTCAAAATTTGTTTCTAGCTCCCTTCTCTTTCCCTCACCAATCTCCTGAAACTCTTTGCATCTCGGGAGAGGTCCGAAGAGAAGGGCTCACGAAGACCTTCATGGGGCTGTGAAGGGCCTCTGACCTGGCTTTCCCCAAGGAAACGGACTCAGCAGGGCTGGCACAGAAGGCAGCCAGTGCCTCAGCACCTGCCTCTCTCCCATCTCTTCCCGGGGACACCAAGGCCCCCGCTTTCGCGGGCTGTCCACCCCTGCCCCTCGCATCCGGCCTCTCACAGGGCCCCCAGGGGAGAGGGGCTGCTGCTGCCGGAGCTCTCCCCGGAGCTCTGCCTTCCAAGCCCTTGCTGCCCTCCCTCCACGTGGCCTTACCTGGCGGGAAGCAGAAGTGGCTCAGAGACGGCTGGTTCGAGAGCGGGAACCTGGGTCTCTGCTCGCTTGTCCTTTGGAACGGGTCTGAGTAGAACTAGGACTCAGGAGAAGAAGATCCTTGGCTCCACGGCCCCCGTGGCTGGGACTAGTGGGGGAGAGAGAGCGAGAGCGAGGCTCTCCAGGCTTGTCCTGAGCCACGGAAGCCAGCAGAAGGCTGTGTGTGAACTGGGAACTTGGAAGGTGGTACAAAGAGAAGGGCCAAGAGAACCAAACCTCAGAACCCTGACAGCTACTTAAAAAAAAAAAAAATTTTTTTTTTTTTTTTTTTTTTTTAAAGAAATTCTCCTATGTGATCATCTTAAGACCTCGCTTCTCTTATCTACCCGGAGTGCTTGAGTCAGACTAATCTTCCCTCCGGTCTCCTGACTCCCTCCTCCCCCCACACTTGAGGGACACAGTCTTCTGCAAGGAGGCCCTGCGGACAAGCTCCAGCTTTCCAGACGAGGCTGAGTCCCGCCACCTGCTCTCTTTTCCCTCCTGGGCCTGCCACGACCAACCAAACCAACAAACACAAAATCGGTGTGTGAAATTATTCATCCTGACAATGGAAGAAAACTACTCATTCCTGGGAAGTAGGATGTATGTGTTAAACCCGATTGCTCTGGTGTTTCCCTTTAACCACTTTGAATGATTTCAGGGTTGAATATGCCACGTGATCCTAAAGTATTAAGATGAGGGGCGCCTGGGTGGCTCAGTCGGTTAACCGTCTGACTCTTGATATCGGCTCAGGTCTTGATCTCAGGGTCATGAGTTCAAGCCTGGCATGGAGCCTACTTTAAAAAAAAAAAAGGTATCAAGATTGGCTTTAAACAGACAACTTACGCATCCCAGTCAGCCAAACCTCTCGAAGGGGACGGGCTCTGCGCTAACTCAGTGATGTTGTTAATACTAAAAACCTTTCGGAATCCTCTGGAAGGACAGAAGGACTGTGTGAAGAGTATCAACACAAGTTCAGATCCTAAAGGTCGGCTTGGGTTATCTCGGACAGGTCCTCTCGTCTTTCTGGGTGTGTCCTTGGGTGTAAAATAGCGATACTACTACTTAGGTAATGCTGTTGTGAAAATTAATCGGGCTCACGATGAAAAGTGCTCATCTGAGGACGTGGCATACGCAAGCTCATTAAGTGGGGCTGTTATTATGTGATTATCTCATTATGCGTGGGGCTCAGCTCTTTATACTTAATGGACTGCCTGCCCCTTTGGCCTTTCTCTCTTCCTCTCTGGATGCTCAGCTTGCCTTCCTGCCGTGTGTTCCTTTATTCCTTAAGTGCGGATTTCTGGGAAGTCTCCTACGGCCGGACGCGAGGCCGC
The DNA here is from genome assembly GCF_017311325.1 of Ursus maritimus. Taxonomy (NCBI): domain Eukaryota; kingdom Metazoa; phylum Chordata; class Mammalia; order Carnivora; family Ursidae; genus Ursus; species Ursus maritimus. The sequence continues at coordinate 102,991,141 of NW_024424452.1, read as the reverse complement.
CTGGCTTTGTCCATGTGCCCTGCGGTCTGGCCCGCATGCCAGGCCGAGCGCCCCCCGGCTCCCCCTTGCCGCCGCTCTGTACTCCGTGCACGCCCGGCTCCTGTCACTTCCACGCTCCGGGCCTTTGGTCTGGTTCCTTCACTGTGACAGCAGTTCCTCTCTCTCTCTCTCTCTCTCTCTCTCTCGTAAAATTCCAATAAAATCCATTTGAAGAGTTTATACTGGTTGTTTCCAGGTTGTAGGGCTTGAGGTATTTTGTTTTCTTCTTTGGACTTCTATTGCTTTAATTATTATCAAGATTAGGTGTCATTTTTATTAAAAGATGTGATTTAAAAAATAGGCCGTTAAGTGTCACCACCTCTGTGAGGACTCTCCTGCGTCCCCATGGCACGCAGCACGACCTCTCGCCTGTCGGGACTCGTTGTTTAAATGCCTAGCTCCTCGAGTAGACTTTGAACCCCTCCGGGGCACTGACTCTGTTTTATTGATTACATCTCTAGGGGCGCCTCCGTGGCTCAGTCAGTTAGGCGTCTGCCTTCTGCTCGGGTCGTGATCTCGGGGTCATGATCTCGGGGGCCTGGGATCGGGTCCCGCGTCGGACTCCCACTCGGTGGGGAGTCGGCTTCTCCCTCTCCCTCTCTCTCTCTCTCAAAAAAAAAAAAAAAAAATCTTGATTTATTGTGTCCGCGGCATCTGGCGCAGCGTCTGACCATCAGAACCCAGCGGGCCCTGCGAGAGGTGCTCTGAGGGACTTACTGCTGCTGTGAATTGATGACCTAAGTGTAACAGGGGGAGCTACTGAGAAAGAAATGGGCGTCTAGTATTTTCTCCTGCTGCGTGCTCAGCCTGGAAGGAAAGAGACAAGCCCGGTTCAGCCCCCACAGCCCCTTGCAGGAAGGGCGACCTGGCTCATGAGTTGGGTCTCCTTTGCCCCAGGAAGGGGTTAATGGTGGCTTTTTGTATTTCTGGGCTGAAACATGCCAACGTTGTCCTGTGTGAAAGACAAGTCCAGCCAGGCTTTGTCCTTGAAGGTGGGGAGGCTGAGACAACTTCAGCCAGGTGGCGGCTGGAGCCTTGACGGTGGCAGTCCTCCGCCCTCCTTGCTCACTTGCTTCTGGGCTGGAGGCCTTCTCCAGTCCAGGCAAGTCTGAAACCGAGAACAAAGGCAGCAAATACTTTCCTTTTAAGTTAAAGTTGAGAGAGAGCGGGGTTAGGACAACAAGACTTAGAAAGTATGGAAAGATTTCTCTGCTCCCTGCCCCCGCTCTGCCCGAGGCCCTCGAGGAGCGAGAGGAAAATTTGAAAGCAAGGCCTATGAGCCACCTAGGGGATACTTTGTCCCCCACTTAGGCTAGGCCCTCATGGAAGAGGTGGGTTGGCATTGCTGACAGGCAAGAGGAGCCTTTCCTGACGTCTGGTGTCCTGAGAGCAGGGCAGGCCCTGCCTCCTCGGTCCTTCTGGAGTTCTGTGTTTGGCAGCCCCCCCTCAAGTCCTGGCAGCCACAGAGCCTTGGGACCGAGCGAGCTGTAAGGCACGTCCGGATGAGCAAGTGTCTGCTGACAGCCCCGAGTCTCCCCGCAGCCCCAGGGCTGTGAGCGCCCTGGTTCCCCTCAGCCAGCCCATCCCGGCAGAGGGGCTCTGACCCTGGGGCTCTGGGCAGGAAGGAGGCGACTCCTCGGCAGCACGGGGTAGGGGGGCAGTCACATCAGGCATCAGACGCAGGCGCAGCGTATCTCAGAGGAGGCCTGAGGGCTGAGGGCCCGCCTGGGGACCAGACAGCGAGGGTGGCAGTAGGCGTGGGAGGCTGGGACAGGAAGGGCACAGGTCAAGAGGGTTTTCTTTGTTCCCTTCTCGTGTGAGGGAGTAGAATGTCATTTCGATTGCTTCATCAGCCAGGGCGTTACTGAGCTCGGTCACTGAACTCAAGCAATAGATCTGAATGTTTTTGGAACAAGCATTTTCTTTTCACTTTTCTGTGTGTCGTAGGACACCAGCGTGACAGAGGGCTCGGACTTACCTGTGTCCTTCTGTATTAAGCTGGGCCCACATGTGTAAGGCACACAGGCTCGTCACACCTATGTTGTCCCTCCGTTTTCCCCTAGATGGCAGCCACGCGATAGTCCCTTAAACTGTAACACCGATCACTGCACTCCTCAGTGAACACCTTCCGGTGGCTTCCCACTTCATGCCGGCCAACGTCGCGATGGCTTACAGGCTCTGCCTGGCTCCCAGCTCCACGTCTGCACTTCCCTCCTTCGCTTCCCCACTTCGTCACCCACTTCCGACTCCTGCCTTCCCCGTCCATCCTCAACACACCGCGGTATCCTGCCTCAGGACCTTGGCACTTGCTGGGCCCTTTGCCTGGAATCTTTTCCCTCCCCATGTTTATCTAGCTCACTCTCTGACTCCCTTCACATACCTTCACAAACTTCTGCTCATCACAGAGGTCTTCTCTACAAAAGAGCAGCCCTTGGGGCGCCCAGGTGGCTCAGTCAGGTGAGTGCCTGACTCTTGGTTTCGGCTCAGCTCATGATCTCACGGGTCGTGGGATCGAACCCCGTTTCAGGCTCCGCGCTCCATGGGGAGTCTGCTTGGGATTCTCCCCCTCTCCCTCTGCCTCTCTCTCTCTCTTTCTCTAGATTAAATAAAATCAACAAAAGAGCAACCCTCATGCCCCGTGCTCCCTATTTCCCTTACACTTTACCTTTCTCCCTGGTCCTTGTCACCATTTGCCATGCTCCGTATTTACTTCTTCATTTCGTCTCTCCTCCATGAGACCAAATTCAAAGAGGGCAGGGACTTGGTTTCACTCCCTGCTGCATCCCCAGTGCCTACCACAGTGCCTGGCTCACGTCATGCTTGCTGAGTGACGAGCGGACCAATATCCAAGGGGAGGAGATGACACCGTAAAAACAACCGCAAGGCCTCTTGCAGACTGCGGTGGGTTGCGAGCTAGTTCGGTGCTAGATTTTATTGGATTTAGAAAAGAAACAGATTTTTTTTTAAAGATTTTATTTATTTATCTGACAGAGAGAGAGAGACAGCGAGAGAGGGAACAGAAGCAGGGGGAGTGGGAGGAGAAGCAGGCATCCCGCTGAGCAGGGAGCCCGATACAAGGCTCGATCCCAGGACCCTGGGACCATGACCTGAGCCGAAGGCAGACACTTAACGGCTGAGCCACCCAGGCGCCCCAAGAAACAGATTTCTTGTGCTTTAAGGGCTGTGGAGCAATTTGTCTTTGTTGCAGGTGTAAGTGGCCGAGCCTGCCCGCGCACGTCCCGGTATGCGCTCGTGTCCAAAGCACACACGATAATGCCACATTCCAGGGGAGATAAAGCCATGAAAGCAAAATGCCACTTAGGCATTCTCCAATGGTTATTAACAGCAATTTTAGACACTAGACTGAGAATGGGAAGAGTGTCGGAGTTGGGGAGACCCTTAGGTCACACAACAAATTAGTAGCAGGGTCAGGGTCGTAACCTAGGTCTTCCAGTTCCCAGGCCAGCACTCTCCACCAGCGCTTAAAGGAGCCAGCTTGCTTGTAATTTTATGCCGTTCCACTGGGTGGCAATCTGGATCTCCAGACCACTGCTCTTTTCACAACAAATTCCGAAGGTGAATCACTAGGTAACAATCTTAGCAGGACGGACGGACTACAAGCACTAAGTGTTACTCAATTGTGTCTGCGCTTACGTTGGTGATTATAACGGGAAAACCACCAAGACAGGATCCAGATTCGGCTTGTTTGTGTATGTAATCACACAACTCTTGTTGTTATGGTGTCACCCACGTTTGGATCATTTCGGAGCCGGCGGGAACCTCAGACAGGAGGAGTTCACAGGACCTTGAAGGCATTTTTTTCAAAGCTACCGCTGACCTATAAGCCAAATACATTTTTTTTTCAGCTACTTTTGTTGAACACCTGTGGGCTCTGAATCATCTCTAAGGAATCCCTTTCGGGTCTTTAAGTGTAATCTGAAAATCATTGATGGACTACAACTGTCTCCTTGTGGAGATGGAAAATCAAGCCACTCGGCAGGCAAGGTTTGGGACGCGGGTCTCCCGCCTCCTGGGCGGCCACACTTCGCGATCTTACTCTGCCTCCCCTTTCAGTTCCTAAGGTTAGGTAGGGAAGATGGGGGGATTCTTGACTCACAGGAAGGGTTTGGGATTATCACGGCTGTATTTATTCTCTCCCTTACGGGTGCTGAAGGCCATTGCTGGTCCTGGCCCTGACGTCCCTGGCTTCGCTTCCTCTTTCGGGGACGTTTTCGTGTGTACTCTCAGTAAGGCCAAGCCACGGGGAGCTGGAGTTCTAAACCACACGACACAGTGTTTCTGGGTCCAGCAGGATGCCAAAACCCCTGTAAGCTAACCGATGGTGCCGTGCCTGGAGGACGGTCCCCGTGGCCGCTCTTACCGGGGCCACAGGAGAACCCGAGTGCTGGCTGAGCCTGAACTCGGGGACCAGGTCTATCTGAGAGCAGAGGCGGAGGCTTCTGGCTCGGAGTGTGAAGGCTCCGGCTACTCAGAGGGTTCAGGTCACTCCCCTTGCTCAGACTTCACGAGCAAAAGCCAAGATTCGGATTGTCATTTGGCTTTTCTAATCTCATTGTCGGGGTGAAATGGCATTTTTGTTTTGACACTAGCCTCTGAGGAGATGGCAGAGGGAGGCCACTCCAAAGAGACTGCTCCCTTCTGTGTGTGTGTCTTCTGAGGACAGGGAAGTAGTCTTTGACCCGAGTCTCGGAGAAGGGAAGACGTGTTTGATTAGTTCGGCGTCGGGATACGGCCAAGCCCGGAACCTGGCAGGCGCTCCCTTTCAAGGCCGGGGGTAGGACGCCCCATGGAGCCAGCGACTTGTTGCCTCTCATGGCCTAGGTCCATGTTGGGGACAACCGAATGTCCGTGACAGCACCAACACGGCAACACGCTTACAGGTTTTATTTACAACAGGGTTTCCAAAGTATTTGCTGGTAAAGGACATGCCCTACCTACCTTCGTGCTTGCAGGGACACGAAGGCTATGCCCTAGGAGACCTAGGTCAGGGGCTGGGAACCAGTTCATGGGTACCCAGTGACTCATCTTTGCATGTGGCACAGAGTAAGTCAGCAGGAGTCGCCTGGTTTGTGTGTGTACTTGGGAGGGAACCAGCGAGCCTCGCTGGAGAGCTTCGAACAAAGCCCGTGACCACAGGGAGAGGATATGGTGGCTGAGGAAGGCTTGCAAACCATTATTAAAGATGGGGGGCAGAGCAGTTATGCTTTTCTAGAAGCAGGGGCAGGGAAAAAGGTGGAAGAAGAGAGCACGTGCTTTTCTGTATCGTCCCTCAGGCCAAGGAGCTGAGCTGGTTTTAGACATTAAAACAACACCTGAGGAGCCACTGGTCCTGGCCGGAGAGCTGCTTCGAAGCTCATGCTTCTCCGCTCCTCACCGCACGCCGGGGTTAGGAGGTGTAGAGGCTTAAGATCTGCTTTGGCCTCGCAGAGAGGCACGGATCGTAGGTCCAACCAAGACAAGGTGGGAGTAGGGGGCAACCCAGGGCCAAGCTTTAGAAAGGACTCGAGGGGAGTGTGTGTGCCCGCGTGCTTTGCACCTTTTTGCAGGGGTAATTGGGAGGGAGCCCGTAACGGGAAAAAGAGAGACTAGTTCTGTTTTGCGAATGACTTCTGTTATCAAACTAGATCTAGCCCCCTGTTAGGTATTATTCACTTTTTCTCTCGAGCCTGTTTTGAAGAAAGAAGTAGGCGGTGTGCCTGAGCCCGTGGAGCGCAAGCTGGGGCAGGCAGGAGCCGTGGGGACAAGACTTCGTACTACAGAAGCTCTTTCCTCCAGGGTTGCTCCGCCTTCAGAAGCAGCCTGTTCAAACAGCCAGAGAGTTTGGCTGTCCTTCCCCATCATCCGTTTCCTAACAAACCATGGGGAGCCCACAAAGCCCTTTCCTGACCCTTTGATGTGTTCAGAGAGAGCAGGGAACTTGACTGAGCTCCGGGATGAAAGGGGCAGGGAGTTCTGAGTTCCTCCCAAAGCGAGCTGAGCAAAGCTTGTCCCGCCAGCGCGTGGACCTGGCAAGCGGGGCCGAGAGTGGCCAGAGGGCCGTGTTGGCGGAGAAGCGTGGCAGGGGCCAGTGACAAGCGGGGTTCTGGGCTTGCACGGATGGGGGTCTCGATGCGGCTGCGGCGGGTCCCTTCTGAAACTCCGACAGACCCGCAGGGACATTACCCGCAAGCGGAGACACAGTGAGGACAGCACAGGTTCTAGTGGGCATGGGTTTTTATTCTCAGTGCACGGCAGTACTGTTTCTGCTCGTCAGCAACAAGCTTTACTGGTTCCAAAAAAAAAATTTATCCCTTTTTTTCCCCATCTTTTCAAACTCCTCTTCATTCTGTCTCTGTGGACAACATATTTGCATTTCAGATTTGCCAGTTTACAGCATTTTTTTCCCTAAGAACCATATAAATACATGCAAAACATTGTACAGAGCTTAAATAATATCAGAATGCAAATACAGATTGGGCGCACCGTTAAGCCGAACTGCAAATGATGGCAACACACACTGGGGGACGCAATGCTTGGAGATCACCATGTTTGTTTATGTCATGCAGACCACAATAGTCAATCTTTTTGTTTTGTTTTTCTTTTTAATATAAAAATACCAGTGCTTGTTATACTAGTTACTGAAAAAAAAAAAAAAAGAAGAAGAAACTCAAAATTCCTATCTGCGTGCGGATTTGAAAAGAACAACGTAGATGGATTTGTTGGCACATACATATGGCAATTCACATACGGCATATATACAGATGGCGAGCAAACGCGAACCAAAGGCCAATTCGGTCATGGGGAGCTCACTTCCCTCCGTCTCTCCTCATTAAGAGGAAAGGGGACAGCAGGCCTGACAGCAGGGCTGGGAAGGCAAAGCAGTGGCTCTGAGCGACATGGAAGGGCGTCTGGTCTATTCTGAGGAAAAGGCTGGAATGGCTTCAGAAGAGCAGGCATTTACAAGTGCTCGTCCCCACCATGGCCGTGGGTGGTCCCTAGATACGGGAAGTGAGGAAGTGTGCACTTTGTGATGGTATCAGGGGCTGCTTCAATCGATCGGGAGGCAAAGGAAGCAGGAGAGAAAGGAGGCGAGGCATGTCGAGGTTGCATGCGGACCTGCCACACCCCCTCCCCAGCCCCGGGTTTTGGGCAGTGATGTAATCGCTCAGATAGAACTTGCAAACTCTCTCCTCTGAAGCTCAAGTCGAAGAAGAAACCCAGACCCTACAGAACCCACAAGTGTCAGAAGGACCGCGAGGTGGTCTCTCTGACCTTTAGGGACGGGGGAGCCATCATGTCAGAGGGCGGAGGGCACCTCTGGGAAGGACCTAGCTCCAAGACGGTCACCCCGGCTTAGAACCGGCCCGTGTGACTTCCACTTAGAACTCTCTCCCCCATCTCACAGATTGCACACGACCTCTAGGGGAGGGAAAGTCCCAAATCAGGGCCTTGCACAAAAACTCACTAACGGAAAACTCCCGGGGCAAAGAACCCATAAAACACGGGTGAAAGAACCATGAAGAATGCAAACCCCCAGTCAGAGCATCCTTGCAGCCCGAGAGATAGTCACGCCTTGGGTACCACTCTGCCAGCTACTCATCAAGAAACAACATCCAGCCAAGGCCCCTGACCCTGATCACTAGTCACGGAAAAGCCCGGCACCCATCTCCATGGGGGACACACACTCGTCTCTCGCTGGCTGCTTTCCTTCCCGTCCACAGTCCACTGCCTGCTTTCCTAGGTTTGTCTAGGAGAATCATTTCCCCTTCTCCCCATCAGACCCTTTTCAGATCTAAAGCACCATATGGGGGGAGAGCTTTATTAACTTACGCCATATTTACTCACTGCCAGCTGGATCACTACAACTGAATAGAAAAAACTTATATAAAAAACATATGCACATAAACACTAAACTTACTCAATTCCATATCAACAAAATTTATATTAAAAAAGTCTAGAACCCAACACATTTTTTCCCCTAAGTATAAAGATGGCTGTTTGGAGAAAGGAAGTACGGTGCATTGGTTTTAAAACCAGTCACAAATATACTAAGTCGCCTGTCATGTCGAATAGCTGGTTATGCGCTCCTTCCACAGGGTAACACGACAGCACTTTATTTCAAATCCTTTAAACAAAATACATATGGCTGACTCAAAAATATCCGTTTCTGAGCTAAAGAAAACTATATATTTTTGCATAATATTCTCTATTTTCTCTCCTACCATGGAAACTAGAAGACACACAAAAGCCATTGACTTGAAACAAGTAGACACAAGCCCTCAAGAGAAACCTGTCAGGCACCATGAGAGTCTTCTGGGAGCAGGAATGGCGCAGCAGCCTCCGAAGTTTGTTATTGGCTTGTTTTTCAAACTGATCTGAGGTAATAAAAGACTTGACAGAACGAAATCTTCCAATGTACTTAATAAATATATATGTGCACACCTAACCCCTCGGGTGAGCTGTTTTATTCCCACATGAGGATTGAAGACAGAGAAAAGATTGCCGAAGCGTGTGAGCTTTACAAAACCCAAGTCAAATATGGCGGGTTGCGTGGTAATGGGGATGGGGAGGGGGTGTTTCTTCGCTCCTCCTCCCTCAGACAGCTCAGGTGGAAGGGGTGAGGGAGGAGGGAGCCCGAAGAGAAGGCTGGAGAGCATAGGTTCAGGCCACCTTACTCTCACGAGTGGAAATTTGGCCTCACCCTCCACTCCCATCACTCTTGAAAGAGGGGGACGGGCTTCATTTCTTTCATGGGAATTGGTAGACGCGAGTTAACAAACCCCTGCACAGAAGAGCTTACGTCAGCATCAGCGGGGATAAACATGGAGCTCCTGCAAACGTGGCTCCACCTTGTCCCATTAAGGAACACTTAAAAAAATCTCTTAGTGAAGTCCCCAACTCCGGAGAGGCAGGTGGGGAGAGGGTGCTTTGGGCAGTGTTCAGGGAAAGAAGGTGCAGGGCTCTACTGTGCAGAGTCGAGCACATTTCTGGAGAGGGCCTGGAGTGGGGCATGTGGGAAAGAGGAAGAGTGGAAGGAGAACTTTCCAGGGTGGGTCTTTTGCTCCTTTAAGTCAGCAAAATGTCACTAGAGCCCACTTGGGATGCGTATTTTCAAAAAGCAGAATATGTGAGAAATGTTGGGGCCTGTTGAGAGACCGGACGAGTTAGGGGCCACGACAGAGCAGAATGAGAAAGCTGAGGGGTAGGTCAAAGCTGGTACGTGGGCACCTAAGCTCAAGGTGTCTGGTTTCCCAGAGGAAGGTTTCTCCGAACCTGCTAGTATGGCCCTTTGGCCTCTCCCAAGCCTTCTCAGTACTCACTCCCCCAACAAGCAGGTCCTGTCCTAGAAGAGCCTTGGCGGAAGGCTTTGAAAACAATAGTGGTCAACCGAGGGAGGGGGCACAAGAGTCGGCTCTGATGGTCTGTTTTGTCCTGGACCCGCCAGCTGCTGGTCCCCAATATCCCAGTCCAGTTAGAAGGCAGGGTCATTCTCAATCCATTCTTTTGCCGCCACTTTAGGAACAGGAGAAAGCTCAGGCTTATGGTAAAAACTATGTAACGAACATATGCAAGCTTCACGGTCAAGGCTGATCTCCCTGGCACTTAGAAAGGACACACACCTGACAAGATGGCAGTTCAGAAGTGGGAGGTAACCTGGCAACAACAGAAACACATTCTTGCCAGCTCTCAACTGCTTCAAGAGGATCCCATTAGCAAAGCAACCTGTCTGCCTCTAGGACTAAACCAAGGATTCCAGTGGGGCCAGAAGGGTGACTGGCCAAAGTTGATTCACTCAGCCATGGCCATCCCACTTTCTTAATCATCACAACTTAAAAAACAAAAAACAAAAACAAAAACAAAAAAACAACTAAGTAAAAAGAACAAGAAAGAGTGGCAATAAGGGAGACAGTGGCCACGAAAGACCGAAAGAAACCTAGGGAGGTTTGACTAGAAGGGCAGAAAAAACTAGAGGGTTTTAGGTGTAAGTTTTGAAAATGGGAAAATCATTTTAAAAACAATGACTCTATAGGGTGATTCTAAACATTCCATTCCTACCTCAACACATTTCATTTTGGGGACATTTGTCCCTTGGAACCCTCGACTTAGCTTATAAATGGCACAGACTCATAGGGTAAAGTCCAGAAGTCAGGAGATGGTGACATACGTATGTATACTGGGGAGAGTCTGGGTGGGGGCAGATGCCAAGAGGATTGTCGTCATTTCTTTCAAAATGACAACTGATACACCCAAGGAGTAGATCCTCCCATTCATTACCTGCCTGGGGTTTGACCGGGTCCTGCTACAAACCCCAACTCAAGGTTAAGTCGGAATCCTCGTAGGTCTGTGCTCTTGCCTCTTCATGGTCAGGTGGGGGTTCACACATACTTGGGAGCAGCTGACATGACAGTGAAAAGTCCCATCGTCACCTTACAGATGGGACAGATGAAAAAGGACATGGGGAAAGTGGGGATGGGAGTCAGAGAACGAAGTTCAAACGGATGTCTCCAGGCTGTGTAGAGGGCTGTCTGAGTGGGAGGCCACAATCTGCACTTGGCTGCAGTCCACCGCATTGTTGTTTTTGTTGGCGTATGGAGGGACCTCACCATCCAACAGGAGCACCCTAGTCCCGGCCTTAGGACTGTCCAGATTTTCCTCATGCTCATCCAGGAGTGGCGTCCGTGGCACCTCCTCGTCTATGGCGAATTCAGGGTGGGTCATGAAGTTGTGGATGGAGTTTGGGTTCTTGGGTTTCTGAATGCTCTCGTGGAGGGAGCTATGGAACGCCTTGACCACTTTGATCTGTACCAGGGTGAGGGGGGGAGAAAACACGAAGGTGAGGATTGGCCAGTAGAACAAAGAACTGGCGGTTGGAGGAGAAAAACAAAACCCAAGTACAAAACGCTACCGCTTAACAACCAAAACCAAACACATAAGAGGGTAATGATTATGGAACACTAGAAACGGCAAATTTCAAGCATGGGGGGTGGGGTGGGGTGAGTAATGGCAAACAACTGAATATTTCAAAGCTGCATTAAAAAAAAAAAGGTAGAAAACCCAAAGCAAGCTTGGCATTCCCAAACACTCCATTCTTAAAATGAAAACAGAAAACAAGGATCCATTAGTTCTTTTGGACGAGGGCAGGGACATCGGAACCGGGTGCAAATTAATAGCCGAACTTTAGCTGAACTTAAAAGATGATTCAGACAATGTGGCTTTCTGTGTCGAGGCCAAACATTTCGTGAACGTGGAATGGAAACATTACACACTGAAGTTTGGTTATCTGTTTAAAACCCTTCAAGAGTGAAACGCATACCAATCCGGACATAATACACTTTGGGTGATAGGTGGCCACGGGTACCGTGCAGCAAGGCAGACAAAACACTCATTTGTGTCAGCAGCATGCAAGCAATTAAAACTCTTATACTCTCCAGTTTAATAATTGCTCTTTCAGTCAGGAAACATGCATCTGTGTCTATCCCCCCACGTCCGCGTGGCCCCTTCCCCCCCGGCAAGCAGTACTCCGCTCCTTCCGTCCCTCCCCTGGCAGATGCGGCTGAAACACGGGTATGAGAGGATGCCTTCCTCCTGACTACGGAGAGACGAGCTGGCTCTCACAGTTCAAGTGCATGTCCCTGCCTCTGGTCATAGCACGTGTGCCCCAGCTTGCGGCTTTCTCCAGCTGTTTCTACACTGGGAAGGGGAACGTGACCTTACGTGGAGAAGGGAAGGGATGGGGCCGGGAGAGAAACCATCCAGTTGGAGGCCGTGCTACAGACAAGTGGCTTTTCTGATGAGGCAGATGAAGAGGATAGAGAAATGGAAACACCATGTGGCTTTAGCGGGCCGAGGGAAACGCATTGCCCTATAAGATCAAAGTCTCTTTCTACCGCACAAAAAAGGCAGGGATTCAGTCAATTGGAAAAAAATAAACCACAGTTGATTTCTGTGGCCAGCCTTTGCCTTATCCACGGGCACCAGCTCTTTTGGGAGCCTGCTTTTCTGAATGGTAGGGCCTCTCTGAAGTAGGATTTATGAACCTGGGTTGGCAGAACTGGGGTCGGGGCAGTAGGTTGCATCCCGAGAGATTGGAGACAGAGGCCAGGGGAAAAGAAAGTGGCTGGAGGACAGCTGTAGTTGTGGGGAAGTGGCTGATCCTAGTCTTGTCCAGAAATTCTTCCCTCAGGAAAGAAATGAGGCTCATGCAGGAGAGACTGCTGTGGTAGGAGGGGCAGAGGGAGGAATGCAGCATGTTGGCCTAGGGCCCCGCTCCCATGCCTCTGCTGTTTCAGCAAAGAATACGTCCCTGGAGAAGAGGCAAGAATGTGCAGACAGCAGAGACACAAAGAGTCAGGCAATGCTTTCTATCACTGTGTAGACCCTTCAAGACTAATACACGAAGAGAATTCACAGAAGTTGTGTCTTTGCTGGCTAAGGCTTTCCTTGTCTTGCCTCACTCCACAACAGCCTGGTACACCCACCCAGGACTGAGGGTGCCCAGGGCTTCGAAGGCAAAGGGCTCTCTGCCTCTCGGTAGAACTGGCTCCACACTTCAGCCAAGAAGAAGCAAGGAACCTGGGCACACGTTCGCCATGCTAACCAGAAAGTAAGGACCTACGTATCCATCCTTCTATGATTGCCGTTGACCATCTGATGGGTGAATTTTACCTGTCGTGTTTTCTTTGCTCCAGACCTAGGTGAGATCAGATGGAACAGAGGCTCCATTTGGTCTTCCGGAGGCCCCAAGCTTTAACTGATTTCCGTCAAATCTTAGAGCAAGGCACCTTGGATGAAGTGAGCCCAAACCCAGTGCCTTCTCCCTGGTCAAGAGATGGGTTCAAAGCCATACCACCCCCTGTAGGAGGGATGACATAGCCCACACTTTTCACCTGCTCTTGAGATTTCCAAGTTTTTTTTAACAAGGGCCGCAGAAGACAGGAACCTCTATACCACCAGCTGGTCATCCTCAAGGTCAGTGAGTGTCACACTTCTTGCTTCTATTGTCTTTTGAAGCCAACGAATACTTAATGAAAATAATTATATGTGAAGTCCATTAGAGAAAACAGATTTTTTAAAAATTGGGGTTAGAGTCAGGCTCTGGAGCCCTGTTTTCTGGCTTTTCCTCTCACCTGTTGGGGTGACCAATTACACTGTTACGGGTAAACGATAAGGGAGATAAAAGTGAATTGGAATGGGTAGATGGAAAAAATAGGGAAAAGGTCTTCTTTGGGGGAGCAAGGAACAGTCATCCGGCTAGACTGCAGAGCTTCTAGAATCTAAAGGGAAACCAGCATCCTGCAAGGGAAGCTCGAAGGAAGAGGACTCAGGGAACGAGGCGGCACCTCTCATGGCCTGGTGGCGGAGAGAAGGGTGGGGGTGGAGGGCTCGGGCTGTGCCAGAACGGTCCTCAGCTCCAACACTGGCCTCAGAGCATATGTAACACATGCTGATAAACAGTCACACAGATACATTACCACCGATCGACCCAAGCAAAGGTGGCATCCTCCTTCCCTGACGGCTGGTGTGTGAGCAGAGTACGGGGAGCAAGACGCAGCTAGTGACGTGGCAGCTGTGAAAGCTGCAGGCACTCTCCACTCAGCCCGTCAGCCCTTGCTTCCCCACTTATCATCCCCCAAAGCCTCCGAGAAATGGCTCTTCTGTAGCCCCTGTCCTACAGGTAGAAGTGGTTGATTGACGGGCAACTCTTTCTCATGTCTCAGGAGTCCCAACCAGGCTGGACCTTTCGATTAGGTACGAGGGCTAAGAACCACTCTCTGGAGCTCAGGGAGTGGCAGATGAAGACTCCATTTCTTCAGCTAGATTCTACAGTCTTCTGTTCTCTCTTCAGAAACCAGGGGAAGAGAAGGGATCAGGGTTTTCCTATAGAGGGAAATCTTCAAGATTTATCTCCTGAAGGTTAGATAAATAACTGAATTCACTTGGAGATCTGAAATGGGATAGCGGTCCTGAAATGCATGACTATTTCTTCTACAATGTCCAGGTAAGAAGGAGGGCTGGAGAGAGAGCAGGTGTGGCTGTGTCTCCTGACTGAATTTCTGCTTTGAGGGTCTGCAGCTTACCCTCTATAGGCAATTCCACAGAGCCCGATGGGCTCTGTCTTCTGCTTAGTGTCTTTCCACTTTCAAATCATTGGGCCAGCTGACACTAACCCTTCCTCACAGAAAGGCATGATTAAAAAAGAACAGACACTAGTTAGAAGCACAGTGAAAAGCTAGAAGAAAAAAGGAAATAAGAGAGGAATATGGAAGGACTGGAGGGAGCCGCTCTTAGATATTTGCAGGGTAAGACTTACTTAGTTCTTTGACTGCCTTTGGGCCTGAAGAAATATGTATCTCGAAAACCCCATTCCTCATATCTCACACCAGAACACTTACATTTGGCTACAAAGACAACAAATAATCTAAGTCTGGTCAACGGGCACAGCTCACAACCATGTGAACCACAGATAAACCAACCGTTCTTTCTTTACTTCCCCCACCTTCTGGGGCTTGGGGGGGGTAGTTTGGAAGTGGGGGAAGAAGAGATAAGTAAAATAGTCAAATATCTGAAGCTCACAATAGACTTAACACACAGAGACTTCTTCCCCACCAAATACCTTAATAGCACTAACAGCAAAGAGCCTTCTCTCTTCTCTGTACTCCATCTGGGGAAGGTAAAATGACCCGGAAGAGGAAGGCATGAGCATTAGCAAGAATCCAACCATCTCCCGACGGCAACACCAGATCTTAGGTTAAACACTGACAGCATTCCAGCTGACGGGCTGGCTGAGAAAGGGGCTCCTAAAACTTTATGAGCAAAGTAAGGCATGAAGGGCGGGCTACGGGTGAGACAAACTACAGAAAAGGGGAAGCAGAAAACCAAACCAAACCAAAAGTTGCTCTTCAGAAATTCCTAAAAAAAAAAGCTTGAGTGAAGAAAAAGAAGTTATTTGGACCTTTGCATATACATTTCTCCTGCCTAGATGTGAACACATTGATTCTTAAACCAGACCTTGGTTTGACATCCCTGCAAAGTGGAACCTGGGGACACTCCGCCCTGTGTATGTGAACTGAACACCTTTTCTTCACGCTCAGCTATAGCTTCTGTGCCAACACTGCCAGCTCACAACAGAGCGGTAGCCCAGAAGGACCGTTATTATCGGCCAAGTTCAACGCTGGCTCAATGATGAGGGATCTCCTGGTAGAAAAATCCATGGGAAGGGTAGCTCTCTTCATACTCTCTTCCAGGAGACCTGCTCCCCTTGCCCCCCATGAAGAGAGTGCTGGGTTTTCATTGGCCTGACATCACCTCTAACCTCAGGAGATCAAGTTTAGACTCAAAGGAGCAGGAGGAGAGGAGAGGAACAACAACATATCCAAACAAAGCAAAACAAACAGACAAACAAATAAAAAACTCAAAGTAAAGCCAAACAAACAACTCAAGGAAGAAACAAGCAATGCAGAGGAACGATCAGAAAACAGGATTATTGCCTTTAAAATGGTTATGGTTTAATAGTTTTTCAACATTAAAAAATAAAATAAAAGGGCACACAGCCTGGTTTGGGAGTGGGATTTCTGTCCCATTTTTCTTCCCTGGAGTCAGAGATCAAAGGGAAAAACCAAAAGGAAAAGATAACCACGGTTCGTTGAAGTGGATGCCACGGTTGGTTAAAGTGGATGCCACGTGCTCTCTTGTGGTCATTTTAGCAAATCATGCATCATAATAGACTCTCACTCACTGCCCAGAGTAGGAGATGAGACAGCAGCAGGAACAGAAGTGGTGGGGGGAGATGTGACTGGCGCAACTGTTACATAGGATGAACTAGGAACATGTTTAACATCAAGGTGCTGCCCCATGGTCTGTCGCTTTAGGACTCCCTTAAAAGAGGCTCCCGTCTGGAATGTGTTAATTACGTCGATCTGCAAAGAATCAGACAGTGAGACAGCTTTGCTCCACAGGAGGTCCTGGAGGGTTACGGAAGGGGGGTGGAAAGTGCTGGGAAAAGGGGACAGGAGCAGGAGCAAGAGAGACGTTTCCCTCATACACAAAGCAATGGTGAGGAGAAGGGGGGGAAACCATTAATTGCACAGCACACTTCATTTAAAGAACAATTTGCCATGGAGTCCAAATAGCCAGACAGAATCCGGTCTTCTCTTCCCTTGCAGCCTATGAAGGACATTTTAGGTGTGCGGGTGTCCAAAAGTATCTACAATTTAAAGGGACTTCTCCACCCTGGGAGCTTATTCATTGTGTTGACCTGTACTCAAAAAATAAGGCACGCGGGGCGCCTGGGTGGCACAGTGGTTAGGCGTCTGCCTTCGGCTCAGGGCGTGATCCCGGCATTATGGGATCGAGCCCCACATCAGGCTCCTCCGCTATGAGCCTGCTTCTTCCTCTCCCACTCCCCCCGCTTGTGTTCCCTCTCTCGCTGGCTGTCTCTATCTCTGTCGAATAAATAAATAAAATCTTTAAAAAAAAAAAAAATAAGGCACGCCATTTAAGACAGAAGGCAAAGCGTATAGATTAACTGAATTTTGAGCCTCAGGAACCCCTGAACCAATTAAGTTGACCACTGATTTTTGCAAATTTTGCAGGAAAATAATTCCTGCATTTAAAGAAAAAAAGCAAGGCGGGTAGTAGGCCACACACAGGTGGCTGGGGTGGAAAGTCTCCTAGACCACGACTGCTGGGCTCACCTGCTTCTGGGTCTGCTCTGAGACCCTCTCTTCTGGGCCTGAAAGGGACAGGGCCCCTGAGCAGGGAGCTCAGGAACCCAGCAGCCAGGCTCTTTAGCGAGCACACCACCAGGACTGGGGGTCCTGAAATGTCCGACAACGTCCGACAATAACTCGGTAGCTAGACCGAGGGCGGGGAGGAAGACGTGCCGGTCGGCGGTGGTGGTCAGTGGCCACCAGCGAGTGGTCTCTGGTTTTCTGCGTCCTACTTCTCAGAGACACATGATTCATGCCGTTTGGTTACCAATGACGGTCTGGGTCTGGGGCCTGGGATCAACTTACTGTCCTTATCCCCGACCCCTAAGTGACAAGGAACAAATCAAAAGGAATTCCTTTATCCTTCAGGATCTGGTGGAATCATCTTGAGAAGGCCCCCAGGCTTAATACCAAGGGCTGACTCCATTCATCTGACTTCATTTCCCCAGGTGAGAAGGTGGCAAAGTGGGCGCTTTAGAAGGCACACAACTGTTCTTACTTATCAAGCTTCCTGAGAAGCCATGGGATGTTCAGGGCTCGTTTCTGGATTCAGACCAAAGTCAGAGCTAAACTACCATTCCCCTTCATCACGTTATATAGTTTTTAGTTCCGGGGGACGGAGGAGCCTGATGCCATGGGAGGGAAGGGGCTGCACGTGAGAAGGGGGCCGCTACGGGGAAGAGACTTTCCCGAGTGCTCATGCGTGTCACAAGGTCCCCACCTCCACAGTGAAAACGGATCCCAGGGTTACCTTCCCAAAGCTTCTGCTCCCCAGTGCTTTCGGGTCTTCCTAAACTAAGGGGCCCAGGATGGGACCATTGCTGCCCCCCCTGCCTTCCCCCCTTCCGGTGTTTCAACGAGAATGACAGCAAGGATCAACAACCCGGACAGAGGGGGTTTCGTTCGAACCCTGCGAGGGTGACAAGCTGCTGCCAGGAGACAGCTCCAGGAGTCCGGGCTCGTCTGCTTACAGGGCCGGGGGTGCGCCGCAAAGGCAGGACTTGGGTGACCGTGGCATCCTCGAGGGTTCCGTTTGCCGTCTAGGTTTAGGCTTGAATGCCACTCTGGCCTAGCCGCCTCAGGCCCCCACAGGGAAAGGCAGTTTACCTAAAGCTATGCAGGCCATGCATCTGAACCCCGGGGTATAGCATCAAGGGAGGGGGAATTGGTAGCAGAGGGGAAGGAAGATCCGTGAATCTCAGCCCCCCCAGGACAGAAGACTGGCGAGGGGCCAGGAGATGCCGGAACGAAGGAATCCTGGCTAGGAAAAAAACCAATCACTTAGGAGAAGAGGAGGCAGTGACCCTGAAGGGAGAAAAGGAGACAGGTTATTTTGAAAGGAGCAGACCTGAAGGAAAGCACCGGGGCTTTCGAGACAGGAGCCGGTGGCCTGGAGGGCGGGGCGGTGTTTGCAGGTCCCGGGGAGTTTCCCTCTCTGGGGGGAGGAACTCGAGAGAGGGGAAAGGAGCCCCCATGCTTTCCTAACTAGCTCTGCCTTCCCACCTCCATCACGGTTTGCCTATGGGAGACAAGTCCCCAGCGGGTATGCAGTTGTGAGGATTCCTCTGATCTCTCTTCCCTATGCCCGAAGGAGGTGGGCTTGACCAGGGAGCTTTCTAAGCCATTGGCAAGGCTAATTTTAGAGAGTGGAATTTGTTTCTGGGATCTCCAGCCAACCAGCAGAGAGGAATAGGCCTGTTCTCTGGAGACGGGAAATCTCAGGACTAATAAAATGGAGGCATATAGCTAGGCAAGAACAGGGAACGTGATAGAATGACCAGGGCCTAGACCAGCCCGCCCACCCAGAAGCAGGTGGTTACCGTTGCTGCATGGAAAGTGGGAGGAAAAACGTTACTGTGGGGCTCCCTGGGCAGGGGGCTTAAGAGCACCAGCTATGCCATTTCAGAAATTGCGAGAAGGGAAAAGTTGGAGGAAATTATAGCTTCTTCCTTTTGGGGTAGCAAATCTGAATCCTGCAAAAGATACTCAGGCATTGAGAGACTTTTGTCATTGATACACACTGAGCCATCAGCGTCCCCACCATGGCCTTAGAGTGTGAGTGGGGAAGATATGAGAGGGTGCGTTTCTTTTACAAAGATCCCTCCAGATGACAGCTATGTTACCCTCTCAGCAGCTTGAGGCTGTACACGTGTATGCTGGCGATGCTGGCTTCGAGATGTTGGTTAACTCCTTCCTTCTGAAGGGTAGGGAAGGACTGAACATCTCCCACCCTGAGGTCAGGTCTGGTGCTTGCAAGAGACCTTACGCAGGAAGCTTGCTGGCCCCGTGGAGGGGGGCGAAGTGGGCTTTAGAGCCAACTGTAAACTAAAGGATGAGGCTACCGGTTTGTGTCCGGTGCTCTGGGCCCCAGGACTACTCTCCTCACAGAAGAGCCCAGAGAGCGGCTGCTGCCGGTCTGTCCTGAAGCTGGGGAGCTCGGGCTGCCTTAGGGCAGCCAGTGAGCCTTAGGGAGGGAAGAGATGTGGGCCGTCCAGAACCGCTGCCCTCCCCACACCTCCCAATGGGGAGACAGCTTCTCCCGGGGGAGGACAGGCCACCATCCGAGTACCTGGGTCTGGATACGGTTCAGGCCCCGGAACCAGAGGATCTGGCCGCGGCGCAGCTCCATCTCCGCGTGGTCGATTTCGTCCAGCCCCTCCGCGTCCTTGGTGATCTCCTCTTTGGCGGTGCCGTGCCCGGCCTCCTTCAGGAACTTCAGGGATTGGGTAGGTATCGTGGAGATCACCTGAGAACAGGTGCAGCAAAAGGAAAGACACCAAAATCAGGGTGAGAGGGCGGCCACTCAGCTCACTTGGTCAGGCCCTCGTGTAGTCACTCGTTGCCCCCTCATCCATTGGGGGGGGCGGGCAGAGTGGGAGAAGTGTCAACCCAGCCGGGCAAGCACCCCTCAGGGCCTACCAAATGGCAGGCCCTCAGGAAGGTTTTCTGTATTTGTGGACACACGAAGGAGAACTGCCATTCACGTGTTGGGCCAGCCATCTGCCTGGTTAGTTACATACTTGGTTCTCCTTCTGTCTCAGTTCCTCCTTTCCATTTTGCCACGTGTCTTTTAGGGGAAGTAGAATTATAATGCATGGCACATGGTAGGAAGGGCCAGAGACCAGGGCCTGGGGGAAAACAAGTCTGGGGATAGGAGAGGACGGTCACATTGCATGTGTATGGGCAAAGGCAAGAGAAGCTTTGGAAGGGAAAGACCCTCTTCTAGTTAGCACGTGCAAAGTAATTCCTGTGTTATAAAACGAGGGTGAAAGGATACTAGAGGTTTTCTTGGGTTTGGGGTGAGGAAGTGGGTGGGACAGGCCAGGGAAGAAGGGATGTACGAGTATTTTCAGACATGGGGCAGGAGATTGGACTCAGGAACCTCAGTCTATCAGTTCTCAACACACGGACGAGGAGTAGACAGGGCTAGGATAGAGAGGGACTGCATGAGCAGTCCAACACGGAGTCAAGGATTTTGAAATGGGAAGAATGTCTGCTTTTGGATGACTGGAAGGAGCTGCTATGATACGAAAGGAAGGCTGTTATCCAGTATCCAGGCTGCGTGGCCACATGTGAGACTAGACCCAGATGGGAGTTTCAGACAGATGGTGAAACAATCAAGCTTCATCCAGGTGTAAAAGGGCCCCTCTGGTAAAGAAACGCCACTAAACAGAACAGGGTGGAGAGACTCATGGTAGGAACTGGGACAGCAATTAACCAGAGAAGCACCTGGGACGTAGGAAAGAAACAACTAGCAGGTCTACGGGAGAAGCTCTGCAGTCCCAGGGAAGGATCTGTGGGGCCACTTAGAGCAAAGCCATCACCCAGGTGGCCAGGTGCCCATCGGTAGAGACTGGAGGTCTGCAAAGCAGAGCTTAGCCGTGCTCAGAGTTGAGGATGAGGGGGACGCACAAAGTGGTATCTGGGAAGGAACAAAACTTACCAGACCTGATCCTATTATCATGATATTAATAGCTAACTTTTATTGTGTTCTTAGAGGTACTAGACATCGTTCTAAGTCATTTCTGTGTTGTAACAGATTGGCTGATTAACAACGATGAACAATGATCCTGTTCTCCTAACTTGAGGAAACTCAGGCACGGAGTGGTTAAGACACTTGCTCAAAGTGACTCAACTTGTAGAAAGGAGATGTGGGATTCGAACCCGGGTAGCTGGTCCCAGAGTCCATGCTCTGAACTGGGTGCTAAGCTGCTTCTCTAGAGAAGATTTATCTTGGGTGAGAGTCAGCCATTCAACCCATTCAACCCAGTAAGGCTGTGGTGAACACGAGGGGGAGGGGAGCCCTAAACCAGGTTAGCCCAGCGGCTCACAGCCAGACTAGAATATTAGAAGCCCTAAACCAGGTTAGCCCAGCGGCTCTCAGCCAGACTAGAATATTAGAAGCCCTAAACCAGGTTAGCCCAGCGGCTCTCAGCCAGACTAGAATATTAGAAGCCCTAAACCAGGTTAGCCCAGCGGCTCTCAGCCAGACTAGAATATTAGAAGATTCTATTAGAATAAAGATAAATAAAATAAAATAAAAACTATTAGAATAAAGACTTCTGCTTTGTAACCTTCTACTTCTAGGACCCTTAATTTTGTTTTTTTCTTTTTAGCAAAATTCCATTCAAAATTTGCACTCCCATCTCAGAGAGGCTAAGGGATCTGCTCGCCTCTAGGCATGGTTAGAGAAGAGGTCTGAAGCCTCCGGAGTGGTGGGCACTGATCATGTTACCCCAGAATTCTGCGAGACAAAAAGACCTTGAAAATTGGGGGGAGGGGGTGTGCGGCAAGGAGATGACAGTGAGGAGCTGGGAGGCCCCACCATCGCATGTCCCATCTCCTTCAGAGGAGAGAGTCTGCCGGCCGTGCGCCCATGCGGGGCCAGCCTGCCGGTACTCACCTGGCCCCACAGCAGTTCTCCGATGCCGATGAAGAGACACCAAAACCACTGAGACAGGGTGAGCTTCGTACAACTGAAGGGTTTACCCCCAAATTCCACAATGAGAATCTAGAACAGAGACAGAGGCAGCCCACCATCAGGGAGGCGAGTCATGGGCAGCTAGCCCTCCAGCCGAGGCTACCAAAGCGACGTCAGCCCCCTGCCCCATGATCCCTGTGGTGCAAGTCCTGACCGGCTTGTTGGAGGAGGAGAAAGAAGAAATCCAGAAGGGGAAACGAGAAGACAGACACAGTCTTCACAGAGACTCCGATGGGGAGACAGAGCTACTCACTCTGAGTATCATGAAGGCAAGAGCTGGCAGATCCAGGGGGGCTGGAGGCTTCGTGTGACTACAGCCAGTGGGTGAGGTGCCAAGAGAAGGCACAGTGACGGAGAGGAGGAACTGACGAGGGGGGGCCATTAACGGGGACACCGGCTGGGGAGGGCAGGAGCCCTTCATATAGGGCGAGCTCATAATCTCCTGTATCTGCAGCTGCTGAGTGTACCTTGGACGAGGGCGAGGAGGAAGGGACCCACTCCTCTTACCACCAGGGCAGCCATGCCCTTGACCCCAGCTCCACGAGAGGAGCCCAGGCCAGGCTTATCTGTCCACTCCCTGCGCACCATCCCTCCACTTCTCTCTCTCTGTGAAGTGCACATGTTTTCTACCAGGGCCCCCTCACAAACGAAGGGGCAGGGACAAGGAGTAAGCCCATACGGCACGTGTCTACACATCTCACGTCCACTGGCAGGGGGCCCAGAAAGGACCTCAGAGAGTGACCCTCTTCTTGGCCACTCTGTGAAATTTTTTGCTTTAGAAAGACAAGGAAAGGATCCCACCAATCTTATTTTATCTGCTACCAACGTGTCGCCTCGCACCGCAGCACCTGACCCAGCTCAGGTTCCGGTTCCAGAACAAAGGGAAGCCAACTGGGAATCCAGAGGCATTGCATCCACAGCCCGAGTCCCCATCACCCTCTCCCTCCTTCCCCTGGGTACCAGGACAACCCTGTCCCCAGCTCCTGACGTCTGCCATCCCGGCCCTCCCGCCTCCAGCGAGAGCCTCACCTGGCTGATGAAGGTGCCCAGGACCACGGAGCAGAAGATG
Source organism: Ursus maritimus (assembly GCF_017311325.1). NCBI lineage: Eukaryota > Metazoa > Chordata > Mammalia > Carnivora > Ursidae > Ursus > Ursus maritimus. Next base: position 102,968,343 of record NW_024424452.1, on the reverse strand, counting down.
AGGTTGCGGAAGATGCCGGCGAAGACGTTCCTCTCGCCGTGGATCTTGCGGGAGTTGATCTCGTTGAAGAGCTGCATGAGCACGAAGGTGTTGAAGATGATGGTGTAGTGCTGGCTGGGCGGCGAGTGCAGAGGCGCCTTCCTCCCGCTGTCGATGTCGAAGAATTTCTCACCTGGTGGGGACAAAGGCAGTGTTAGCGGATGAAGGATGCTCTCGCGAGGCCTCGGGTTGAGTCGGAACAACACGCAGGTGTGGCCAAGCTGGTGGCTTACGGCTCGAGTCCATTCTTATGGCTCAGGATCTGAGCTACGCTAGTTATCAAATACGGAAGTGTGAGCTCTGGTCTCCGCGACCGTGACCCTCTCTCCATTCCGCTCCAGTGACTGACTTCTTATGGTGCAGCGTGGGGGAAGGCTGCACTAGGGTCAGGCAGACACGGGTTCAATCTTAGGGCCACTAGTTACTCACCACGTGACCCGAGCTTCAGTTTCATAATCTTAAAAAAAAAAAAAAAGCTACAGAACGCCAGCCTGTGAAATTCGCAAGAGGAGTACGTCAGATGGCACGATGCGCCGCACGGCGGGGCTGCCGTCGTCCCCAGTCCCGGGCTCAGCTCGCTCCCGTGCTCCCTTCTGTCCTCGGGCCCTTCTCTGCCCCCATCTCCGCTTAGCACCGCGTGCCCTGTCCCCAGCCCCTGCCCCACCTCAGCTCACCGGCAAAGATGAGGAAGAAGATGACGGTGAGCTGGTAGACGGCGTGGCCCAAGATGTTCTTCATCATAGTACGTGAGATCAGGGGCTTGTTTCGGCCATAGGGGCGGCGCTTCAGCAGGGACTCTGTGGGAGGCTCCGTGGCCAGGGCCAACGAGGCGAAAGTGTCCATGATCAGGTTAACCCACAACATCTGCACGGCTTTCAGCGGGGAATCCTGGGGGAGGCAGCACCGGTCCTTTTAGCTTTCCTTGGAAACCAGCCCCTGCCTCACTCATCAGCCCCTGCTTTGCCCTTGCAATGGCCTCGCTCCCGCTATCCACCTAGACTTTGCATCTAGCCATTTATTAGCTGAGTGACCTTGAGAAAGTTACTTAACCTCTCTGAGCCTTGGGTTTCTCACCTGTAAAATGGGGAGAATACCTACTTTGCAAGGTGGTTTCTGAAGACCACAGAAGTACTCATCACAGGGGCTGACATGCAAGTGCTAAATTAGTGGGAGATAACCTCTCATCCTCCCGCACGGGCAGGTGGAGACCTAGTAGAGCGAACTCCCGCCCCAACCCCCCTGGGGGAGCTCTTGTCCTTAATCCTCAGTAGCCAGGACCCCACCCCCCACGTTCCCTAGCCTCCGCCTCATCCCTGACCTCCAGGCCCACCCTGTACTCCCTTCACCTGAGTGATACAGGCTCCGGTGAAGGCCACGATCACGGCTACCACGTTGACAGTGAGTTGGAACTGCAGAAACTTGGAGATGCTGTCATAGACGTTTCGCCCCCACATCACTGCCTTCACAATGCTGGTGAAGTTGTCATCAGTTAGGATGATGTCTGATGCCTCCTTTGCCACGTCCGTGCCTGCAATGCCCTGAGTAAGAGAGGGAAGGAGAACAGTGAAGACCTGGATAAAGCAGAGTTCATCTATGTTCTGAACCCAGACTGCATTTCCAGACCTCTGAGAAGCTTCTGAATCGGCCATAAACGCTAGAGGGCACACTTGCCACGCAAATGCCAACTACCAAACCACTGCATTCTTGAGTTCTCCTCTCTTCCAGAGAAAATGCGCTGCTGTCAGTCCACAGAAAGCAGGACCAGGGCCCGATGCCACTGTCTTACTCCTGAACCCAAACTGGAAATGACAGTTATCTTTGATATTCCTATCTCCCTTCTTTGCTACTCCCCCACCTCAGAAACGAAGGAAAGAATAGAGAACTCATGTCCTACCTACTCTATCTCCAAACCCCTACACTTTTTCCCTTCCCTTCCTTCTTTCCTTCTTTCCTTCTTTCCTTCTTTCCTTCCTTCCTTCCTTCCTTCCTTCCTTCCTTCCTCCCTCCCTCCCTTCCTTTTTTTTTTTTTAAAGATTTTATTTTGAAGTAATCTCTACACCCAACGTAGGGCTTGAACTCACAACCCCAAGATCAAGAGTTACATACTCCACCGACTGAGCCAGCCAGGTGCCCCTAAACTCTTATATTTCTTTTGCCGCTGCCAGTGTCTCACTCAAGTCCTTGTCTCCCCCACACCTCTAAGTCACCTTACATTTTTTTCTAGGAGGAGTCGTCTGGCAGCCTGGTTCAGATGTCTTAACCTGGTTCAAACTCCTGTTCCTGGGAAACCACTCAAGGTTGCAAAATAGACAGTGGTTGAAATCTGTATTTACAGAAACAGTAAAATTTCTACACCGGTAGAGCCCTCAACAGGTGAACTTGGATTCATTGTCTGCTCCTACATAACCTTTCTGCTCCAAACCCACCGGTTTATTCACAATCCCCTGAATCTCTCCTTCACTTCCAGAGTGTAGACTTCCACTTACACCACTTCCCTAAACCTGGGACATCCCCCTTCCTTGTCTATTTAAACCCTGTCCATCTTTAATGGTCTATGGGATGCAAAACCATTACTAAGACCCCCAGCCCACGCTTCTATTCCATGTCTTGCAAAGCCTATAACCCGCAGAGGAGCTTATTCATTAATTTGGCTTGTAGTAGTAGATGATTTGTTCTCTTTACCTGGTGGTAATCTTTTCCTATCCAGATTGCAATAAACAAATATCTGTTACAGACTATACAATTCAGTTTTCCCATCAAAAAGTTCTCTAACACATCCACACAATGTGTCACATGCACTGGAAGAAGAAAGGAGGGGGGGAAAGGAGACTATACTTTCTACTACGGAATAATCTTCAGGTTATGTTGAGTGAAAAAAAGCAATGTGAAAAAAAGACTGTATGGTATGTGTGTAGGTAAGTATACATAGTTGTATAGATAAGTATCACTATTGAAGAGGACAGGCTACAAATATATTATACATTTGATTATATTTTAAAGGAGCAAACAGAAGGATACACCAAACACAAAAGAAATGCTACTTAGGGTTAAGAGGGGAGGCAATAGGGTGGAGGCGATAGAGTAGAAGCTGGATTTCTAGGAATAGACTTTGTTTTGTATATTTGACTTTAAAACTATGTAACTACCTTATATGAGTATAAATCAAAATTAAGTTTAAAAAGCAACCTCTAGGGGCACCTGGGTGACTTAGTTGGTTAAGTGTTTGGCTCTCGATGTCAGCACAGGTCTTGACCTCATGGTCATGAGTTCGAGACCCACACTGGGCCCACTGTGGGGCCTACTTTAAAAAAAAAAAGCAATCTCTAAAATGGAAAGCAACATGGTATAAATGAACTGGTATAACCAGTTGGTAGCACAACCACACAAAGGAAAAATGTTCTAAATAACTTTAAAAAAAACATAGTACCTTGATGGCAGAACCTAGCAGAGTATATCTATAGGATAAAAAGAACTATAAGAAAAATCTTGAACTGTTTTTTGCAGAGTAATTGTATTATTATTGCTATTTTGAGACTGTTACCTATATTTTAGGGTAGAACAAGTAAGGATTATGTTAATGCCATTAGGAATAAAAATTTTCAGCTTAAGAGATATAAATGTGAAATTAAGGAAGTTAAATGAAAGTAGTAAGTTAGAGTCCTGTAATTCTAAATTTCATTTGAAAATACCCATATGGATTCATGAAGTATTTTATCTTTAACACAAAGAAATGCAAAAACAAAAACGGGACATAAAAGATTTATTTCCTAGCTTTGCTCATTGGAAAGATCTAGAAACAATGATTTGCTTGGTAGTAAGGAACACCCTGACACTCAGACTGTGTTCTCTAAGTACCACTTCTTACTAAAAAGCAGGACTCTTTAAGAAATGGATGATTTCAGACCCAGGATGAGAAATATGTATGATGATTCTGGAACATCTTATCATGCCAGAAACCGAGTAAAGAAGTAAGGACAACTGGGGTTGTATCTAAAGGACCCAGCAGTATTCATGAGGCCAATAATGGGTCAACGTGAATGTCAAAATAGTAACAAAGGCAGTGGATTGAAACACATCAAATCTACTTAAATCTGTGAGTTCCTAATGATATTAAAAAAATAAAAAAATGAACTCTTCGTAGTAGAGTAACTTAGTAAATTTAAAAAATATAATTCATGGGTGCCTGGCTGCCTCACTCGGTAGAATGTACAACTCTTGATCTTGGGGTTATGAGTTCAAGCTCCACATTGGACATGGAGCCTACTTAATAAATGAGTAAAATTTAAAAACATATATATAAAATAATTCATTGGTCATCTTTGGAGTATCCTAAAAAGTTAACTCATTTTGAAAACTAGTAAATAAAGGAAAAGGATCAGGCATTTAGCTGCCTTTCATGTAGGAGCCCGAACTTCAGGGTAACCAAATAATCCTTGAGGACAAGTTTCTTTCTATAGAGGTCTTCAAGTTAATAAATATAGACATTATTTTGCAGCCCCTAATGAAAGATGGGTTCAAGAATCTGATTGCTTATGACAAGAATACAATCAATAAAATCCATGCTATGCCATTTTTCTGTGTAGACAACCAACCTGGTTCCTTCAAAACCAAACAGCCAGGGAAAAAGATGGAGGGGACTGGGCAGGAGAGCTAACATAGTGTGCTGCTCTTCTTAGAAAGGGATGTTTGCGAGGTTGGCCCTCAGTTGGCATCTGGGACCTTGGCTCTTAGAACACTCCCAGTCAACGATTAACTGAAAATTAATTAGTGGTTCATTGTGCCTAAACTGTGCCCAAATAATGTTTTCTCTTGCACACCTGCTTTCCTTATAGGAGTCTGGAATCTCTCTCTCTCTTTTTTTAAAAAGATTTAATTATTTATTTGAAAGAGGGAGAGAGAGCGAGAGCATGCACGAATGGGGGGAGGGGCAGAGGGCGAGGGTGAGAGAATCTCAAGCAGACACCCCGCTGAGTGTGGAGCCTGGCGCAGAGCTCGATTTCATGATCCTGAGATCATGACCTGAGCCAAAACCAAGAGTTGGATGCTCAACCGACTGAGCCACCCAGGCGCCCCTAGGAGTCCGCAATCTTAGCACCTATTAGGCAGAAAGTGACTATATGACCAACCCCAATAAAAACCATGGGCGCTGGGTCTCTGATGGGCTTCCCTGGGTAGAAACATCACACGTGTGTTGCCAGGGGAAGAGTGTGCTCTGTGTGAGCCCTCACGGAGGGAGAGAGCAGAAAGCCCGCATGTGGATTCCTCCAGACTCTGCCTATGGCTTTCTCCCTTACTACATCCATGCAATAAACCTTAGCCCTGAGTACAACTCTATGCCGAGGCTCATGAGTCCTTCCAGTGAATCCACAAAAGTAGAGGCTGGTCTTCGGGAACCCTGACACAAGGATCCTACAGGACCAGCGGTTCGCAAGCTTCAGGGTGTGGCAGAAATGTCAAGGGCTTGTTAAAGCACAGATTGCTGGGCCCCAACTCTGAGCTTTTAGACCCAGGAGGGCTGGGGCGGGCCTGAGAACCCGCAATTCTGTAAGTTTCCAGGCCCAGCTGGGAGCAGGAGCTTCAAAAACTGCTATAGATTAAGAGCCCGAAGAGACACAGAAGTGATTGCAGTGTGCGGATCTTCTTTAATCTGATTTGGACAAAGAAAGATAAAGAGAATTTATGAAGCACTTGGGGCAATGGGGGAACGGACTAGATGACTAATGATAGTAAGGGCTCGAACTGCTGTGAGACAATGGTGGTACGATTCTCCTAGATGGATGCCCTGGAAGCACACTTATCAGAGGAGGAGACTAGCATTCTTTCAAACGAAAATGACATGATGTCCTTTATTTGCTTCAGAACAGTTCAGCTGGAGATGGGGGAAGGGAGGGTCGGGGGGACATTCAGTGAAACAAGATGGGCCAGGTGTTGATAACTAATGCTGGGGGACAGGTACATGGGGATTCATTAAACTATTCTCTCTGCTTCTGTGTATTCTTGTATTTCCTAGAATCAATGTTTTTGTTGTTGTTCAAGGAAGCACCGTAAATACAGATTACTTCTCAAATCTCCTTCCACTGCTTAAAAATCACCAATCGTTCAATACACATGGGAGGCTTACAGTCACAAGCCACTTGAGTGTGAGGCTGTCCTTGGTCCTCTGGGGGCTTCCACATTTGCTGCAACATCAGAATCAACAAGCGTGGCCATTAGGAAAAGCCAAACATCTCTGGGACCTACCCAGATGCTACTGAGTCAAGAGAGCCACCTGTGGAACCTTGGAATACGTGATTTTCAATGAACTTTCCAAGTGATTCGGATGCTCCTGGCCTCACAGGTGAAAAGCCAAGGGAGGAACAGCGTTGGCCACGGAATACATGCTTCACAGGGAGCCTGAATGTTCTATGGTGTGCCTAGCCAGACAACACCACCACGTGCCTGTGATGAGGCATCATGATCTCCCTGCCTGGATCATCTAGTCTTCATGCTTGACGGATCTCCCGTTACACAGACTTTTATCAGCCAGGTCAGCCGGAGAGACGGCGTCAGAGAAAAAAGCACAAGGTGGGGGTGAAGGTACAGGAAGAGGCAGGCTGCAAGAGGCCTGTCCTGGCTTCCGGGTAGAGAAGGCAGCGTGCAGGCAGAGACAGCGTGCCGAGCTACTTACCATGGCGAAACCAACGTCTGCTTTCTTCAGAGCCGGCCCATCATTTGTGCCATCACCGGTGACAGCCACCACCTGTCGCTGCTCCCCAACAGTGCTGTCGATGATGCCTGGGAAAACAGATGCCAACCAGTGAGCCCACATGCGCCATCGCGGGCCGTGCGGCAAGCCCTCTGTTCCCCACAGACGCTCTTTTTGGGTCTTCCTCCCTGGTCCCTGCTACCACCTCCCTTCCTTTGCTTCTCCTTCTTTCTTTCTTTCTTTGACGGTGACAAGCTCACTTTACAGCATGTTGAAAGTGTGACCCCTCTTCGAGCGCCAACAGATCTGTCAGCTGCTACTGGTCGGCCTCGTTCTGTTCAGGTGTCTGAGGGTTAGAGGGAGGGCTGGAGGAGCACCTTGTCCAGCCTTCGCCCTGGCAGCAGGCTTAGAAACACAGGTCATTCATACATAGGAGTCCAGCTAAGGTGAAAACAACCACACCACAGGAAGGAGTGAGACCAGGCCCCTGGGGGGAGGTCGGCTCATTGGGCACCCGGCAGCCCTCGGGCAACTAGAGTGGATGTTGCTCTCCTGCCCCCTGGTGTTGGGGGAGGGCAAGTGTCTCAGCCTCCAGGGCCAGTAGGCCTAGCACCCTGAACAGGGAGAAGCCGAGGGTCCAGTAACAGCCAGCCCGAAGCCACAGGCATGATATAATCAGAGGGCTGGAAGGCATCCCGAGAGATCCATGATCTAAGCAACTCCCACCACCTTACAGATGAGAAAACTGAAACCCAGAGAGGGGAGGGAAAGGCCCTGCAGGGTCCCAAAGCCAGCAGGTGAAGCCCAGCCACCATGCCATCCTGTCTCAGCCAACGAGGGCTGTGTGCTCCCTGAGCAGGAACAGGAAGTAAACCAGTTGGAGGGAAATGTTCAAGCAGAAAATTACACTTCCCAGGAGGCTGGCTTCTTCTGGCCAAGGAGTGGACGGAAGATCAGGGTGTCAGAGCTGGACACCAGCAGATACACACATGCACGTGTGCACATGTACACACACACACACACACACACACACACACACACACACACAACCTGATGCCCTTTCTCTGGAGTCCAGGCTGCTGCCATAGAAGTGTGAGTGTGTGAGGGTGTGCGAGTGTGTGAGTGTGTGTGTCTGAGAGTGTGTGTGAGTGTGTGTGTGTACCACCTCCCCTTCTACTTTGTTCTTTCCTTCTTTCTTCCTGATGCTGGAGGCTCCGTCACCCAAAGGCTGTCAACTGTTTCCCAGGTGGCACTCGGAGCTGCGAGTCTGTCTTCATCTGGTAGCCAGCTAGTATGTGCTGGAGAAAGCGCCAGGGGATTTGAGGACAGAGACCTGGGGGGTGAACCGTACCACTTCTTCTCACCAGCGGGGCAATCTGGGTAAGTTCTTAGTCTTCTCAGCCTCAGACTTCCTCACTGGCAAAATGGGAATAATTTAGCCTGCTCTGACAAGTAGACAGTACTACTGGCGAACAAGATGCGATGTTTAAAGACAACGTTATTATATGTCTTATATATAGATGTTTGCTAAACTGTCTGCTCCCCCCGCCCCCAGCCCCACCTGCCATGAGCTGGAGAGCTCTCCTGGGACCTCCCTATTCAAGACAAGAGAGTTGCTTTGGCCCGTGGTTCTTGTTGTCTGTCTTTGCCCCAGCCTGCTGTCATCTGCCCCAGGCACCTGGTCAGGAGCCAAGCTCACCTTTTACCAGTGTGTGCTTGTCCGTGGGGGATGATCGCGCCAGGACTCGAAGCTTCGGCCAGATCTTGTCCAGCTTCTCTTGCTCCACCTGCCAACAGCAGACCACACCGGGTCAGTCAAGCTCAGCACAGCCATCCTGGAGAAGTTTACTTCTCCCTGAGCTCTGAGATTCTGGGAGCACTGGCATTCCACAGCCCATGGTGGGTGTTACCATGGCCTCCAGGGTTGATGAAACAGCCAGCTCTGTCTCCAAGGGCAGATTCACTGATGGGGACCATTCAGGCCGTCCGTGTCTTCATTTCCCTCCCAATTCCTGACTGGGGAGCCAATCGCCTATTTCTTGGACCCCTGACAGGAGGTGGGCCCGGGCTAGCTGCTGACTCAGGTGGCCAAAGTGCTTTCTGAGATCTTCAGTTTGGTTTCTATGCAGACCAGGAAGCTCTGGTCTGCTCCACACCCAGACCACATCCTCTTGCAGACCCGTGCCACCCCCCGCTAGTCACAGGGCGGTGACACAGGCGGGTGAGGTGGAGGGAAATCAGTGCAAAAGCAACCCATGACTGAACAGAATCGGGAAGACGTGAAGAGTCAGTGACGCTGTCTCGAAAGAGAGCTTGCGAAGGAAGAGAATGAGAAGAAAGACAACTCCCAGTTTCCCCACCTGAGCAGCCTTGGTAGAAGGAACAGTTTGCTATGGATAGAGTTTAACCATGCAGTGGTGGTCCGACTCCCCCTGCTGGCTATATGGGATGCTGCTCAAGTCATGAAACCAGGTAGTAAAACCAATCAGATCTTCAAAAAAGCAAACAGAACAACACAACCCAGCCGCTTTCTCCTGAGTCCCAGATGCGTGTCCCAGATGTGTACATGAGAGCCGCCCCACCCCCCACCCAGGTGCCAAATGAGGCCCTGGGTCTTCCCAGCTGGGACCCACCTCTCCCTTCTCGTTGCGGATAAGTCGGTTGAATTCTTTGCCTTCTAAGCACAAGAAGTCATCCCCAGGTGTCACAATGCCACATTTGGTGGCGATGGCTCGGGCTGTGTTGATGTTGTCACCTGTCACCATTCTGACAGTAATGCCAGCTCGTTTGCATTTGGCAATAGCTTCGGGTACCTGTGGAGAGTAAGGCAAGGGGAGAGAAGGAGGTGGGGGCGGTGACGCCTGCTAGGCTGCCCCTGTCCGGGGTCCCTTCGTGGTGGAGAGAGGCACCCTAGGAGCAGTGCCATGGGGCATGGGCTACGTCTGGTCATTGTTACACTGTTTGGAGCCACCTCACTTCTGTCCTACCCGTAATACTACTCTTGAATTTGCCTTCCGGTACCATGAGTGAAAGAGGAAATCTGCTTCGGGAGCCAGGCATGAAAGCTTGCTCTCCCTACAATCTAGACACCCTGGCGGGGCATATCTATCTATCTATCTATCTATCTATCTATCTATCTATCTATCTATTTACACACCCCTTTGGGATTTGGCCACGGTCTTCCTTTCTAGCGGAAGTTCTTACCGTTCTCCACCTCGCTGGCCCATACTCCACCCAACCAATTCTTTGTAGTTTCCCATGCCCTTGGGCCTTGACCAACTCATAGCCCATCTGTCCGAACTTCTTATAAGCAGAGCCTTTTTCAATGTCTTAGTGTTCAGAATACGGTTCAGCTATTTGAGGGGCGCTGGGCAAGAATGTATTGATTGAAAGAAGGTGGCTGGAGGCAAAGTTGGTGTCCCGGTTAACTCTGCCCCCTGGCTGTTCGAAGGTACCAGATCATCAGCTCGAGAAAACCGATGCCTCTCCCTCCTCAGACAGCATTTGCCGTCAGAATGCCAGCCTCCACCAGCTTGGCACTCTGCAGGAGTTCTGCGCAGTAAGAGCACAGAAATATCTATCCCAGTAAGTGAGAAGCTGTTAGGTAACTTGCGAGGGGTCACGGCTAGAAACGGAACCAGTCCCCCAGTTCCCATGACTCTGGGATGGCTTTCCATTACATCACACTCGCCTTCCTCGTGGGCCAGAGGCTGTTGGAAGGCTTCCCTTCATGTTTTCTTACCCCTTGGCCAAAGCCAAAGCCTCACCTCTGGGCGCACGGGGTCCTCAATGCCCACCACTGCGACACACGTGAGCTCAGTGAGGATTTCGTTCTCATTGTCCCACGGGGGCTCCCCGTCGCTGAAATCCCGGTAAGCTATGCAGATGGTTCGGAGGCCCTGTGAGGCCATGGGCTCGATGACGGTGCGCACCATCTCGTCTCGGTCTTTATTCTTGAACGGCATCACGTCCCCTTTCTTGTCCAGGATTCGGTTACACCTGGGGAGGCACAGGGTCAGGAGGTGGCACCCCCTTCCCACCCAATATGCCTCTACACTCGTTTGCAGACATTCTGGCAACTTCGCATTACTCGCACAGACACTGTTCCAAGGCCAGAAATCTCTATCCATTGTCCAGCCGAGTCCCTTTTTGCAAGGTGGGGTGGTCTGGAGGTGGATAAAGTCTAGGTAAGCGGAGGGTGTGACTCTCCCATGTCGTCTGTTCCAATTCATCTGAGAACGTGACGCCAAGGGCCATTTGTGGGTCACCTGCTCTTTTGAACTTCTCAAAGGCAGAGCGACATTTTTAACTCCCTCTGCTGGCATCGTACTAGAACAGCACTCAGTGCATAGGGTGTGCTCCACACGGGTGGGCTGATGGGAAGTAGGTGGCTACAGCCAAACAGAGGCACCAGTTAATTCAGCTATGGGCGTTGGACCTACACAGGTCAGTCTTTAAAGACCCGTGAACAGTCTAGCCACTTGATGAAGTTATGCAACTTCCTATAATCAGAACTGAGCATGAGAAGGAAAAGGGAACATACAACCAACATTTCTAGTACTTGCTATGCGCCCAGCATTTTACATACAGGCGTACCTCGTTTCATTGCACTTTGCTTTATTGCACTTTGCAGATACTGTTTTTGTTTTCTTTCTTCCTTCTTCTTCTTCTTCTTTTTTTTTTTTTTTAAATTGAAGGTTTGTGGCCACCCTGCATCGAGCAAGTCTGTTGGCACCAATTTTCTAACAGCATTTGCTCCCTTCATGTCTCTGTGCCACATTTTGGATTTTGCTAAGTTTTGCAATATTTTAAACCTTTTCATTATTATTTTATTTGTTACGGTGATCTGTGATCATTGATCTTTGATGCCACTATTGTAATTGTTTGGGGACATCAAGAGTCATATGCATATAAGACAGCAAACCTAATTGATAATGTTGTGTGTTCTGACTGCTCCACTGCCCGGCTCTTTCCCCTTCTCTCTTCTTCTCCCTGGGCCTCCTATCCCCTGAAAGACAACACTATTGAAATTAGGCCATGAATACCCCTACAATGGCCTCTAAGTGCTCAAGTGAAAGGAAGAGTCGCATGTCTCTCACTTTAAATCAAAAGCCAGACATGATTGAGCTTGGTGAGGAAGGCAAGTTGAAAGCCGAGAGAGGCTGACAGCTAGGCCCCTTGCGCCCAACAGCCAAGCAGTGAATGCAAAGGTAAAGTTCTCGAAGGAAAGGAAAAGTGCTGGTCCTGTGAACGAAACAGCCTTACTGCTGATATGGAGCAAGTCTGAGAGGTCTGGATAGAAGATGAAACCAGCCACAACATTCCCTTCAGGCCAAAGCCTCATCCACAGCCAGGCCCTAACCCCTTGCAATTCTATGAAGGCCAGGAGAGAGGAAGAAGCTGCAGAAGAAAAGTGTGAAGCAGCAGAGGCTGGGTCATGAGGTTTAAGGAAAGACGCCATCTCCGTAATATCGAAGTGTAAGCCGAAGCAGCAAGTGCTGCTGCAGAAGCCACAGCAAGGATCCAGAAGGTCTAGCTGAGATCCTTCACGAAGGTGGCTACACGGAACAACAGATTTCCAATGTAGATCACAAAGCCTCAGCCCGGAAGGTGGTATGTAGGACTCTCACAGCCACAGAGAAGTCAGTGCCCGGCTTCAAAGTTCCACAGGACGGCCCGACTTGCTTGTTAGGGGCTCATGCAGCTGGTGACTTTAAGCCGAAGCCAGTGCTCATTTCCCGTTCTGAAAATCCCAGGGCCCTTTAGAATGACGCTAAATCTACTCTGTCTGCTCCATAAACGGAACAACACAGCCTGGATGATGGCACATCTGTCTACAACATGGTTTACAGAATATTTTAAGCCCACCGTTGAGAGCTACTGCTCAGAAAAAGATTCCTTTCAACATAGGACTTCTCACTGACAATGCACTTGGTCGCCCAGGAGCTCTGATGGAGATGCCCAATGAGACTAATGTTGTTTTCATGCCGGCTAACACAACACCCAGTCTGCAGTCCGTGCATTAAGGAGTCACTTCTACTTTCAAGACTTATTATTTAAGGAATACATTTCGTAAGGCTATAGCTGCCAGAGATAGAGTCCTCTGGTGGATCTGGGCAAAGTAAATTGAAAACCTTCTGGAAAGGATTTGCCAGCCTAAATGCCATAAAGAACACTCATGATTTAGGCCAAAATATCAACACTAACAGCAGTTTGGAAGAAGCTGATTCCAGCCCTCCTGGATGACTTTGACCCTCACGGTTCAAGAGTTCAGGGGAGACGGTAAGCGCAGATGTGGTGGAAAGAGCGAGAGAACTAGAATTAGCCGTGGAGCCTGAAGATGGGACTGAATGGCTGCGATCTCGTGATCAAACTTGAACAGATGAAGTGTTGCTTCTTGCAGATGAGCAAAGAAAATGGTTTCTTGAAATGGAATCTACTCTTGAGGAAGATGCTGTGAAGACCGTTGAAACGACAAGAGAGGAGTTAGACTCGTGCATAAAGTGAGGTGATAAAGCAGCGGCAGGGGTTGAGGGGGAACGACTCCAATTTTGAAAGAAGTATTACTGTGGGTAAAATGCTATCAAATAGCATCGCATGCTACAGAGAAATCGTTCACGAAGAGAGTCCATCAATGCGGCGCACTTCATTGTCTTATTTTAAGAAACTGCCACAGCCGCCCATCCTTCAGCACCCACCGCCCTGATCAGCCAGCGGTACAGAGGCAAGACCCTCCACCAGCGAAAAGATGATGATCGCTAAAGCTCAGATGAGAGCGAGCAGTTTTTAGCAACAAAGTATTTCCAAAGTCCGGTATGTATGTTGTCTTTTCATACAAAAGGCTATTGCACACTTACCAGACTACGGTCCAGTATAACTAGGAGTTTTCTACGCACTGGGGAACCCAAAGACTCATTTGCCTCGCTTCATTGTGGCGGTCTAGAAGCGACCTTGCAGGTCCGAGGCGCGCCAGTGCGCACGGAACCATCCAATCATAGTAACCCCGTGGGTATTCCTCGGGGTTCACATGAGAAGATCAGAGAAAGGTGGGATTGTCGAGGTCTGAATCCTGGCCGCGCCACTACGAGTGGAAGCACCCTGAGCAAGTTACGTCACTTCCTGTACCTCTACTTTCTCATCTGTAAAACGGGGATGACAATAGCCTCGACCGCGCTGCGATGAGGCAGAATGGGCCACCCGAGGCCCTCGCACACAAGCCGCGGCCTGAACACGTGCTCAGCTGTTAGTGACAGTGTCACCACCTGGAAGGGGGGCTCGCTGGCCATTCAGATGGGTTCAGCAGGGCGCGTGTCGCCCAGACCCTCCAGGGGGAGGACCTGGAAGGGGAGGAGAGGGGGCCGGGGTGCTCACTTGCGCAAGATGATCTCAGAGGCGCCCTTGCTGTACATGCGGTAGCCCCCGCTGGGCTTCTCGATGACCGTGCTCATGGACTTGCGCACGGAGTTGAATGTGTACACCTTGTAGAGCTTCTCCTCTGGCACCTCGTTGCGCACGGCGTGGTAATCCTGCTTCAGGTCCGTGACAAAGCCCAGCAGAGCACACTCGGTCTTGTTGCCCACTTGCCGCGGGAGACCTCCCTCCTTCTCCGGAGGCTGAGAAAAAAATTGCATGTGTTGTTGAGGAACATGCCCCGACCCGGGAGAGAACCCCCTGATGAAATGTTCACGTATGTACCCAGAGCCCGTGCGGGGAGATAGCGTTTGTCTTTTTCCAAGGGTAAGCAGACGGCGGTCAGTGCTCACCGTGGTCCCCTGAGCCACCCCAGGCTTGCGATGTTCTAGTCTGCCCTGGAGGGGGGTGGTGCTGTATCTCACCCTCTCTCATATCTCGTATTCGAAACCCCTCTTAGTTTCTAGAAAGTATGTAATTTACCCAATAAACTCATCTCTCCTAGAGATACTGCCATGATAGGGTGATTGGCGGGCATTTCAGACACCTGGATTTCTACCTGCCTCCTCCCCCAGCTCTACTCCCATGGATCAATCCCTGGTCACCCCAAACATGTTTGCTGAGGAGTAGGAAGTGGGACTGTGGGGTGGCAACTCAGGCAGAATAAATAAGAGGAAATTTCTCTGTCCAGAGAAAATTAATGGTCCCCTCCAACCACCCGCTCTAAGAGTCCAGGCAAAGGAAGATCTTACCAGAATCTTGGAGGTATAGGCACTGTTGATAGAAATGCCATTGACGATAAGGTCCAGGACCTTGGGCACGAGGGCATCGGGGCTTGGGATCTGATGGTAATGGGTGTCTCCAATATACGCCTGGACCACAGTCATGCGGTTCATGGTCAACGTGCCGGTCTTATCAGAGCAGATGGCTGTGGCATTGCCCATCGTCTCACAAGCATCCAGGTGTCGTACCAAGTTATTGTCTTTCATCATTTTCTACAAAGGAGATGAGAACAGACTTGAGAGGGGACGGACGGAGCTCGCCGAATATCCGTGAGAGGCCGTTTTTTAGCCAACATGTCTCCACGTCTCGTGTTCTTGTCCGCACGGAAATGCAGGAGACAACCCTTGTGACCCTTCTTCAGAGTCTACTGGGTCACCCCAACCTGGATGCTGCCGGTCAGGAGGGTCCTCTCGTCTCTGAGCGGTGCCAGCAGCCCCTGCTCTGGTGAGGTGCCCCCGGAGGTTGCCGAGCTAGGACGGCCTCTCCTCTCACCGGAGGCTACGTGGCACCCTCCCCTCCCCTCCCATCTCTGCCCTAAAAGAAGAGACGGCCCCGTTGCAGTCTCACCTTCACAGAGTAGGCCAGTGAGATGGTGACAGCCAGCGGCAGCCCCTCTGGCACGGCCACCACCAGTACGGTGATGCCGATGATGAAGAACTTGACGAAGTACTGCACGTAGATGGGCGTGCACTCGGACAGCCACGGCCTGCGGTGGATCACGAAGTTGTCAATCACGAAGTACAGGATCAGGATGAGAACCGTGATGGCCGACATGATGAGACCTGTCCGGGAACGAGGCCCGTGAGCCCGCGCCCGGGCTGGCCCCGGGGCCCCAGCCAGAAGGGTTGGCGTGAGGCGTAGCCTTCGCTCCCCAGGTGTCAAACCACCATCTCCGGGGTCATACCCGAATCCCCGAACCGTTCTCCGTGGCAGGTACGTTACCGTGTGGGGGAAAGAGCCATTCTCGGCGGCGTGGAAAGATGCTAGTTTTGTCTTCTAGACAAAGGTTCTGGTCTCAGCACGGCACTAACTCAACTCGTGGCTTTGGACTAGTCCTTGTCTCTCTCTGGGCCCGTTTCCTCACTCATAAATAAGGAGTTGGTCTCGTTTTTTAAAACAGCATTTTATGATTCTCAGACCTACAATCTTTCCACAACTCATAACGTAGTGACTGTATGTGCCTATTTCCTAGGAGTTTATCAATTTGGGCTTCTCCCCTCGCAGCTGTGGAACGTCGGGTAACTCACCCAACGTGTTGACAGACACCCCTATGGTGTTGGCCTGTCACCTACATGGCTCACCTTTAGAACGGTGCTTCCTGACCTTTCTCTTGACATGGCATAGACAGAAGATGACAGTAATTTATGTTTATAATAAGCAAATATTTCTATAGTGCTTACTATAGAGGCCAGGCAAGCACTTCGCATATATGAACTCATTTAATTCTCACAAGACCCCTGTGAGATAAGTTAGTATTATCATCCCCTTTCATGGGGAAATTGAGGCACAAAGAGTTTTTTTTTTTTAAGGAAGATCAAAACACAATTATGATTTAAATTTTTAAAAATCTTCCTTGTTTATTTATTTATTTACATCATGGTGAGTGTCCTATTTAATCCCCATCACCTGTTCGCCCGTCCCTACACCCACCTCCCCACAGAGGGTTTCCTGGGGTGGCACGCTGGCTGGGGGACCCGCTCCTCTGGATTGCCTGAGACTGAGCAGCTTCCTGGGATGTGGGACTCTCAGCAGTAAAATCAAGAGTCCCAAGCAAGCTGGGACAAGCTGGTCATCCAACACACTGATGTGAATGGAAGAATTTTTTTCAAGGTCAGAAAGCAACTAGGTTAGGGGCTCCAACCGCCCTGGGGGCTTGCCTGGCCACCCCGAAGGCTGAGGGGGTTGGTATCTGGTACTGTCCCGATCTGTGGCTCAATATCTGAAGCTCTGCTTCAGACCATAGTCTACTGTGGGTCTTTGCTTTTCCTGGGGCCCATGATGCAAGAGAATCCGAGCAAGGCTAGAGGTGATTATATCAATAAAAGCATATTCTTCTGTGTTTTGCTTTAGCAGGGTCAGGGCTAAGGTGAGGCAAACAAGGTGCCTAGGGTCCAAAATTCAAGGAAGCACTCCCTCCCGGGGTGGTACAAAGCACCAGACTTGCCTCACTTTCTACTGGCCCAGCTTGAAACGTCAACTGAAACAAGAGAGGAGACCAGTGGCCAGCCATCAGGTAGCCTGTACTCCCTAAAGAACGAGGCAGGGGTTCGGAGGACCACAGGAGGGGTCGGGTGGGGTCTGTTTAATGTTTCACACCTGTGTGCCAGGCTCAGTCACTTGATTCCGCACCTGCAATTCATGTCCTCCATGTACACTTGATATGCAAGAGACTTCACGGTGGTCACTGTCAGCTGGGGTCCGGAACTGAATGAATACGTTAGACTAAATGCTGTCCAATCGAACTCCCTGTGATGCTACAAACGTCCTCCGTCCGCACTGTCCAATAAGGTAGCCGCTAGCTACGTGTGGTTATTGACCAACCGAAACAAGGCTGATGCGACGGAGAAACTGAATGTTTATTTGTACGTAACTGTAATTCACTTAAGGGGAAAAAGCCACGCGTGGTTAGTGGCTACAGTAGTGCCCTGTGTAGATTCCTGCCACTCCACATGTGGTTAGTGGATCAGTGGCATTGGCATCACCTGGGGCTTGTTAGAAATGCAGCATCTCGGGCCCCGCCCCGGACCTCCTGAACCAGAATCTGCACTTTAACAAGATCCCAGGTGAACTGTCCACGCAGAATGTACCGGACTAGATGGACTGTGGTCCACGGAGGGGCGGGGCCAGGAGAAAATCGAACAGTGGTACAAGGTGGTCCCGTGAGAGGTGTGTTCACGGAAGGGGCAATCTTCCCCCAACCCCTGCCCCACCCCCACCCCCCGACAGAAGGTGGAGAAAGAATGCAGAGGCCGGGGCTGGAGAAGCCACTTCCTCTCATGATACATAAGAGTGCCTTTAGTGACCCCTCCTCTGGAAAGAGCCCCTCTAAATCACCGTCTTCCCGTTTCTTCTAGTCCTTATTTTGCGTTCATTGTGCTCTGCCAGGCCAGGTTCTAGCCCTGTGCTAGGGGACTGCCGCTGGCAAAGAGGAGCCTTCTCGCTCCCAAAGGAATTTACAAGCCAATACATGAAACAGGTGAGTGGCTGCCCACGTCCCCCTTGTTGCTAAAGTAAATCTCCCCTGTGCGACACAAGTTCTTTATTTCCCTTCTGTTGGGAGGGAAGCGACTGAGTGCGGGGTCTTTAACCCTCACGGACAGGGGCACACTTTTCTCCGAAAAGGCCCAGGTGGTGGCCAGAGAGTGTCAGAGAGAGGGGCGCAGCCACCTAGGCTGCCCTAGCCCCTGGGAAGGTTCGGCTTCCTTCTGGCGGCCCGCCTGGGACAGAAGGAAGACGGCCAAAGCGGCGAGGATCCAGAGCAGCCCCAGTAACAAGAAGGCGCTGCCTACTCACCGGCTTTCCCGATCTGAACCGCCAAGCGCGTCAGCTTGCCCTGCAGCACCGACTTCTCCTTTTTGGGCAGCTTGGCCGCCTTTTTCTCCTTTTCCTCATTGTCGATCCCCTCCTGGCTGTTGAGTGGCTGGATTTCCAGGGCCACTCCATCCTGGGTCTTTGCTAGGGTGTGCACACAAATAGGACAGGTGAGTGTGCGAGGTGGCGGCACAGAGGAGCAAGCACGTGGGAACCAAAACTCCTCTGTCTCCTTCCCGGAATCCACCTCGGATGCCCAGCGTCAGCTCTGGCCACTCTCACCTCATGCCAGGCAAGGACCATGCCTTCTACCCTCGGCTAGGGCCTTTAGAATGATATTCTGACAACGGGAGATGAAACGGGAGTGCTTTTAGGGTATGGATTTCCTCGTCTGGGGCCGCTTCCTGGCACCACCTCGGCGCCCCAAGCCAGGTTTATTCCAGCAAGACGATTAGTCATGCCACTAAGTGCTGTTACCAACAACCATCCTTCCTGGAATTCAGTGTTTAAAATAGGCAATCTTTAGTGCAGAAAGGGGCTGCCGGGGAAGGCTGGCAGATGTTTCCAGAGCAGAAGGGTCCTAGTCTGCTCTGTTAAAAGGTTCATCTCTCTCTCCCTATAGACTGTCATGGAAGAAACACAGACCCCCAAACAGGGTATTTTCCAGTTCCTTCTTATATCAGTCGAATGACTGGGGAAGGAAATGCCCTTTCTCCCCTGTCTGATGAAGGTGGGGAGGGACAGAGTGGGGAGGTACAGGGTGAAGTCTTTTGGGGGAGAGGGAAGAAGCTGGTAAGAGGGACCCTCTGGAATAAGAGGGATAAAGACAGACATATAAATCCATTTTGCTTTCCAAAGAAGAGTTAAAGAGACCTAAAATTAAAGAATTATTCCTGTTGAGCCCTGCTTCTCCGACGTGATGACTTTATTCTTAAAGACTACTATGACGTGGGTACAAAGGAAAAAATCTCCAGGAGCTGTCTCAAGAGAGCCATTCTCGCCGGTTCCCACCTCCCCCCCAGCTTCACCCCTGTGGAGCTCAGCCCTTTTGCTTAGGATGCCCTTCCTGAGATACTGTCTCTGTTGTCAGACTCACAAACAAGACAGAGACGGGATGTAAACACAGCCACCAAAAAAGAAACACACACCAGATCGGGAGGAAGAAGACAGACGGCGAGAACAAAGGAGGTGGGGAGAGGTACAGAGAACAGGCTCTGTCCAAGCACCCCAAGAAGACTAGCAGAGAAGGATCCAGACCAGAAGAGGACACCGATGAGGAAGCTAGCAAGAGGAGGGTGCAGGGACTGCCCACCCCGACTCCCTCCATCATCGGGACCCTGAAGTCTTCTAGCCCAGCAACGGATGACCGGATGACCGTGGGTGTTTAAATCCGGCCTAGGGCGGTGAAGCAGGGAGTTCAGCGCCCTGGGGAAGAGCAGATCAATCCCAAGTGCTCCCCAAGAGAAACCCTGACGGGAGGGGACGTGACACAACAGCAGGGGGTGCTGTTGTCCCGTCTTAGATGGGGATCGGGACCCGGAGACCACCCCCAAATCTCTGCACCTTCCTCAGGATGAGGCATCGGGGCCCCAGCAGCAGATAACAGATTTATGGAGAGGAAAAGGGAGAAGGCAGATGGCCTGGAAAGGTCTGGTTTGAGTGTGGGCAGGGAGAGATGGTAAATGAGTGGGTGGAGAGGTTACCTTTGTTGCGATTTTCAGGGACTCCTTGTTTTTTACCTGTTTGAACAAGAAAGAAAAAAGTGGGGTGGAGACCCAAGGTGTCTATTAAGAGATCAGGTATCCAATCTGTCGGTCCTGCTCAGAGCCCAAAAGGGCCACAGCAAAAACGGTGGAGTGGCGGGGAAGGGAATGTAGAGGAAGTTCACGTCTCTGCTCACATCCACGCTCACTCGGGGCGCATGGGGCTCCCCGGGATGCGGACCAGACCCCTCACGCAGGTGAGCACACACCCACGCCTGGGCCGCCTTCTCCCAGAGCACAGAGACTGCTGAGAGGCTGCTCCCGGTTCGAGGCCCATCACTTGCAGAAATGGGGTAGGGGTTAGAAAGGGAGAGGTTGGAACCGGTTCTGCCTGACGGCAAAGGCTCTGAAGGGTGTCTCTGTGTCCGTTCACCAGCACCAGGCCACCTCCCTCCTCACTCATCTGCAGGCAGCTGCAAACACCTACAGTCTAGTTCCCGAGGGAATGGGTTTTGTCTCCTTCCGATAAACTGCCCTCCACGAAACAGCCTGAGACGGTCCTCCAGCCAAGTGACAGAAATCCTTCTCTTCTCCAAGGAAAGAAGGAATGCTGAGGGAAAAGGTGTCGCTCTCTTAGTATCTTTTTTCTGGTCACCTTCCTTGTTTGTCCTTCCTTGAGGAGCAAGCGAACGGCAAAGATGAGACTGACTTTGGGGGCAGACATTACCTCTGTGTTCCCACTGTCCTAGCTGTGTCTCTCTTCCACAGACAGCCCAGGCTTTCAGCGGTCTTCCCTCAGCCTGGATGTTTGCTTCCTCCCTCACGTTTGCGGGAGGAAGGAGCAAGCACTGGGGGACTGCACAGAGGGCTGCTGCGGCCGCAGCACCTAGCCGGCTCATTTGGGGCAAGCTTTACATCTCACGCCTTTACAACCCACGAACAGACACGGGAGCCGAGGCTCAAAGGCGACCTGATTTGGTTTTCATCAGAGCCAGGCTCGCCATCTTTATCTCTGCAAGAAGTTTGGCTATCTGCAATCTTCATCCAGCAGATTCTTCCCACCAGGCACTCCAGCCAGGTCTCGTCCCTCGTTTCCTAGTCTGTCCATGGGGATGGGAGGGGACATAGTCTCATCCCAAATGGCCCTTACCTTTTTTCTTTTTCTCCTCCTCTTCTCCCTCATTGGCTCCCAAAAGGGTAAAGATGATTCCAGTCTGGGAGTTGATACCCACGGCCGTCACTACCATCCGGCCAGAACCTTCCATGACATGGGTCCCTATATGAGAAAGGAGATGGAAGGAGTGTTATTTTTTATACCTAACCAAGCTTTGGTGTGGAACACAAACTTAGATAAAAACGGTCCCTCTTCCTTCCTCCCCCATGGATAATGATATACTCAGCAGATAGCAGGAAAAGGTCAAGAGCTGGGCCCATTTCAAATAGACCAAGCAAATTGGGGGGTAAGGAGAAAAAATGTGTCTAACTGCTTTAGCGGAAGCCTCCTTCCCCCATCCCCACCGCTAACCAGCACTATCAAGGCCCCTACAGCACTTGCTTCATAGAGAACCTCTTTTCAGTTGCCTGATAACCTTGTATTCAACACACTAATATGCTCTTGCCCCGAATGAAGCTAGTGGAAGGAGATGGGGCAGGGCCAGAATAGAGGGCAAGGCCTGGAGCAGCCAGCGGCCATACCTGAGAGCAGCATTGGGTCTCTTTCCAAGGACTTCCTGACATGGTCTGATTCCCCAGTCAGAGAGCTCTCGTCAATCTTGAGATCATTCCCCTGGATCAGGATCCCATCTGCAGGCAGCAGGTCACCTAGTGTGCAGAGGGGAAGGGGCAACAGGGAAAGAGGGTAGGGAAGAGCTTGGCAGAGGGTGGGAACCATCCAACCCCATCTTAGGGACGCTCCCATGGGCCCTATCTATAGGGCAATTGCCCAGGGGGTACCTGGAGAGCCTCTGAAAGATGCCTTCATCTCTGACAACCTGGGACAAGACTCCTTATAAATTCCAACAATGACTGATCCCTCAACACCTTCCCATGGCCTCAACATTATGTATTTTTAACCCTAAGACACACAGGGTACAGGTGTGACATTCTTCGGGGAGACTTTCTTCTTTTTTTGAATCCTTCTCAACAACCTCTTTCAACTAACTTAGAAGCTAACGCCATTTGGGGTCTTATCTTTCTGGGTCCTCAGTGATTCCCAGCCCCCTGTGCCAAAGGACCCAGCCCTCAGATTGGGAGGACGACATAGGTACGAGAAGCATGAGCTCTCACCGTATTTGATTTGGGCGATGTCACCCACCACGATCTCAGCCACAGGCAGCTGGATGATGTGGCCATTTCGGATCACAGAGAACTTCTGCTCCTTCTCAATGCGGTTCTGCAGCCCCCGGAATTGCTTCTCCTTGCTCCAATCATTGAAGGCAGTCACCAGCACCACGATGATCACGGAGAACAGGATGGCTGCCCCCTCAATCCAGCCGGCTTCTGCCTCTCCTTCATCTTCTGGGCTACTTACAGGTAGACCACACTCTAGCCCAGGGAAAGGACAGAACGTAAGGGTCACCCGGGGGCAATGGTGGACACTAAAAATGGGAGGAGTGTTTCCACAACCCCCTGGAAAGAGAATAATAGAAAATACAACCCTTAGGCAGAGGAGTTATCCTCTGAGGATACTGGAGGACAGCAGGGTTGGGCACCATGTCATCGCCAATATAAGTATTTACGTTAGCCCAAAAGAAATTAATGAGTAAGTAGCACAAAGCATGTCAGTACAAATTACTGGCCAGTCATATGTATAGAACTTATGATTCCCAACAAGGCCAGGCCCTCTGCTCCGGGCTCTAGGTCACTGCTATTTCCCATAATGCCAGATAATTGGTGGGGGGCACTTTGAGAAGCAGGTTTTGTTGGTCAGGTGAGGGTAAAGCTCTTCTGATATTCTGCCTAAGGATTTGGTGGGAGAAGGCGAAGAAGACCCTGGAATCAGGATGGGTTGAAGAAAGGCTGACTAGCTACTTGTTGGTTTTCTTTGGAGAACCCACCCTGGAGAGTGCAGTAAACCTTTAAGCTACAACCTGTCAACCACGATGGGGTTGGAACCAGGTGGGGTTCCAACGAGGTGGGGGTGGAAAGAACACGGATCAGAGTCACGCTGGGCTGTTCTAGACACTCACGTTTATTTTCTTCCCCAGGCGGGCGGTAGAAGGACAGGACGAGGGAGATGATGGCTGCGATCTCCAGGATGATGAGTGTGACATCTTGAAGGGCTTCCCACACTAGTTCTAAGAAGGTCTTGGGCTTTTTGGGGGGGATGAAGTTCTGTCCAAACACTTGCTTACGTTTCTCCAGGTCCGCAGGGTTCCCAGACAGACCTGAAAGGGAGATACGAGCGGGAGGAGCAGGTAAGAAGAAATGAACGATGGGAGAAGGCGGTCCAAAGACTTCTTTAAATAAAGACCACCCCCCCCTTCCTATTTTGCCTGAGTAGGAGATCCAGTGAGGGTGACCAGTCCCCTCAATTTGCCCAGGACGCAGAGGGCTGTGAAACCTTCAGTCTCAAAATGGGCAAACTGGGACAAGGTGGTCACAAGGGGCCACTCACTGCTCTTAGTGTCCAGGGTGAGCTCCCCGGATCTGAAATCTCACCTCCTCCTCACCAGTAGCCTGCAGGCTCCAGCGCTAAGAACACAAACATTCAAACGGTTCCTGGGGCCGACAACACGTTTCTCTCACGTTAAACACGTATCTGCTGCTGTTGATTTCAAGACAGAGTCGGCTTCCATCCGCTGGCTCACACACAAAGGCCCGGCAGAAGCGCTCTCTGCTCAAGGTCACGCTAGGAGCCTAGCAGACAGGGCCCAACCAGTCGTCCTGATTCCAAGCTCCAGGGGCTTGAGGAGATCCACAGGAGGGGCTTGCAGACTCCCACTCCGGGCGTCCACGCGCAGCACACACTCCCTCCTTGTCGGTCACCCACCCACAAACGGACACAGACACGTAGCGCTAAGAGGTACTATCACTCTGTTAAGTACTGTGCATTTAGAGAAGTACTATTAAGACTAAGTTAGGTTTTAAGAGAAGCACTGTTATTCGTGTCGAATAAAAAGAGAACAAAAGGTGAAGCCACAAAGTCAGATGGTACACAGTCCTTGGTTACCCGCTTGCTCCCCATTAACACACACGTACTGCGTGTGCACGCACGTTCCAGGCATGTTCCCAGACAGGGGAGGGACAGGCAGACTTGTTTCCAGGGCCTTCTTTATTTCGGGCCTTATATTTGGGCCCCTCTGCTGGGCTGCCAGGGAAGGAGGGAGATCCTAAAACTTCAGTTAATGCCAGTTGGCATTTATCAAGTTGTTTACACACGGCAGCAAATAAGCCCGGGTTTTGGCACTTGAAGCTGCCGGTGGCACTGTTCGATGGGCTCCCACCCCAGAGGCAGGGTGGGGCAACCTTTGTCTTGGAAAAAGGTCATCGCAGAGGAGAGTCAGGATCCGAGGACAGGGGCACTCCACCAAGCCTCACACAGGGCATGAGGGAAAGCAGGTGACGGGCCGCTGCAAGGAGAACGGGGAGATGCCGAGGCCAGAGGACTTCTTCATACTCGGGTCCATGTGAGGGGCTATTCCACAGGTGGGGACCGGGGCGTGGCATGTGGACAAACCTCTATTCTCCATCTCCACTCAACAGGACCCAAGAGTGGTACCTTACACGGCAAGAGGAGAGATTTGGGTCAGACCTAAGGAAGACATTTGGATAGCAAAAGGCTTTGAAAATGGGAAAATAGGTCCCCCAGGGGGGTATTGCTTGCAGGGTCTGAGACGGCCTCCCTTTCTCCACCCAAAAAACAAAACCATCAGGGGAGTACTCAAAGTACTCAAGACCATCAACTGCCTGGGAGGGTGGACACAGGACTCTATGTGGAGGGAAAGTGGGGGCGGGGGGTGAACTTGCATCCACACTTGTGGGGTCGGGGAATGGAGACCACTTTGGTGGGCCAGTGCTTCGGAGAGGGAAAACAGGGAGCCGGGCAGGGGAGCAGAGCCGATGTTCTCATCCGGGGCCTCCTGCGTCATGCCACCCAGGTGCACCACCCTGGCCTCTGGCTGAGCGGCACAGCCGAGCTCTGCGGGGGAGGGGGTTTGGCCAAAGCACTGGAAGCAAACTGGGCTGCTTCCCAGAGGCTCCCTGTCTCCACCGCTCTGGGAAGTCAGGTTCCCAGTGGGAAGGGAAAGCAAGGGCCTGGGAAAGGAGCGTTTCTGGGCAGGGCATCTTGACCCCCAGGCAGTCAGACGCAGAACAGCCGGGGGGGTCCTGGCTGGTTCCTTCTCCCCGAGGACCTGAGAGCACGAGGCTGAGCCAGGTTGGGGCTGCTGTCCTGGAGGCCAGGTTGGCCTGAGGGAAATAGGAATTCTGACCATTTGTTCACCTTCCTGGGGCATTTCTCAAGGAAGCACCGAGGAGAGGCCACTCCCCCCAACAAGGTGAGTAGACGACTGTGAGGGTGAAGCAGACAGCAGAAATTAGAGACCATCTTAAGGGACCTCCCAAGAGCCCAGTGGAGGCCAAAACAAGAGCAGCGATGACAAAGGTCTGACTAGAAGCCCCCCCGAGGTCATCCTGCCCTCCCAGGTCTCAGATTGATACCCCGTGACCACCCTCACCTCCTCTCTCTCTCTCCTCACTCTATCCCTTCAGCCAGCGCATCCTGGCAGCTTTATCTAGAAGAATACCCGAGGTCCACTCACGTGTCACTTTCCACTGCCACCATCCTGGTCCGAGCTGGCGCTCTCGCCTGGGTGATGACAACCATCCTTTAACTGGTCACCCTGCTCCTACCCTTGCTGTCCTGTGCCCAGTCTCCTCCCATCACAGCAGCCAGAATGATCTTTTTCAAACTCAACCCCTGCCACTCCCCTACTCAGAATGCTCTGCTGGCTTTTACTGGGAGTGAAACTGTGCCCCGAAGCCTTTATGATGATGGTCTGTAAGGCCCCTTAAGAGCCCCTGGCCTCCCAGCCCTTAACTTCTACTGTTTGCTCCTTGTTCACAGAGCTCCAGCCCAGCGAGCCTCCCTGCCGTGCCTTAGACAAGCTTCTATTTCAGGGCCCTGCACGAGCCCTTCCCTTGGCTCAGTTTGCTCCTCACTGGCTAGGGCTCATTATCGTACATCCTTGGGGTCTCTGCACACACGTCACCTTCTCAGTGACGCCGACCCTGACCATCCTACTAATATCGTGGCTTCTCTGCTCCAGGGCTCTCGAGCCCCTTATCCTGTGTCATTGTTCCCCTCCACAGGCCTTCTCCCTCATACGTTATATGATGTGTTCACTTTGGATGTTTGTCTATCGCCCTCCACAAGGGCAGGACTTCTGTCTTTGTTCCCCAGGTCTACAGCAGTGCCTGGCACATCGTACGCACCCAAACGTGCCGAATGAACTGAATGAATGAGTAATAAATCAGGTTGCTAACATTTAAGTGATTACTATGTACCAGATGCCTCAGCAGGCACACTCGCGTCTTCTCATTCAGACACCGCAAACCCTCTGTGGCAGCTACGGTGAACCCCATTTTACCTCGGAGCGGACGAAGGCCCGGAGAGGTTATGTAACTGCTCGGCTAGTCTGCGGCAGAGTCTACACCACTCCCCGGGAAGCAGCTGGATGCCAGCCTACACGCCGAGGGGCCTGGGGTGTGGCCACAGTTGCAGGGCGCTGAGGCTTTAATCCAGGGTGACTAACTGGCCCCGGTGTACCTGGGACTTCCCGGGTTTGGGCACTGATGCTCCTGCCCCCGGAGAAACCGTAACCCCCCCTCGGTCCCAGGCCAACAGGATGGTCGGTCACCCTGCTTTCCTCCAAGCACAGCAGCCCATGTGCCACATTCTTCTGTGCCTCGAAGCCCATCGGCCCTGTTCCTACTGTTCGCACCTGCGCTGAAATAGTCCTGCCTTTTTCCTGGCCTCAGAGATGGTGACGCCAGGCCCGTCCGAGTCCAGCCAATGGATCTTGTACATGATAAAAGGCCCATGACGGCCTTTTTGGACCCAAGCAAACCAAACAAGACCCATTAAGGAAAACAAAAGAGGTCAGGCCTTGCTCCTGCCTGGATGCTCTCAGAGTCACACACTTACTTCCTTTTTGCCATTTCCTCTCCTCTGTCTGCTCCACCTTAAGCGACCTGCAGCTCTTGCACTGGCTACCTTAAGATGGCAAGTGTCTGTCCCAGTTCCCAGCGTGCCCTGGGGCAGGGAGGGGCTGGTGAGGGCTGTAAGCCTAGTATCCTTGGGAATCCTCGCCCTGACATGTGGCAGGGCACGGGAAAGCCATGCGGGGACCGGGAGCTCAGCCAATCCCAATTTTGGGCTTTCCATTCCATTCTTCCTGCCCCCAGAGGCTCTCAGGCCCTGCTCTCTGCAGCTGTAATTTCACAGAAATACTCGTCTAGCCAAGGAGAGGGTATTAGTCCCTGATTTCTGCCGTTGCTTCTCAAATACTCATACAGCTTCCTGGAGAGGGGAAGGAACACTTGGCAGGGAGAGAATGCTGGAAACACAGGAAAAGGATTTCCCTTAGAAATACATTAAAAAAAAAAAAAAAAAAAAAACAACGAAAGGAATCTTTGTCCCCAAGAACATGAGAGAAAAAGCCCCACCCAAATCAGGAGTACTTTTGGCCCTAAGAACCAGACTGAACACATGAGCTGGGAGAGGCGACAAGAATGTCAGGCTGTGAAGTCATCGCCCCCACCCCATGCTGGGGAGTTACATGGCCCCTGCCCAGGCTGGCAGGAGATGGAACAGGCAGCAGTGGAAAATCTGTGTCTGCTGGGAGCCTGTGCAGGGAACCAGCGCTTGGGAGGAGAGGCTGAGGCCCAGCCCTCCGTGGCCTGGCTCCAGCAGGGCAGGGCCACAGCCAGCCTCCCCAGGACGCCAAGGACTGTCGGCAGAGGCACCCCTTATGAGAACCAGCTCAGCCCCAGAGAGGGTGGGGCGAGGTTAGACATCATGAGGGACTTCCCAGCTGTCTGAGTGATGATACCTTGCCAAAGAGACAGCAGGATCTTCTCCCACACAGATAGTACAAGGGAGCGGTTTCTCTGGGTTGATTCGAAGGCAGTCCACTTTGGTATATGAGAACAGACATCGGAATACCTTTCAAGTCCAAAGAAAGAAAGAATGCCTTTCAAGTCCTACCTTAAACACCTTGGATTGGGGGCAAAGGGGAGAAGGAGCTTAAAATCGGTTCAGGGACCACAGGCTTTAACCGAATGCCACTTTTTGAGGAGACAGAGGGGTTCCCCTACGTCAGCATCTGCAGCTTACTGCACCCACAGCTCGGACATGCGCTCTCAGCCTGCTGGACTTCCAGCCCCTAGAGATAAAGCCGTCTCCCCCGGGTCACAGCAAGAGGGTGCCGGACTTCGGGGAGAACGGCCTCTTCCTCATTCCCGGTTCAGAAAGGCAGCATGTCTCCCTTTGGCTGGCCCTCCGCTCTGTGCCTTTTCTGAACCCTCCACACTGGCGCAGAGAAAGCAAGTTCCCTTGTCTGCCCTCCGCAGCCCTCTGCTTGGCCACCTGCTCCCACACTGCATGCGTGTGCGTCCCTCCAGTGTCACGCTCTCTGGTAGCTCACACCTCGGAGCTAAATAAAAAGAGCGAAAGCCCTACTTCCAAGGGTAGACGCAACGTCTGGCTCAGCCAAGGAGGGAGTGCTATCTTTCTTCCCAGCCCCAGCTGATGGTGGAGGCAAGGCAATAAGAAAGTTCAAAACAACACAGAACTTGCAAGAGTTTCTGCTGAGCTCCCAAAGGAATGCAGTGCAAAGGGCTCCTGGCAAGGTGGAAGGGGGGGGAGCAGGGAGGGTTCGCAGGCCCAGGGAGACTTATCCGGTCTCCCCATCAAGACTTCTCTGGCCCCTGCCTGGCAGCATTATGCCAGCTAGCCCAGAAGCCCCGCTCTGGGCAAGGAGGGGCAGAATAGATTTCGCAGAGCCTGGGGTCGGGCTGGGAAGAGAAGGTCCAGAGCTGTCACACACTGTTGGCCTCATTCAGCCCTCGGCACATAACTCAAATCAGACAGGGAACTCCCAGGATGCAACGTGGAATTCCCTGCAGGGGGAGGAGGAACAAAGGGAGGGCACTTGCACTCTCCTCTTTCTCCATCACCTACCCTCCTCCTTCCAGCTGTTGATGCTGCTTCCCGTGGGTTTGGTAGGAAGCCCTCCCACCCCTCTATAAAGTACTAAGTATTTCTTTTATGAAGCTACTGGACCTGTCTCAACTACTCACATCACAGCGTAGCTGCTTTCCGGCTGTTGGAGCTGGTCTGCCCACCTCCACTCTCTCCCTTCCCGCCAAGACATTCTTCTGGCTTGAGTCTCTCTCACATCTTAAAGTAGTGTCAATAGATCTGCCCCAAGCGTGGTGGGCAGACCAGGCCAGACTGCGGGCCTCTGCAGCCAGGCCCATATACGCTGCTTTTAGGATCATTTACTTCGCATTGTGAGTAGAGCTGGGGCAAGAGTTCAAGGCGATGGCTACAGGGCAGACGGCTGGAGAAACAGAAGGAGCTTGGCTCTGCTTCTATTCTGGAATTGACGCGCTCCTAAATACAGATATTCTAAAACACACCAAACGCTCTAAAGACAGGGAGGAAAATGTCAAAGAAGCCAGTTGCCATCTTCCTCTCACATCTCTCCCATCCCATATTCGCTCGCCTGGTTCTTTACTCCCCCCCAACACTAGCATTCTCTAAAGCAGTGGTCTCTAAGTAGGGCGCGTGCATCCATCTGCCAGAATGTGGGAGAAATACCAGAACTTTTTATATTACTTCATCCACTTCAATCTCTTGCCTAGCTTACTATGTAAAAAATACTAGTGTTAGAAGTACTAAATGTAATACAGTAGTGCCGTGGGTAAATATTTATTATTTATCGTTGGGGGTATGTGTTCAATTTTTTTCCAGACTGAAAATGCTACTGGAAATTTCGATCTGCCACATGGAGGAAGAGCCCATCCCTGCATGTCCCAGCTTGTAGAAAAACGGACAATGCTTGGGAGAACATGCCACGGACCCAAAGCTTGGGAACAGGAATGCAAGAGATCTTAGGGTGGCAGGAAACATTACCCTAAATCCTGCAGTTAATGACCCAGAATCGTAATTCGGCCTGGATCGTCTTAAAACAGATTATTTCCCCTCCTGCTTTTTACTCCCCAAAGCATCTCAGCTCCCCAGACCTAGCGGCTGCTCAGTAATCCTGTGAGGCAAAGATGTTTGCATCTTATATCAGGAACACACAGCGAGCGGTAGCAGTTACCATAGCGCGTGGCCAGGCCAAGGCTTCTCCAGGCAATCAGATGTACAGGAGGCCATATTCACCTTCTAAGCCCCTTCCCCTCCCCTGCAGTCCCTTCAGCTTAGGTCTCCATCCTGTGTGCTCCATCACACCCAGCTCTTCCCCATCACAGCACTGTGACAATATTTCTGAAATTGCCTCAGTTTCTGTGCAACCTCCTGTCAGCTCTAGGGAAGGAGGGACTGTGCCTGTCGTACCCACCATGGGGTCCCCAGCACCTGAGTGTGGCTGAAAAGGAACTAGAAGCCCTCTGTATCCCTGTCACACCCTCGCTCTGCAGAGGAGAAAAGAAGTCGCAGGGTACAGAGGGGACGTGAAATAGAAGTTCCCACCAACGTTCTACTCGATCCAAATCCACAGAAATTGTCTTTAGCTTTCTGAAAGAAGCCCACAGGCAATGATGGATCATTCCGTCAGGGCCTCCCTTGTCGGCCCTTTCTGGTCTGGGCCCAGGCCTTCCTCCTAATTGTTGGCCTAGCTCCTCCTCAGAAGACATCATTCTTCCTCCTAAAAAGGGAAGCAGAGCTGAGGACCAATGTGGAAAAGCTCTACGGAGAAAGGAGAATTCATACAACTTTTCCATCTAGACCAAAGAATCTCGTTAGGATTGTCTCTTCTTCCTACACACAAAGAGAGACTGAGACTCAGGAAAATACCTTTTTTTCCTTCCCTCTCAGCCACGGAGATTCCTGCTCCAGAGTCACAAAGCTTTCTCCTGCTCACTGAACCACAGAAAGCCAGTGGGAAGGTAAAAGCCTATCCTCTAGGGGGTGTCATCCAAACACTCTGCTCTTTGGGGGGTTGGAGAGATTGGCTGGGGGGTGATCGGGTGGGGAAAGAAGAGATAACAGGAGGGGGATGAAGACATTGGAATGAAGAAAGAAGCAGGCCAACCAAGTAGATTCCATTGGTGCAAAATGCTCAGATCTTCCCTACATAAAGCCGAGGCCACGCAGCTCACTCACTCAGGACCTACAGCCTCAGCCCTGCCTCGCTGCTTTTGTTTGACAGAGCCAGGAACGCTGAGGCCTTTAGTCGCCGAGCTTGTAACCTCTTTCATGTCTCTCCCACCCCTTCTGGTTTCCCTAACTTTCCTTCCCTTTTTTGCACACACACTCAGCCTGGCGTCTGGTTGTTACTGGATGCTGTGGAAGCCCAGCGCCTCCCGGCATCCTCGCGTCTGACCAGCTCTCGGCCCGGGGCAACCCCTCCTGCTGCAGCTAGTCATGCGTACTCAAGGACCATAAGCCACTATCACACGAATATTAGCACTGGGTCACAATCAGACATTCTATCAGGCACTGAAAGAGAAAACATACTTTTAAATCACCTCTGCTTCTGAGATTCCCTGTGTTACTGCTCCGGCCGAAGAGGCAGAAGAGCAGTCACGGGCTCCGGCAGAAAACACGGCAGAGCCCATCACGTTCTACCCGGTCAGAAGAACTTAGGTGAGTCATGTAAGGCTTTGGGCCTGGGAGGGGGCATGGGGGATGAGCAGAATTAAATCCCACCTGCCTCCACCATTGTGTCAATCTCGAATAATAAAACCACGTTATTGTCATAAATACTATAAACCCCAAGTTCCATAGGGCCCCCTCCTAGCTATGGTTTAAAATAGTCTGTCAAATCTACACAAAACCCAACAGAAATAAAAGGGAAGGGTCATCCTCTAGGAACCCATCTCCCCAACCTTCACTAGGTTTCCAACCGGCAGAATTCAAGCGCCGGGTCATTTCTCTATTCTTATTACTAGTCTGCCGGGGCCTCCCGCGGGTGACAAAGCTGTGCTGGGCTGTCGGGCACCTCCGTGTGGTCTTCTGTGAACAGGCTGGCTTTTTATAGCGCCCGCTCATCGAGGCACCTGGATGGTGATGCAACAGCTCAGCCTCACCTTTGCCTGGGGAGAGACTCCTGTGCCATAGCTCTTCTGCGTCTCCTTTTCCGTGCCTTTATTCCTCTTGCACACGAGGAGCTCACTGTTGGCACCGGGGAGTAAATATTACTCAAGGAAACGTTGTTTTTGGACGCCTTGCCTCCCCAGCTCTAGGAGCAGCCCTCTGATAAGTCTTACACTGAAACAAAGCAGGATACGGATTCATGATCTAAGGAAGCAGGGAATGGCGGCGGACAACGGCGCCCACGGTAGGGGTCCTGGGGTCCAGGTACGGCCGGGGTCCGAAGCGGCAGAGGCACCTGCCATCAGAGGCGTGGCTTTCGACTACAGGTCTGAGACTAGGACTGGGAAAGAATCGAAGGGCATTAACTACATCTGTAACAGGCTCTGTGAGCCTGAGATTAGGGTGGAATTAGGCCATTAGGATGGCCTTTGGGAAAGGAAGCTCTCTGGGAATCAGGAAGCGAATGGCAGCAGCTACGAGGAAGGGGTTGGAAAATGGGGAGGGAAGTCCGGATCCTGCTATTAGGGGGATCCCAGGTTCCAGTTGATTTGGACTCCTGAGTGTCACTTTGTGAGAGAAACAACTGACCATGGGGATCAAGAATGGCGTAAGAAGGGAAAAAGAAAAGTCCTGCCTAAATTCTGACGGGTGTTCCTAAGCTCCTGCATTTCTCAGTGAACGTATAATACAAACAGCCTCTATTTAAGGCCGACTCTACTACAGAAGTGGCAGAATGAAGAAATCTAGCTGACAAGAAGTAAGCAGTGCCCAAAGGGCAGTCATTAGATTCTAGCCAGAAGGTGAAGAGTGAGCTTGGAGAAAGTGACTACACACGGCCATCCTAACCAGATCTCTTTGACATCAAGAGATGAAAGGAGGAAATGGTCGCCGACTAGGGTAGCCTTTCCAGAGAAAATAATACATTGCACTCCGTGGGCACTCACACTCTGGCAAATGGCATCAGATACATGGGCTCCATTTTAATCTGAGACAACCCATTTATTGAACACCCATGATAAGCTTGAGCACTGGACGCACACTGTACGTATACGTAATCCCAATGTAGTAATCCCGATTAACTGTACAGACTAGGTGTTCACATTCTTTTCAAAGAAGAAAAAGACTTGGGGAGGCCAAGTAAACTGTTCAGTGATATGAACTAGTAACTAAACTAGAAAATGGTGGAGCTAGAATTTGAACTCATGAGAGATAGGAAACTGAGTTCTAGAAGGAAAGAGAACATGGAGGGCAGCTCTCTCTGCAAAGAAAACAAGACATGGGCAATGTACAGATATCTAGATAAAAACTTCTTTCTCTCTCTCTTTAATCCTGGAGAGTCTGAACTCGAAGTCACAACCTTAGAGCATTGGCCAGGGGTCAAAACTTCTGAGACTTGGCAAGAAATATGATGTAGCCTCCAAGAAAGACTCAGAAATAGCACACCTCAAGAGGCTAAAAGCATCTAAAGGGCAAGATCTTTGCTTTATCTTATGCTACTTAGCCGTGTCCTGCCTCACAGACAGGACCAAGCAAGAGCCGGTAAAAGAGATGCTGAAACCATGTGTACGTGAGAAAAGAAGCTTCCTTTGGTTCTGTCTCCATTTTGAGGAGGCAACATTTTATGTTACCATGGCTTATCGGGCAATTGAACTGAGCCAGGCAAGCATGAAGCCAGGTTTCCCATTCTCTTTTAAGAATAGAATAAGAAGAACTATATTAAAAGCGCACCAGGCGGGGTTGAAAAAGTCATCAATAATTCCCTGACATGAAACAAAGTGAATAATCCAAAGATACGGTAGGCACTCCTATATACCTTATGATTTTCCACCTATTTCTAACTGTCCACTATAGAGAAGTGCCATATTGGGCAGACGGACTCACTCATGTTTTTTTGTGCCCCTTCTCCGCAGTTACACTGTAAGATCAGTGTGGAACAGAACCGTATCTTAAATTCTTTTGTAATCAGAGACTGATCCTGAATCAGAGACTTGATTGTTTACTGACAAAAGCATCTCTAACAGAAACATTTGTCAAATAGCGACAAGCTGCATCTCCTTTCTGTACATTGAAAAAGGAAGAAAGCACGGTCTTCAGAGAACACCATCTCTAGGAAAGAAATGGTGCTCCATGGCCTCAGCCCCTTTCAGTGCTTCAGAGACCACCTTTTTCTCAAAAGACACAGATCTAGCAGTGAGGCCCCTCACGGCGGCCTTCTCCAGGCGCTGGGGAAACAACACTCTGAACACCAGCCCCCTTGCTTCGGTTCCCGCCCCCGGTCCGGCCTTTACCTTCCACAGGGTCGGTTCGCAGTCTACTGCAGAGACTCATCACACCTCCATAGTGGGTGTTGATCTGGTCGATTGCATCCGTGGAACGCAGCTCCATGAGCTTCCTTAGGTCCATTACGGTGCAGCCGAAGTCCCCTTCGTGGCTCTCGACCATTGAGTTAGCCGGCAAGGCACGTTCTGTTGGGTTCGTCATTTTGCCCGCTGTTACCAAGCCCCTCGACCAGAGAAAATGTGGAGTTTCTCTTCAACTGATCAGGAACTCCTGCCTTTCGGCCTCGCGTCTTCTTCCTTCTTGCTTCTCTGGGAGCCCAGCTAGGAAAGAGATGGACTAGATCCTGTGCAACAGGCCTCGGAGGCACAGTCTCTAGCCCAGATCCTTTTTTGTGTATGAAGCTTGGCAGCGAGAGGAAGAAGAGGATGGGGGAACTGAGTGGAAACCGGACCACGTGTCACGCTGATTGGTGTCCCCAGGTAGTGACGGAAGTGCTTGTCCAGGGTAGGTAGGTTCCTAGCTTAGACCAACTTGCCCAGATGGAGGTGTAAACAGGATGTGCATGTTACCATGGAGGCCACCTTAGCAACAACCAGCAACTGCAGTGGTAGAGAGGCGGCAGGAGGAGGAGGAGGAAGAGGAGGGCTCCCTGGATACCGCTGACAACTGGATCTCTGGAATAAAGATTCAGACAGACAAAAACGATTAGAGCGGCCACGAGGATCCAGCATCTGCGAGGGCAAGGGGGACTCATTCTAGCCCAAGGGTTTAGGTGACAGTTGATGCCTGAGCCGAACCCATCGCCAAGGCCTGAGCTGAGCGGATGGACTCAGGAGGGGCCTGTTCCTCCCTAGGAGGCCCCCGCAGCCTGTAAACTCCCACGTAGAGAAGTAATTTCAGATACTACCCCGGCCTGCCATCACACCGCTCTCAAGCCAAGGGACACCAATCCGGCAGCTTCAGAAACTAACGGCTCTCACGCTCTCCCTGTCTAGTCACTTGAGGGCCCCACCACGAAATCCTTTCATCTGACCTGGCCTCTAACTGGGGACAAGAGGTCAGAAGAGGAGTCCAGACCACAGTGATCAGCAGGGTGGCCTGCCACTCTGCGGCCCGCACCCCTGAGCCCTGCACCTGCCCCCAACACACTCAGTTACAGACCAGGAGGGCAACCTGATAGATGATGCCCGCGTCCTCTGGAGCCCCTCAGAATACCCAGCTTCCAGCCGGACAGAAATCCCGCAGCCCGCTGCTGCTGCTGTCCGCCGGTCAGGTCCTAGGTTCAGGTCTTGGAGCTAAGCCCCACCCCTCCAAAAAGCTGCCCCTCTCTCCAGAAGGGGAAAGTAAAATACTCTGGCAGTTGGCCATACAGGGTGGAGCCTTTTTACATTAAGGGGACAGAAGGACCTCCGAGGAGAAGGAAGAGAGTTTGAAGTTAAACGTGAGTGTTGAAGTTACTCGGCTGGCAGGGATAAGACAGCAATCAATTCGGATAGAGCCCAGGGCCACAGCAAGGTCAGCAGGAGAGCAGTGTCAGCCCGTGTGTGGGTGAGCACCAGATGGTCTCAGATCAGCATTTCTCTCCTCAGGCAGGTGCTCCCCCTCTGACTAGGGGGAGGGGCACAGCTAGGTGCAGGTGAGGACAGAAAGGGCTGAAGGTGGCAAGGCTCATCCCCGCGCTGTTCTTAGCTTTAGAGAGCAGCTCCTGCCTGTCACGTGGGACCACTGCCACACACCAGCCACCAATTTGTTGGTTTATTTTTTTGAGAGAGAGAGTGAGCAAGTGAGCATGGGGGAGGGGTAGAGGGCGAGAGACTCTTAAGCAGATCCCGTACTCAGCGTGGAGCCAGATACGGGGCTTGATCCCACAACCCTCAGACCATGATCCAAGCTGATCAAGAGTCAGACGCCTAACTGACTGAGCCGCCCAGGCGCCCCCACATCATTTTAATGCGAAAGGGCTCAAAAAATGTGAAGGGGCTCTTTCTTTCTTTCTTTTTTCTTTTTTTTTTTTTTAAGATTTTATCCATTTATTTGTCAGAGAGAGAGTAAGAGCGCAAACAGGTGGAGTAGCATGCAGAGGGAGAAGCAGGAGAAGCACCCTTCGCCTCCTCCTTTTCCCGGAGATTTTTGAGCGACTCTGACCTACAGAGGGTTAAGCGAGCAGGGGTTTGTTTTGTTGTTGCTAAAGTTTTTCAAATATCATACTGCCTTTCTTTTTCTTCTTTCTTTTCTCTGCCTTTCTTTTTCGATGTCGTCCAGGCGCCTGGGGAATCGAGGCCCGGAAGGAACCTGAGGCCCCGCATCAAACTCCCTTCGTCCCAACTGGCACAGGGACAGGTGGGCTACCACAGAATGCCCCTCCAGTTCTCCTTCCCGCCTCAGCCTGGAAGCAGTGGGGAAGACTGTAGCCGTAAGAAGCCCATCTTTTTTTTTTTTTTTAAAGATTTTATTTACTTATTCGACAGAGATAGAGACAGCCAGCGAGAGAGGGAACACAAGCAGGGGGAGTGGGAGAGGAAGAAGCAGGCTCATAGCAGAAGAGCCTGATGTGGGGCTCGATCCCATAACGCCGGGATCACGCCCTGAGCCGAAGGCAGACGCTTAACTGCTGTGCCACCCAAGCGCCCCTAAGAAGCCTATCTTGACCCTTAAGTAGAACTCCTTAACCTTTCAAGAGGATGTTGAGAACCGTGCTGATGGAGTGCTAAACTGGAAATCAGATTTTACTTTTTTTCTACTTAATTTTTTTTTCTATGTTGCTTGAGGGCAAAGGTCTGCACTTGTCTTGTTCACTGCTTTGTCCCCAGGGCCTGAAGAGAGCCCACACACGGTGGGCAACCAGTTAATCTGCTGTTGTTGCGGAATAACTGGTAGCAGATTCAGAACCAGATTGACCACCTTCCCAGGCTCCCTTTGGGCAAGTCACTTGTCCTTCTTAGGGCTCAGTTCCTCCCGCCTTTACCTCGGGGGGGAAAAATCAGCCCCACCTCTTCACAACATCCTCGGAAAATGATAAAAGACAGGAATGAGAGCTAGAAATAGTGCTTGAAAGTCTTAGATGAAAGATGTCCAGTGTCCAGCAGGTCTGCTCGCAAGTGATGGGAGAAGGCTTACTTTGATCTTAAGGAACTTTGGGTATCTAGCCCTTTAAGCAGAAGGCCCATAAGCTCCATGTGCCCCTCCATCTTTCCTTGCCGGAGGGAACTCCCAGCCCTCAAAAAGAATGGAAAATTCCAAGGCAGCTTCATTAGCAATAACCATTAGCTAAGCTATGACCGTTGGTAAAACCACTAGGCTAGGCAGCCTTCGATTTCTAAAAAAGAAGAAGGGACCGTCTGAGCCAGAATTCCTTACTTTGAACCTCTCCTTGAGATATGAAAGAGGAGAAATTTTTCACTTACGTGGGCAACCAATGAGAAAAGGACACTTATGATTAGAACACAGAGGGCGTGTGGAGAAGAACGAGGTCTGTCTGTCTCAGCTTTGCTCTAGAGACATACAGAGGAGGGCAGCTGCTGGCACAGAGTCAAAGCGGGCCGTGTCAGCGGGGGCCCCAGGTTGAGGTGGGATCTCTATGAACATTCTTCTGGAATTCGGAGGCGTTGCAGGCACCCATACTTCTCTCTGAGCTCTTAGAATGTGAGCTCTCTGCAACTGCCGTGCCTGCCTAGCCCCTATCCTTATTAGGCAACTGGCAAAGAATAATCTGTAAGTGCTCACACCGCCTCAGCCTCAGCCTCAGACGCAACGCTCAGACGCCTGGGAGGTACCACCTCTTGTCAGGTCAGGATTAGTCATTCAGCCCGGGGCATTCTGGGTAAGGTATGTTCTCACTCCCAGTTTCTAGCATTGTGCCAGCTTAAAGGCTGATAGGATGCAAGAGCAAACCCTCCCATCGCTTCCTTCAGGGGCAAGAAATCGTATTACTTTCCATGATCACTGAATCATTTCAGTGTTTTTCTTCCTAAAGTCCTGTCACATCTGTTCTATAATTTGTAATGACCTGTGAAAGCACCGTCATGTTCTAGGTAGGACAGCTGGGACCCCCTTACCTTACAGATGAAGACACTGAGGTCCAACAAGATAAGACATGATTTGGTCTTTGGCAAGTCAGCATCCTTGGCTGGCTGGCGCTCTTTTTAGTGACACCTTACTCCTTCCCTTGAGTCTGGACCTCCTTGTTTTCTTTTTTCTTTTTTTTTTTTTTAAGATTTTATTTATTTATTTGACAGAGAGACAGCCAGTGAGAGAGGGAACACAGCAGGGGAGTGGGAGAGGAAGAAGCAGGCTCCCAGCGGAGGAGCCCGAGGTGGGACTCGATCCCGGAATGCCGGGATCACGCCCTGAGCCGAAGGCAGCCGCTTAACGACTGCGCCACCCAGGCGCCCCGAGGACCTCCTCGTTTTCTGACAAACATCTAAGAGGTCCTTCAAAAGGTAGCATCTCTGGAGGACAGAAAACACCCATTTCCACTTAGAGGAAATGCTGACTCTTCCTCCTGCTCGCTCTTGTTCAGAATCAACTACATTACATCATGGGCTGAAGCAGACCCTCTCCCGCTCCCACACCCACCTGAGAAGCAAGCCAGCCCACACTTCCCGGTAACGCAGTCCGCAGCGAGGCTTGCTAGCAAGTTCTAAAACAGGGAGCTGCCAGAGACAAGAACCTCATGCCCTAAGCCACCAAACCATAAAGGATAGTCGGACACTCTGTTTCCTCCAATTTTGTCCAAGGAATCCCTCACTCTTGGAAACTTTCCCAGCGCTGAGGAAGAGATACATCCCCAGACTACGAGGAGAAAGGGTAGCTCCCGTGTAGGGGACAGAGTGGGGTCTTTTGAGGCTCTGAAAGGAAGCCACCCCCTGAATCTCCCCTGCCAAAGGCTCCTATTGAATCTGGCACGATGCATGGGAAATGAAGTATGAATGGAAACAGGAGAAAGGAAATGGGAGGGGCCAGGGGCTAGGGAATCGGGCTGGTTCAGCACTGCAGCCGGACCTGCCTGGAATAATAAGGGCTACACTCAACTCTGGCCTCCAGGCTGCAAGCGGGGGCGCTCAGTAGAGCGGGCTCTGGTGCCCTGCCCTGCCCTGGCGTGTGCCCTTGACCAGGCTGAGAGCCTCTGCTCGGGAGCGAGGGGGTAGCGCTCAGAGATGCTCTGGCTGGAGCGCCAGCATCACTGCCATGCAGGACGTGAGGGGCGAAGGAGGGAAGACTTCGAAGGGGGTGCGGGGGCAAGGCCAATCCCACCGTAGATGGCACCAAACTGAAATATGAAACCTGCCCCAGCACCCCTCCTCCCCCGGCCCCATAACCTGTTCCCTTCTCTCTGATCCGGAGGCTCCCTCTGGCAAGTGAGGCTCTGTTTTCCTCTCTATCTGCAGGAACAGGGAGGGGATGGCATGGGGGGTTGGAAGGGAGGGAAATAATATTAGCTGAGCGCATACAACGAGCCAGGTACCACAGTAGGCACTTGGTGTGGGAATGAGGGAGAAGCCACATGCGCGGGCGCGGGCGTTACATAGTGCCTGGCATGGCGGCCGA
This sequence comes from Ursus maritimus, assembly GCF_017311325.1. NCBI lineage: Eukaryota > Metazoa > Chordata > Mammalia > Carnivora > Ursidae > Ursus > Ursus maritimus. Next base: position 102,928,097 of record NW_024424452.1, on the reverse strand, counting down.
CACGCGGCAGCTCTTACCATCGTTGCGTATGTTGCTTCACCGAGTCCTCACGGCAGCCCCGTAGGGAGGGCACCGCCATGTTATGGCAGGGAAATAGAGCTTCAGAGAGCCAGGATTTGTGCCCCAGTCTGAATCCAACCCACCCTGCCTCAAGGACAGGACAATCCTGTGACACAAAGGGAAAAAAAAGCTATGGCTTTGCTTCCGAAAGCCTGATGAGAACGCCCACATAAACCTTTCTGTCCCTTGGCCAAGAGCCAGGCCTAAAGGCTCTGAAACAGGGCAGGGAAACACCTCCTCAGTGGTGATTTGAGACACAGAGATCCTGCTCTAGCTTCCGTTTCTCCTGTCTCCAGCAGGGGCACTTCCTGGGCCATCACCCACCGTTTCCGAAGCTTTACTTCTCCTGTCAGGCACTCCTAGGCTTCGGAGCGGGCCATGCCCTGTCAAGAAATCTAGCAAGCCCTTGAACATGGCGGGCTGCCTGGTGTGAGACAGCCCTGGCCGGCTCCTCTCTCTGAAGGTCTAAACCCTACACAGAGGCTTTTCTGCTCCCTCCTCATTACAGGCCCCTCATTTCCATGACCCGGATCCTAGCCCACTCTTGCCAGCTCTCGCCACTCAGGTCTGGCAGCCCATCCCCATCACGGTCCCCGACTCTTCCTTCCCTCCCCATGCCTGCCCTGCCCTGTTGTTGCTCTAATGCCCGCTGGCTTGCAGAAGCAGACCTGAACACACACCCTCCTTCAGTCTTCCAAGGCCCTTTGGAGGCCTGTGGGAAGAAGGCCAGAGGCAGAGTATGTTGGCTAAAGTTCAGGTGGTAGGCGTCACCCCTGCCATCATCTCCCCAAAGCCAGGCCCATGCCAGGAAGCCAAGTGAGGATGAGGGCACCAAAACCAGGCTTCCGCACGGACCACAGGATGGCACAATGTGGCCTGTGGTCCTGGTCCAGGCCCTGGAACCTGATGCTGATTCTCAGCCAGCTCCTAGGACTTGGGTTCTAGATGATACTCCCTTCCTGAAGAGAGAACCTCACTTCCTGGTTAGGAGGCAGTACACGTGAGGCTGTCTCACTGACCCTTCTCCTCCCTGTCTGCCACGCTGAGCAAGTCTTCAATTCCACAGTAGAAATCTAGTGCTAGAATCAAAGCCATCTTTCTGGAGAAAAGGTGTCACCCTCCACCCCTGAGCCTCAGGGATCTAGAATTCTTCCTTCTTCTCCAGAGTCAGCTGGTACTTCTAAGTTAAGACTACATCTATGCACACCCTGGACCGTCCTCTACTCCTAGGTGCATCTCCCAAAGAAATGATCATGCAAGTTCAGCAGGGGGCACGCGTAAGGATGTTCACTGGAACATTACGGGCGGTGACAGCAACCTGAAATCCCCTGTCCAGGGATGGGCAGGCAGAGTATGTGTGCTAGATAACAGCGGTTATTATGCAACAGTTAGAAACACAGATGAGATGTATACACAACGATACCGGTGATGTTAGAAACAGCGTGGGGGCGGGGCAGAGTGCTTTAATAGCTTCTACACAAATTAAAAACACGATCTAAAGTGATGCTATGCATTTTAAGGGATGTATTTAAACAAAAAGATATATATGAGCCCATCAGAATGCTGCTAATGGGTGGAGAAGGGGATAGATGTGGGACATGGGGTAACAGGGTGCAAAGGGCCTTGCGTGGCCCAGTGATACAAAGGGCCATGAACCAGTGGTATGGTCAGCCCCCTTACTCTGCATCTGAGAGCCAAACAAATAAAAACAAAACATCCCATGATCCTGAAAACCTGCAGTCCTGGAGGGGCTGTCCTGTCTAAAATACGCTATGGCAATGATGACCATTATTGGCTCGGGCCTGATGCCTTTAGGGGGCAGGGGAAGGGAGGGCCCATCGAGAGCACAGACTATCTCTACACAATGATACCAGGAATTGACCCAAGGTTGGTAGCTTGTCCCTAATCATCTGGCTTGCTGAGATTCAGCTCACGTCAGAGACCCCAGGAACCACCAAGATGAAGCCAGGAAGCTTCCCAGCATGGGTCAGGATGCTAAAGCAGAATGGGCCTGAGAGGGCAGTGTGCCCCCTCTGGCTTTATCCTAAAATAGCATCAGTATATCAAGATGAAAAAGGGCAGTCCCTCAGGCTCAGAGTCACGGGGAATGTACCCTCTTCCGCACAATCTGAGTCATACTGGCTTGGGTCACCTCTGCGGCGGCCTGTGACCCCAGGGGTGTGCGGGAGTGTCCACAGCAAGCTAGAGCTTAAAAAAATGTGGAGGATGGAACCATAACACTGACCATTTCCTTCAGCTGATTACGGAGGACAAGAGCCGATTTCAGGCGGGAGGGACAGGGCCACTCAGAAGGTCTGCTGTCTAACGAAAGGGGTGCTGGCAGCCTCCCCCAGTCCCTCCCACCTGTTCGTGGGAAATGCTCAGGATATGGGTTTGCAAGGGTATCTGCTTCTCACACCCAAGTAGGGAGCAGCTCCTCAGAACTGGGACAGCACACAGACCTTGGGCAGTAACATGCAAATGTCCAGTACGTGTACTCTCTCGGACAATATACATTGCCTTTCTTGGGGTTGCTTTCTGTGGTCTTTCCACATTTTGGATGTGGTTCCAAGGGAACAAAGGGGCTTTTTAGCAGCTGGATTGGATCTTGTGTTATTTTTAGAAACAAATTTCAGCAGAGTCACGCCAGGCTGGTGGAGAGGGAGAGGAGGGTCAGTCTCCCTTGGCTACTGGAGCAGGATCTCCGAGCTCCGAGGCCTCAGGTGCGGGTGGAGTCCTCAAACGGGAGGGGGAAGCCCCTGGCCTGGGACTGAGAAGGCCACAGCTCGTCCACCAGGAGGGAGTGCTGCGGGCAGCTGCCCTGCCACCAGAGCCCAGTAGCAGAGGTAGCGAAGTACTATTTCCCATGTGACCTGGACAGTAGGCAGGGTACCACACACTGGCCATTGCGCCTCCACGACAGTCCCATCACTACCCCCCTCCACCCCATGGCAGTCTCCCCTGTACAGAGCATAAGAACCCCCCTCTCCCCCCAGCCCTCCTCTCAACCCACCCATTTCCAGCAAGTCTCAGGCAGACGAGCATGGACTCCAGGCTGAGAAGAGGGCGGGCACCAGGAAAGGGGGCTGGGGGCACTCCCTGATCACATGTCACCCCATCAGCCCAGTTTCGCCCTTCCTTGTTGACAGACTGTACGAACAGCAGCCACCACGTCAGCCCTGGGCTTTAGAAAGTGGACTGGCCGTTCTCCCCTGCACTTGCAGCCTACCTCAGAATAGTGATTCTCGAGCTCAGGCAAGCATCAGGGTACCCGGGAGGGCTGAGTATCACCTAGGGCTGGGCCCCACTGCTGCCCCAGACCTTCGGATTGGAGGCGGCGGGGAGTGAGGCCAGGCCTGGGAATATGCATTTCGAACACGCCCCCTCGCAAGGGTGCTGCCACTGCCAGTCTAGGGCCCACACCTTGAGGACACTGCAGAGGTGACGAAGCATGTCTTCAAACAAGGTCGCAAGCACCTCCCACAAAACCAGGTGAATGCACTTTGTGGGCCTCGAAGAGGGGCCCAGTTCGGACAGCGTTCTGGGACCTAGGCTGATCTTGGAGGCACGGGAGGGGCTTGTCACAAAGCTCCTGCTTTTCCTTCTCCCAGGGTGCCCATCTCTGCTTCCATTCATCTCAGGGCACCCCCTTTTACCTGGAGAGACCTGCCATTCTCCCCAGGAAAGCCCCTCTCCTGTGAGTCCTGGAGCAAACCAGACACGAGAGGACCTCCCGAAACTTGCAACAGGAGCCAAGGTTTATTCGGAAAGTTGAAACAGGCTACCCCGTGAGCTTCAGAGAACACCCAGGCCTCTCCTGGGTTCAGGTGGAGCTAAGCACCCTCTGTGCCCCTGGCTCCTACAGCCCACAGCAGGAGATGCGAGACGGAGGGGGCCGCACGCAGGTCATGGGAAACTTGCAAACCCAAGACGCCCACCACTTGCTTTGGGCTCCCCCAGGTTTCCGGCTGCTGGCCCATCTGGACCCCAGGCTGCCCTCCCCGCCACCCCCGCCCCCGCAGCCCCTCAGGGGCGCCTGCCCGCTGCTCTGAGGCCCAGGGGCCAGTGCGGCTGGGGGAGAAGCAGCTGTTTTCCTGTCGGGGTGACAGGCTGCTATAAACACCCGCTCCAGGTTGCTATGGCAAAGCGAGTGTGCAGCCTGGCTACAGGGAAGCTATTTATGTGCCTGTAATGGCAGAGTGGTCTGTTTTTTATTATTTTACTTTTAAAGCTTTCCTTTCCCAACCCCCTAATACAGCTTAAGAAAAAAAAAAAAAAAAGAACCACCACAACTTTCTCAGGAACAGAAAGAGTATAGCTGGAAGACAGAGCTTAGGACTCGGTCCAGGAAAGGGAAAGCTGAAGTGAAGAATGGGGTTTGTTCCTTCCCAGCAGGGAATGTGTGCCTTCTTGCTCATACAGGCCTGTGCCTCAGCTCCTCACGGAGAAAGGCCAAACTCCGTGTCCTCTCACCTCTGCACCACTTATAATATTAACAGGAGACAAAGCCACTTTGTCTTCTACCTTCCTGTCAAAGGCAGGCTCCAGCCAGCAGCATTCCTCACACCCCCCTCCTGCCCCCTGCCATCAGCCCCCATTGGCTGCCAATGTCATCAGGGAGCGGACACGGAGGATTCCACCAGGAGTCATGGAGAGAGAGCCCCAAGCGTCCCCCTGGCTGGAGGTCTGCCAGGATGGATCTCTAGAGGGACACGTGTTTCTCCACGTGCACGGAGAACTTTCATCCATGTCTCACCCTTCGGGGAGCTCTGGGGTGAAGGGGTATCCTGCACGAAGATGGAAGGTTTTAGTCAGGGTGGCAAGGGCCCCTGGCTGGTACCAAGGAGCTGGCACTCGAGGCCCAGCTACTGAAGGATGATCAGAAGTAAGGCTGTTTCCTCCTTGGACACACATGTCTTCAAGGCCCCAGGCACATGGGAAAGGAGGCAGGGAGTGATCAGAGATTAGCCGCTGGCCAGGGGCTCTGTGGCCTTCTGTCTTCTCCATTCGTCCAACCCAAAATAAAGTAACAAAAAAGTAATGGGCTGTGGGTCATAGGCAGCCCAAGAAGGGCAAGAGAGGGGAAGGAACTAGCCCATGTGGTAATCACACACACACACACACACGCACACGCACACGCACACGCACACGCACTCCAAGCCAAAAATGTGTACCAACTTTGACAAACATGCTACAGGCTGACAATCACTAAATGACATTTAAGTAAGAGAGAGTCACCTTCCAGAAACAGCTGGCAGGAGCACGAAAGATGCTACAGGATTTTATCATCCCTCTTTCTCCACTTTATTCCAGTTCCTTTTGGATTCGGTATATCCTTAGGAGGAGAAAACAAAAAACAAAAACAAAAAACAAACCCTACTGATGATGGGCATGTGAGATAAAATAAAGTTAGGGCAGTATTAAGAAGAGCAAATCCCACAAACTATTCCAGTTCTTTCCATCTCAGATTATAACTGAATGTTTCCAGATGCCACCGTAACTCTGAGAGGGTAATAAGGAAAACAAGCCCAGGAGAGCAGAGAGGGCAGGAAAAGGGGGAAGCTGCTGCTTTTCCATCAGGAAAGCACCCTTGGCTGCCCCAGGAGAGGTCAAAGTCCTAACTGCCAGCCCTGGTTAGCTAACAAAGTCTTGCTGGGAAAATCAGAACTTGGGACAGAAATCAGTCTTGGCAGCACCTTGGGGTCAAAAGAGCAGAGCAATCATGGTTTCTAAGCCTGTCAAACCAACTGCCATCAACGTTCCATTGTCCCTGTAGGGTTAAGAAGGGAGGAGGGAGGAGGTGAGGAAAGGGTCCATTACGGGGCACTGCCCCGGACAGTTGAGAGGAGGCTGATGGATATGCTGGTGTCCCAAACACCAGTGTTTCTATTCTTAAGTCTCAGGGTATTCACTCAAGCTGAGTGGCCATTACTTAGGGATACATAAGAAGACAAAGAGAAGCAGACATGCCCCAGAAACCCCAAGGTAGAGGAAGCTTCCAAAAATCATGGGCCTAGAAAGAACATCTATTCAAAAAAGCCCAGATCCATGGTGATGGACGCAGAGCCCATCGTTGACAGAGAGGGCAGGCAAAGAGGTGACTCGGCCTCAGCTGGTCATTGTCGATGGAAGAGGAGAGAAAGCGGAGAGTACTGTGTCTTCTTCTTCCAAGTGAGCAGAAAGGTGGTCTCACCTCTCCATCCCAGCCCCTGTGCCAGTTCCTGACCTCGCGTGGACTTAAGGAACAAACCACGCTCCCCTGCTCCAGTGGGCTCCCATTTCCAAGGGAAGGAGAAGCATGGAAGTCCCAGAAGGGGACCCAATCTCCAGAGAGAATTGGTTACCTGTAAGTCCCAAGAACCACTCCCTCACCACTTGTCCCATCTCCCCCTCCTCCCTCTTGGGGTCCTGGTAGACTGGATAGATTGGCACCTCTCTCTTTTTCTCCAGGACACAGTCCCAGGGATCTTTGGGTGCAGACAGAGGCAGACCAGCCATCATTGCAGAAATCACCCACTCTCTAGGGGAGAGGCAAAGGTAAACATAAAGAATTGAAGTTCTCCCAACACCCATTCGATTCTCAACTCCCACGCACAGCATTTTAAACACCACTGCAGTACCTCCAAGGAAAAGCCTGGGAGAACGATGGTGATGGTGGTAGCAGGGACGCCTGTAGGAAGTGGCAAAAAAGGATTCTTTCTGGATTATTTCTGAAGCACTGTGCTGCCAGAAATCATAGGAAAAATACCTAGCACCAAACTCTTTCGATCTCCTCGTTTTTCTCCCTATACCTCAGTTCCAAGCTTCTCACTTTATTTTTTTTATATGTATGTATATCGCTTTCCCCATCTCTCCCTCTCTCCCAGTCTACCAGTCTCCCTCCTTCCTTCCCTCCCTCCCTCTCTATCTCCCCCACCCAGCTCCCCCCACCCCATCTATCTCAATCTCAAAATCTCTCATTCTCTTTCCCACATCTGATTGGATGGAATTCCATTCTCCTTATGTGGTAGTTTCTGGAACCGATCAACCCTGCCCAGGGCACACTGGCGCAAGGAGAGGAAGGGGTATGGGCATGCTGAGAAGCAGGTGGGCACTGTGGGGCTATCACAGTGAGCACCGATGCAGTGCCAGTCCGTGCCCCTGGGGTCATGGGCGATGGACCAAGGGCACACAGGATGAACTCTGTGAGTCTACCCACACCTTCCCACAGCCTTCTGGAGCTTCTGGCTAAGCCACATACGTGCATCTAAGTGTGCTAGAGGTACAGGCAAATAAATGGCTAACACCAAGGCCCCAGCAGTGGGAGCCCTAACGAGATGGGGGAAGAGAAAGGATATGAGACTATCGCGTGGATTAAAAACTAAAATCAGGATAGAGTATACTTGGCCAAGTTCTCAATCTGGCATAAATAAAGAGGCGTCCTGGTGGAGGAAGGGGCTGGAAGCCTAGACAGACTGAAAGGCACTTGGGGCTACAGTCTGACTCTGGCTCCGCTCGAAGCGCCCACAGAGGCGGAAAAGTCAAACACTGAACACGATAAGCTGGTCCTACCTAACCACGAGCTGCAAGATAGCTCCACTCTCCCACTTCATTTTCACTCGGAGCCTGTAACACATGGGAGGGGAGTAGACATATGGAGGCAGGATCCAGCTCCCTGGCGACAGGGCTGCCTTCTGCCCGCCGCTGGGTGAGGATTCGAGGATTCACCGAGGGACTGCGACCCAGCAGAGCCAGGCCTCTGCAACCGTCTTACGGTATCTGCCTAACACTTGCTTCTGCAAAAGTCTGCAGGAGCATGCTTTCCCCCCTTGTCTCCAGGCTCACGCACTCTGGCCAGCTGTTCCAAGTCAGTAAGCTCTCCATCACCGGAGAACAATCCTTTTTGGTGGGGGAGGCTGATCGATGCTTCCTTCGGGTCTACGCCTGGAACCTCCCTCTGCAAGCAGCCAAGTCCAAGGAGAAGCTGAGGACACACAGCCGCTCTCCCTGCCCCTCCCCCCCCCTTGAGGCAGCGTAAGAAAGAGGACTCCTCCGTGGGGGAAGTCCCAGGGCAGCGAGGCCTGGAAACTTTGCCGTCTAAGGCTGTGGAATTCTCCTGCTGGGCTCCTGCCGTTAATCACTGTGGCTCCCTGGATTCCCGATTTGGGCTTTAAAAGGTAGCACCAGAGCGAGGAGGACAAACACGTTGAGGAGAAGAAAAAGAAAAAAAACAGTTGGTGGAAGCAAAGAGATAACCGCCCCCCCAACACCAGTCTTCTGAGTAACTGAGTAAGTGTGGTGGGGGAGGGGGTGAAAGAAAAAAGCAGAAGAAAAAGAAGTGTGGACCACACTCCAGAATACTCTTCAGGGTTCCCAGCTAAGGTTGCCTGTATTCATGCCCCAGACCCTACTGAACACATCACTCCCACTGCTGACCTGCTTGTGGAAAAATCGTCTAGGAGTTGGTTTGTTTGAAACTTTCTCCTCTTAGCAGATCTGAAAGATCAGAGGCTCTTGTCCCCCTTTGGAAAAAGGAGCCAGAGAGCTCACAGCTGTGAGTGCGAGGCTTTGGGACATTAACTTCCAAGATGGTAGAAAAGGTCTCTTAGGCCAGGTTGCCATGGTTTCCAAGGGAACAAACAGAGGTTTGGCTCCAAAGAGGGGCAGGAGGGTGAACTGTCTTTTCTTCCTATGGGAATAAATTCAAGAGCCAAGACAAGAGGGGGATATGGTAAAATGCTGAGGTTACAGAAGGTTCTAGTGGAAAGAAAGTCTTGATAGCTCCCATTCTTCCCAGGGTGGCTGGAGTGGAAGGCCCCATTAATAGGATGATAAGGTAGTTCTCCGGGGCTGAGATAAACCTAGGAAGTAAATAGGAACAACCTCTCTCTCTAAAATGCCCAGCCAACCTAACCTAGCAGGCAGGGAGCACAGAGCAGAAGTTGGGCTGCTTTGGGAAAGGCAAGGACCTCCAAAGACTCTGAGTTTTGCTTGCAAGGAGGGCAGGGAGATGACGCTCCCCAGAAGTGATGTGGAGAGGTGCCGATCCCCAGAATTGAAGCCCACCCCACTGCCCACCCTTAATGCCCCCACCTTCCCAGGCCCCCTTGTCAGGACTCTTTCACTGTCTTTCCGAAGGAGCCAGATGGGGCAGAACACTGTCAGGTGCCAAAAATGCCACCATGCCCTCCTAGCAGGAGCTGCCTGGGCAACAGGGCCACCTGGCCAAGGAATTCCCTTCCAGACTCACAGGCAGCAATCCGCATTGTAGGAGAAGCCCCCTGGCTGCCCCTTCCAGAGCTGGTGCCAGCTTGGCTCACACTGGGGAGACGGCAAGGAGACAGAGCTGCTCGGGACTCTGCCACAGCCGGGAGCAGCCATGATGGCAGCTCTGCAGATGAAGTACCATGTATGCTCTGCCACCTTCTCCAAGCAGCGCGGGCCCGGGGGTTGACTGACCACACGCTAGGAGGCAGGCCAGACCTAACCCCAATTTCATCCCTGGCCACTGCACTAGCCAGAAAGTTCCTGGCCTTCCCGGGAGCACTCTCTGCTTTTCCCACCCTCTGTATCAGACATCTCACAGAATTCCAGAATCACAGCCATGAAGGGAACTTTAAGGAAAATACAACACAACCCCCCCGGTGTTACAGTGAAGCACCGATGAGCCCACCACGGTGCTGGGCATTGGGACAAAAAGGCTAAGCAACCTCCATGGAAAAGCGGAATATAGGCAGAGGCTGATGAGGCAAAGAAATCTGTGACCGGGTGTCACATGAAGGTGGATCTCTCCTTTACCCGTTCCCCTGTGTGTGTGCCCAGCACCCCCAGACTCTGCCCTGCAGGCCGGCTCGCAGCCACCCAGCGGCTGCCGGGGAGAGCTCGCTCACGGCCTGGACTCGCCTGATGGGCTCAGGCCCCCACCGTGAGCAAAGCGGAGCTTTCTTAGGGCTTTCCAGCCGTGCAGAGTGTGCCCTGAGCGTGGTTACCAGGAAGGAGGTGGCTGGGAGTGAAACGGCCTAAGTGTCCCCGGACAGGTCATGCGCCCACGGGCTGTAAGGGGCATCTGAAGGGGGCATCCTTCGAACATCTTTTTAAAGGTGCCTTAGGCCAGTAGCTGCAAGTAGCTGCTGACTTAGCTGTCAACCTGGCGTGTGGCCATGGGTCGCTAGGCCCTAAGAAATATCTCAGGAAGAAACCCGGAAGTGAATCCAGTTTTGACCAGGGGATGCCCCGGAAGGGCTGAGGTGCCCAGCAGCCACCGCCAGGGCCAGACTCCTGCGGGCTCTCCCATACCAGCTCTTCCACAGGCAGCACTGGGCTTGCCTTTCCCTCCACGCACCCTCCTCCAAATCCATTCTTCCTGGGCCTTAGACTCCTCAGCTGAAAACCAAGGGTAAGGAGAATAGCCTACCTCAGACAAAAGCAGAGAGGATTGTCATTTCTTTTGTGTACAAAGGCCCATGGCGTTTGCATTGAGAGGCTACTGAACGATGGAAGCCAAGCCAGGAGGCTGCCTCTCGGTGAGAGGCTCCCAGTGCCACCGGCTACCTTGTTCCTATGCTTCCCAAGGCTGGGTCTGGGTCCTAGGGCTCTATGTACCAGGAAGTCATCGGTACTCCCCATTCATGGACTTCTCCAGAATTTTCAACGTTTGCAGCTCCATCTGGGGTATGGTCTGCCTGAGGTTCCTTGTGAAGTGGTGTCAGCAAGACTGAGCAGAAAGGCAGAAAAGTTCATGACAGTCAAAGAAGCTTGTGGTAAGAACTCACATCCGGGTGATGCCTCGCCATTTCAAAGCACTCTGACGTGTGCTCTTTGGGGACGGGCCTTTTAAGGTAGACAGGACTGATAATATTACTCTTTCTACCCATTTGATAACCCATGGTCCTGAAGGTGACATGACTCCGTGAAGACCACACCACCACAGAAAGAGGCGGGAAGAAGCTGAGGCATACCACATGCCACATGGTCCTTTACAAGGGGAGAAACAGGAATAAGAGAACAAGAGAGCAGCCTATAGTCCCCAGTCAGGTAATGTGAGGCCCCACCCCGGACCCTGGAGCAGGGGGATTCCTGTCCTGGTGAGATCAGAGGATTAAAATAGGTTCTTCTACTTCCACCCAGAGGTATCTGTGAGACATGCTGAGGGTATGTGTGATGTCAGTGTGTGTCATCCTCTTAGCCTGTGGATACCCTAAGGGTACAGACTGTGGTCCAGACAGAGACAGCACGGCTGCCCGTGCAGCAAAGGGGTAGAAAAGGGGGACACACAGAGAAAGAACAGAAAGGGGCAGGTAAGAGTCAGGGAAAGGAAGGAAGGGGCCCCTTCCTGAAGGGAACTCCCAGACCTAGAAGTCTTCATAAAGACAGGACACGCCTGTGCCAAGAAGGCCCAGAGTTCTAGCACAGCGCATACAGAACTCCTGGAGGGCATCAAGCCAAGCAGGACGCCAGAGGTGACACACTGATGAGGGGAAGAAATACACAAAAAACCCTCAGCAATAAGCACAGAAAACAAAAGCTGCTCTGTCGTCTCCAGACGCTCTGCCTACAGTACTGAGAACAGAGCACCCCCGAGGGCAACGGCAGCCTCTGTCTGCAGGAAGGCACGCGAAGGCAAGGTAGCCCCAGACAATCCCTGCTCTCCTTTCCCACCAGCAGCCCAGGTTCAGGTGATGTCACTCACAACACTTGCTGAGAAGAGAGACCTCTGGGAAGGCAAAACCCCAGAAGAGGCTCCAGAACAGTTTACACAAGCACACTGGGCTGCACCCCTCCCCACTGCCTGTCTCCTGCTTCCAGGAAAGGGGCTTCTCTCCATATTACAGCAAACTGCAATATCCCTGAGGAGGTTTGATTCAAGACAGATGGACAGATACACAAAATGTGGTCTATCCAGACAATGAACTATTATTCAGCCTTAAAAAGGAAGGAAATTCTGGCACTGGCTACAACATGGATGAACCTTGAGGATATTATGTTCAGTGAAAGAAGCCTGGGGCGCCTGGGTGGCTCAGTTGGTTAAGTGTCTGCCTTCGGCTCAGGTCATTATCCCAGGGTCCCGGGATCGAGCCCTGCATTGGGCTCCCTGCTCAGTGGAGTGTCTGCTTCTCCCTCTGCCCCTTTCCCCCGCTTGTGTTCTTTCTCTCTCTCACGTTCTCTCTCTCAAATAAATAAATAAATAAAATCTTTTAAAGAAGGGAAAAAGAAGCCAGACCCAAAAGGACAAATATCGTAGGATCCCACTTAGATGAAGCACCTACTCCAGGCCCAAATTCAGAGGCAGGAAGTAGAGTACAGGTTGCCAGGGGCTGGGGGAAGAAGGGGGTGTGCTTTTTTTTTTTTTTTTTTTTAAGAGACAGAGGGAGAGAATGTGGGTGGGGAGGGGGAGATGCGGAGAATCTTAAGCAGGCTCCACACCCAGCGTAAAAGCCTGATCTCTTGACCCTGAGATCACGACCTAAGCCACCCAGGCGCCCTGGGGTGTTATTGTTTAGCGGGTACCTGCCCATTTGGGATGATGACAAAGTTCCGGGAATGGATGGTGGTGATGGTTGCACAACTGTGTGAATGTAATTAAGGCCACTGATGTAGACTAAAAAAGGTTTGATCTTATGTTCTCTTTCTTTGCCACAATACAATTAAAAAAAAGAAGATAAGAAAGCAAATGGAACAGCGCTGGGACAGACAGGTGAAAAGGGGCAGAAGAGAAGAGCAGAACAAGTTCAAGACTGAGGAGCCGGGTTGCGGCTGCCACCAGGAGCTCAGCCCCAGCTTGGTAATGGAGGTGGAGGCCCAGTGGCACAGAGGTCAGTTATCCCAGACAGCGGCCTCTGACACATCCAGGGCCGGGAGCCCATGGAGGGCCTGGCGCAACATCAAACAACACAACAGGTGACCTGGCAAGGCTGCGTGGCAAGGCCAAGGGGAGGCGAAAGAGACTGGGCTCTCTGAACACCACGCTCTGTGCGTATGTGTGTGTGGGGGGGGGGCAGCAGAGGTGGTGGTGGAAGGGCATTGAGGGCGATGGACCAGTTCTCTTTTCAAGCAGAAGGGAAAAAGTTGGCTTTCACCTACTCACTCTCCCAAAGTTACCCCCTCGCTGGCTCAGAGCACACAGGCACCGGCGTCGAGCAGCAGAGCCAAGGCCTTCCTGACTCACAGTGGAAACACAGGGTCTCCAGTCTTTCCGAGGACCTTGTATACGATCTCATTTGATTCTCCCCACAGACTTGGGAAGTGGACAATACTGCCCCCATTTTACAGAGAAGAAAACTGGCTAAGTACTTTGTCTAGGGCCACATCGTAAAGCAGAGCTAGAATCCAAACCAGCGTTTGGCAAAGGCTAGACTTCTACAATATTGCCTGGAAGGTGCGTTCCAGATCCGAGGGCTTGTTTTCTCATTTTCTCTTATGGTATAATGTAGGGATCTAGAGCACAGGCTCTGTCAGCACACAGACCCAAACCCCACATCCACCGTCATTACCTGTTTGACTTTGAGGAAGTTAGTTAATGTCTCTGTTCATCAGCTTTGGCTGTGATAAACTGGGGACAATAATGGTAACCTCATTTAAAATGTTTTGCAGGATTTTGAGGTAATTAAACAATCCCCATAAAGGCACAGAGGGCTGGCCCATAGTAAGCACTCAAATAATTATGGTGGTAATTATGGAACGTTATCCATCAGCCCATTTCACCTGCTGGGTGTGGACCCCTAGGAGCCTGGCACCGGTCCGAAGGTGAGTGTGGAAATAGCGCAGTATTTGCTTGGCTTCTACATAAAGGAACCTTATGGTTGGAAGGGACTTAAAGTCATTTAGACTAATCTCTTGTCCGGTGTTAGAAACCGTTCTCCTCTTGTTGTTCCCTATGAGCCTACACATTAGCTCCTACTCTCCCTTACATTAAACTGGGACCTAATTTGTGATCTCCAGCACCCTAGTGATTGATACGCATTCTCTGAGTCTTACAACCCCTTTTGTGATGGCTTCTATTATCGCCTCTCAACAGTTGAAGAAACTGAGACCCAAAGTCCTATCGTTAACTAGCGGTCAAGCTGGGCCTGATTCCAAAACTCATATTCTCAGCTATTACATGATGCTTCTGCATTAGAGAAGAGAGGAAAAATCTGCTACATGGTAGAGGGGAAAGTAGCTATGGTCGAATTCCAAATCTACCATTTAGTGAGCATCTAGCATTTAATGAGCATTATTTGGCATCAAGTACTCTATGGCTTATTTTTACAGATAAGAAGGCTGGATGGCTCAGTCGGTTAAGCAACCGACTCTTGATTTCTGCTCAGGTTACAATCTGAGTCCTGAGACAGAACCTCGCATGGAGCCGCATGGAGCCCCACATCGGCTCACGCTCAGCGGGGAGTCTGCATGTGATTCTCTCCCTCCGCCCCTCCCCCCTGTGTGCGCATGTGCGCGCTCACTCTTTTTTTCCTCTCTCTCTCTCCAAAATAAATAAATAAATCTTAAAAAAAAAAAAAAGACTGCAGGGGATTTTTATGTTCAATGCCACAAAGTTCATAAGTAGGGAAGGCAAGTTCCATATTCATGTTGACACTTTTCCTTTTACCATGCTGTTTCTCAGGACCTTAGTTTGCTCATCTTTAGATGGAATCAATACTCACTTCCCTTTCATTCATTCTTTAATAAATGAGTTTCTATGAGTTCCAGACCTTGTTTTGAGCACAAAGATGCAAAGACAACAGAAACTACGATTTTTATGCTTTCTTTCTGCCTGGCACTCTTACACATATCACATGAAATTATGAATGTTAACAAATCAGAATGACTCCATGACAGCTATTCAGTGAGGGTAATAGTTACTATTTTTTTTCTAAATCACAACCTTAAACCTTTTTTAAATGGTCACATTTTCTATTGTCTTCATTCACGTTTCCTTTTCTTTCTTCCCATTTTCTTCCCCAGTTTGAAGTTACATTATTCCTAGTTTTTTAATGTTAGCCTAGAAATCTTAACATGTGTATTTAACTTAAAAACTCCATATAATCAGTATCTTTAACCTCTTCCCAAACAACACAAGGACTTTAGAACACTTGAACCCTTGAACTCCCAATTACTCACCTTCCAATTTATATGCTATTGTTACCGGGGATTTTAACTGTAGTTTTATTTAATCCCTGTAAGTTAGACGTTGCGGTCTCTATTTCCTTTGACATCAGTATTCATTTAGCACCATGTTTACAATTTCCTTTGCTCGTCATTCCTTCTTGAATTTTAGACTTCTTTTAAGGTCATTTTTCTTCTTGAACCTATTTCCTTTAGAAGTCACTATTGGTAGAAACTTGTTTTTGTTTGTCTGCAAAGGCCTTTATTTGCCCTCATTCTTGGAAGATTGTCACTGATGCTAGAATTCTGTGTTAGCAGTTATCTTCTCAGCACTTTGAAGATATTATTCCACTGTCTTCTGGCTCTTCTTGTTGAGGTTGAGAAATCAGTTGTCAGTTTAAATGTCATTCCCAGGAAAGCAATTTACCTTCTGGGTTTACTCTAAAATAATTAACCCTTGGTGTTCTGTAGTTTCATTTTGACGTGTCTAGGGGTGAATTTTATTTACCCCTCTTGGGATTCATTAGGTATCATAAATATAATGATTGTATTTCATCAATTCTTGACCACAGTTTCTTCAAATATTGAAGGGCATCAATATTGCCCTCCTGAAACATTAATTAAAGGTACACTGGGATCTTTTTACTCTATTCTAGGGGTGGGCAGACTATATAACACATGGTCCAAATCTGCTGCCTGTTTTTGTAAAGGAAGTTTGATTAGCATCTAGCCATACCCCTTCATTTACATATTGACCACAGGCTGCTTCCACTCTACGACAGCAGAGCTGAGTAGTTAAGACAAAGACCATATGGGCCACAAAGCCTAAAATATTTACTCTCTGGCCCTTTAAAGAAAAAGTTTGTCAACCCCTGCTCTGTGTTCCTGCCTGTACCCTCTTCCACATTTTCCATCTTTTCCATCGTCTATATAATTTCTTCAGAAATATCTTCCAATTCATTAATTTTATCTTCAGCTGTAATATATTATTTTTTAAGCTATTCATTGAAATTTAAATTTCCTTTATGGTAATTGTAGAAGTGTTTTCATTTCTAGAAGTTCCCTTTGATAGCTGCCTGTTCAGTTGAGTTTCCTGTCCATTATTCTTCCAATACACTCTTATTTCTTATAATATTTTTTAAAAGATTTATTTATTTATTTGGGGGGGGAGGGAGAGAGGGAGAGAGAGAATCTTAAGCAGATATCAGTGCAGAGCCTGACGTGGGGCTCGATCTCAGGACCCTGAGATCAAGACCTGAGCTGAAATCAAGAGTCACATGCTCAAATGACTGAGTCACCCAGGCACCCCTCTTATGACATATTAAAATACATATTTTAAATTATTTTAATTTTTAAAAAGATTTTATTTTTAAGTAATCTCTACACCCAATGTGGGGCTCAAACTCACAACCCTGAGATGAAGAGTCACATGCTCCACCAACTGAGCCAGCCAGGTGCCCCTATTTTTTTATACCTAATAATCCCAATATCTGCAATTTCTGCAGGTCTGATCTATTTGTGTTATTTCTGTTGCTCAACTTCATTGGTAATCAGGGAACTACAAATCAAGACCACTAAGAGATGCTATTTACACCACTCAGTTGGCAAAAATTAAAAAGTCTGATGATACCAAGTACTTGGGAGGGCATGGAAAACAGCATCTCTTACACTTCACTGGTGGGGACAAAACTATGACAAATATATTGGGAAACAACCTGTTATTATCTTATAAGGTTGAATATTCATATACTAAGACCTAGCAATTCCCTTTTGAGATCTATACTCAGGACAGACTTGCACACATGAGACATGAATAGGAATGTTTGTGGCGGTTCTGTTCATAAGTGTGAAAAAGGGTGATACCTTCACCCATAGAATACTATACAGCAGTGAAAATGAACGAACTACAGCCACATTCAACAGGGTAAGTCTTAGTATCATAATACTGAATGAAAATAAAAAAGCCCTAGAAGATTGTATACAGTATATATTTTTAATACAGAATATAAAGCAAAACTAAGTAATATATTTGCTTAGGCATACTTATCAAGAGACTGATAAACACAAAACTCAGGATAGTGGTTGGAATGGGTGATGAGGTGGGGGCATGGGATAGAAAGGGCACATAGGTGGATGCAAGTTATGGTAGTGATCTTATTTTTGGCTTGGGTGGTGGGTTCGGGTGTCCTCATTAAGTTATTAAAATACTAAATAACCTACATAAATAAGTAGTGAAGAGAGATATGCATAAACCAGTGAAGAAAATGTATCATGAATATTCATTCAATTTCGTGCACCTGAGAAATAAAGCTAGAGATGAGAGAAAAAGAAAAATAGGTTTCCACCATTTCTGCCTGCAACATTTTTTAATCTGCACGATCAAAGAGAGCCATGGATCTACCAAAACTTAGCAAGACTGTTTTAGATGAGAACTTCTATGGTCAATGTCACGGTCTAAAATTGTCCTTGAACAAGGTAATCAGTATTACTGCATTCGACCATATGAGCCTAGTAAGAAAGGCTCAATCAATTTAGAAATTCTGATTCTGGGGGTGGGGGTGGGGGTGCGGGTGGGGGTGAGGGGGCAGAGATGAGAGTAAAGGGCACAGGGGCTGAGATTCCTCTAGGGGCTGAGAGCCAGAAGTGGGGAGCGCCACTTCTGGGAGGCAGAAGGCGGTGGTGACCTGGTCTGCTCCGGGTGGGGAGACGTGGAAGAGAAGCATCATTTCAGGAGGGAGGGAGACTCAGGGAATTAGCAACTAGGGGCCCAGGCCCAAGAGCCGGTCTCCTCCTGGATCAAAAGTGAAACAGTTTGGGGAGAGCGCCAACCCCTCGCCGCTGAGACTTCCTGGGTCCCACAGCCGGTGCCAACCCCACCCGGCCAGGGACCTCTGGGCGCAGGGCTCGGGAGGGGGACAAGCCGCCGAGCCTCCTCCCGCGCCCAGTCCTGTCCGGCCTCCAGCGCGGCGGCCTCGGCCCGGTGGGCAGGCAGGCGGAGAGCCCCACACCCGCGAGCCCGGGGTCGCGGCCGCAGGGCCGGTGCGCCCACCCTCGCCCTCCGCTGGGGGCCGGCCAGTTCCGACGAGTCGGCCAGCTCCGCTCCAGCGCGGCCCGGCCTGGGGAGCAGCTGGGGTCACTAACGCCTCAGCTCTTTCCAGGTCTGGCTCCGCGCCAGTCCCCCAAGAAGGCGGCGGCTGCACCCTGGCCAGCTAGCGATGGCTCACGGAGGGGGCTGTGACTCACTGGGGCCCGCCTCCCTCCCCCAGGACCCTCATCCTCCCCGTGCCACACCCCGGGGAGGAATCTCCACCCTTCAGCCTCCGGACGCCGCGGGGAAGCCGGCCAGTTCTCACCCCGCCCTTCCCTTCACCTGGCCTCCCTAACACCCCAAGAGCAACGAAACGCCCTGTGGTTTCAGTGGCTCAGCCGAGGACGACGGCTCAGCAGGGTTTCTTCCGGAGAGCCCCGTCCCTCGCTGAGCTGCCCGCCCTGAGCTGCCAGTGGCCGCTGGCAGCAGGGCCCAGCTCCACACTTTGCCCTGCAGGGCAGGCTCCCTAAATGTTAATTATCAATGCTTGCACGCTGTCCGGGGGAAGGGATGAAAACTGGGGTGATTCTGGGACGCCAGCGTGAAAGGCACTGTTTACATCCCGCTGTAAGGGAAGGACAGCGTAAATCCCAGAGGCTCTAACAGGCTATACTACAGTACATACAGGGTGAATGTCTCAGTTCTCCCTCTTGGGTGCTGGGATGAGGGGAGGTAAACTGGAGGGCACCCCACTGCGCCTGTGGGGAACTTGAGCCCCAGAGTAAAGCCTGGCCTGGTCAGGGTCCAAGCGGGAACCACGGACTTTCCGTGGCCTCAGTTCTGCTGTAAAATCGAGGGGCTGGAGTTATGGCTCCTTCCGGCACTGACATAACGGGATTCTAGGACTTCTGGTCTTAATAGATCCCCGGCTCAGCTCGGCATCCTCAGGAACACCTCTGAGCTCTAACGACGGACTTTCACACACAGAGAGCGCTTTTAACTTCTCAAACACTTCTCTGTAGAGTCCATACTCTTCCCCTGGTTATCATATCGATTCTTTGTGATTAGGAACAAATAACAAATGAGGAAACTGAGCTCAGGGGTTAAGGGGCTTGCTCAAGGTCACAGTGTTAGCAAGAGGCATGGTCAAGAGTGGAATTCAATTAAGGGGCTCTTTTTAATGCCTGGAGAGTCCCAGATTCTTCACCTACTTTGAGCGACTCAGTCACACTTGCTGGGACTTGCCCTCCCATCTACAGTCATAGAGAGAATCCACCGCACCCAAAGATGAGGGATCAAATTTTATATAAGCTGGGGAAGTGGCCTTCCAAAGCTCAGGGGATTCCCCATCCAAGAATCTTCATAAATCATAACCCACATATTTTAGGCACTCTACGGTGTACAAAGCACTTCCATATCCATTACCCCATGTGATTCTTGTAATAACCCTGCAAGGTATTCAGGACTCTATTATCTGATATCTTAAGTAGAATGAAAAGGCTACCATTTAGCAGTTAAGTGACATGTGCAACGATAGCACCCTGTCTTCTTCCTGTGTTGCTGTAGAAGGTTCTGGAAGAACCAATACGATCATAAGATTCCTCTACATTCATAATGGAAACCCAAAGCATCTCTCTCCATTTTTCTTGTCTATCTCCCTAAGATGGCCTAGGAAGGAGGGAAACCTCCCTGTACGCCAGGGGACAGATCATGGGCACAGCGTGGTAGCAGCCTTCCCCAGAGTCACACAGTGAGGTGGCACCAGCTCGTGGATGAACCCAAGACCTCCTATCTCAGCCCTGGAGCCTGTACTGAGCACGTGCCAACATTCTTTGGATAAGACTGTGCCTGTCATGGAGGCCACCAGGATTCTGTCACTCTTGAATTTATAACAGTGGTTGGTGCGACCTTCAAGAGGCTGGCAACTCAGCTGTCATTCCAAAGAGGTGTCGAGTCACCTACCGCAAGCATCACTCTGCCCTGTCATATAGGCTAGATGCTGTCTTTGCCCCCAGCCCTGCATTCGCTCATTATTTTACGGCTGGTGACAACCTCCTGTTCTTCCTCTGCCCTCCCTGCTCTATTCTTGGATGATTTTAAAAAAAAAGTTTCTTTTCTTTAAAAATATAGCCACAGATAAAAATCTCTCACACATGCACATTTAAGAGAAGGAAGGCAAGAAAGCCTCATGGTTCTTTCCAGCCAGAGGCCAAGTGTGTAAGCACACACCCACCAGGCAGGGCCAGCCTCTCTGCCGTTAGTGAGTAATTCCACTCACAGGTTTATAGGGGGCTTGATTTAGGGTGTTGCATATCTTCTTCCAGAACTCCTGGCCCTTAGCTGAGCCTGTGTAAAAGCCACTTTGCATTTGTAACTCTTACTTCAAACACAAGTTGGCCTGCACATCCACGTAGGAACCAGACACACAGGGAGGGACGGAGCTTCTCAAAGGCAGTTCAGTTCAAGAGTTGCAAGCTTTCTCCCCTCTCTGATCTCTTCATCCCAGGTTCAGACCTCTGTGCCCCACCCAGACTGGCTCCAGACTGTCCACTTTCAAGGAAGAGGCTGCGGGCATCCGTATCTTTAATTCTCTTCTAAAATCACACCAACCTTTTGCTTCCGGTTGCCTGCTATTATTAGATTCCCTGGACCCTATTTGAGACTGAGTTGCGGCCAATTCCTCATAACGTAGGAAAATGCTCACAATACAGACAGGATTGGGTAGGAAAAAATTAGAACCCAAACCACAATATTTAGGGGCGGCTGGCTAGCTCAGTTGGTGGCGCTATGTGACTCTTGATCTTGGGGTTGGGGGTTCAAGCCCCCACACTGGGTGTAGAGATTACTTAAAATAAAATCTTGAGGGGCGCCTGGGTGGCGCAGTCATTAAGCGTCTGCCTTTGGCTCAGGGCGTGATCCCGGCGTTCTGGGATCGAGCCCCACATCAGGCTCCTCCACTAGGAGCCTGCTTCTTCCTCTCCCACTCCCCCTGCTTGTGTTCCCTCTCTCGCTGGCTGTCTATCAAATAAATAAATAAAATCTTTAAAAAAAATAAAATAATATCTTGAAAAGAAATAAAATCTTTACAAAAACCCACCAATAGTCAATTTACAAAAACCCACCAATAGTCAATGTGTTTCCAATTTAAAAAATGTATATACTCACCTATAGATATAAAAGAATACTAGAGAATACACCAAAATGTTAACAGTTATCTCTGGACTTACGGACATCTTATTTTTTCTTTTATGCTTTTCTGAATTTCCCAAACTTTCTAGAATGATCTTGTATGGAAGCAGTACAGAGCTCAGACTCTGGAATTTGAGAGGCGTGGTTTGAATTCCACATTCTCCACTTAATAGCTGCGGGACCTTGGATAAAATATTTTATCTCTCTGAGCCTCGGTTTCTTCTCTGGAAAAAAGGAGAATAGGAACGACACCTTCCTCACAGAGCTGTCCTGAGGAGGAAAAGGAGGTCATGCAATTTCAACATTTGGTATGGGTGCCTAACATATAGTAAGCCCTAAGTAAAATATTAGAGATTTTTATGCATTCCTTTTAGGCTGGGCGGGGTGTGTGTGTGTGTGTGTGTGTGTGTGTGTAAAAACATAAAGAACCACTTGGCTCAAGAGCCACCATCTGGATTAAAGGGCTCTGGGAAAACAACAAAAGCCTGCCCGAGCACGCAGAGTCTCTGAAAGTGACTGGGACAAGCGTAATTGCCGTGTAAATTGGCGTTTAGATAGGTCATGTCCATATGAAAGGTGTCAAATGAGCCATGATGACTGTGAGTAATGCCTGGCTGGCGAAAGGAAATATAGATGGTTTTCTTTTTTTTTTTTTTTTAGAACAAAACACACACACAAGACCAGACCAGACCACAGAATAATTGATCAAACTAAAAGTAACAAGCTAAAGAAAAGCATACAAACCAGAAAGTATGAAGAAAAGATTCAGTCGTGGGTAAGCAGGGAACATGCTCTCTGGTTAAGGTGACAGAGGCAGAATTGCCTGGGACTCGGGCAGGATGACAAAGGAGCCGCCTGGGAAACAGCCCTGACTTAAACTGGGGCACAAGTTAGCTCCAAGTTAGACAAGGGACTTTGGGGCTCGGGACCCCAGACAGGGCTGGCCCCGGGGAGCTCTGGGGGGCAGCTGTCCACAGCGGCGGTGCAGGAGACGAGCTGAGCCAGTTAGCGGGAGAATGCCCTGCTTTGGGCCAAAGATACTAAGGGAGGTTGGACAGCAGAAAGGAGCAAAAAGGCAATTATCACCACTGTCAAAATTCTAAAATGGAGCCCCAGTCCTCTTCCCACCTTGAGGTAGCGGCCATAGAGTTATATATGCACAGTTATACAGAGTTACACTCCTGACATGGGTCCGGGAGGGGGACAGAGGTCAAGGAGGGGGAGACGCAGCTTGGCTCAACAATTCTGGGGTGCCAGGTCCCTAAGCAAAGTCTCCTGGGGCACTGGCTACTGTTTCCTGTTCACGTGCCCATCACCCCACTTCCCAGGAAGTTACCCCCAGTCTCTGCCACCTGAGCCCAGCGAAGCGCGAGCTGCCTCCCAGGGCTGTCACCCCATCCTAGGTGCCCTTGCCTCCACACTTAGAAGTTTTATTTTTCCCATTCTAGGCTGCAAACTCAAACGCCTAAGGGACCAGGCAGGTAGAAAACTAAGCGAAGCAGACTGAACATTGGGTGACGGGGGACAAGAAACCAGGCAGACCCTTGTCTGAATGGGGACGCAGCTACTCAGCTCCTGCTAACTGTTGCCATGAAAAGAGGGAGGCCGATGGGGTCAGCACTTCTGACTTCTGACACAGAGCCAGAAATCTGGATTTCTATTTGAAATCTTCGGACTTTTAAATGTTGGTAACCGAGTCTCATTCATCTGCGGGGTTTGGTAGGAGGAGGCAGAGAATTTGAGAGTTGAAATGTCCTTGAAGTACACTGAGGTCAAACTGCTCCTGTCACACACGAACACACTGAAGCCTGGAAAGAAAGGCTCAGTGATTTCCCAGACATGATAAAGCAACTTGAATGGTTCAAATCCCAGGTCTCCCAACTTCTAATCTAGAAACTCTGTCTCTAGACGCCCCTGGCTGTCAGGAGGAGGCCTTTGCCATTATTTAGGCACCAGATGAGGAAGTGTTGATCAGGGGCGGTGACCCTGGGAAGGAAGAAGTTCAACTTTGCTATGATCTCGACTCCCGTTTAATGAAAAATTTCTATTTGTTTATCCAGTTATCCATCTAACATTGAGCGATGATCAGCCAATGCGCCCCGGGCTGTGCTCAACACCGGGTGTTCAGAGGCGACTAAGGCACCAGCCCTCCTTCCGAGCGGCTCACAGGCTGTGCGTGGGCTAGGCCTGCTGACGCAGCCCGGCAGCCACGCTGCCCTGGGCCTGCTCCCATGAACTCTTAGCTAAAATTCACACCCTCATTTCCTCTGAAAGCATCTCCCATTACTGGATGCCATCCTTGAGAAACCGGGAGGGGCCTGGAGAGCGTCCCCCACTCCCGGAGGACCTGGAACACTTAAGCGATCCATAGGAAGCAGGAGCAAGCATGGGACCCAACCCAGCCGCTCAGGGCCAAGCCCCTTCCTGCTCAGCAAAGGCAAGTTCTGCTTTCTGTATTACCTTGGCCCAGCTGCCACCTCATTCCAGCTAGAGTTTCTGTGTGGGTGTGTGTTGGGGAGAGAGGATGGGCTCCCAGATTGGGACTCTCCTGCCTGTTTATCAAGTGGCGGGCTCAATTCCGACAGCTGCTGGCAGCTGACCTGGGTGACCGAAGAGTGATGGCATCCTTGGGCCACAGCGTGATACAGCCTAGTTCCCTCCATGGACAAGAGATTTCCCAGCATTGGCTCTTACGGCATCTACTTCCAGGGGAGGAAGGCAGGGCAGGAGCCAACAAGGTAAGCTCGGCTGCTGCCATTCTGTCTTCTTTTCCAGGACTGCAGTTGCGCAAATATCAAGTGCATCCCTGGAGGGTAACCTGTCATGGGAAATGGTGGAACCCGTGTTTGGCCCCCAGGGGCCCCTTGGTGGACAGTTGCAGGAGGTTGGGGCCTCTGGGCCTTTTGGTTACTAGGGGATAAGGGGCTATCATCCTTCTATAAATGCACTGAGCCCAAAGGTTAGCAGGGAGCAGGTAGGCAGACTCATGGCAAGATCCATGGAGAAGAAAGAGAAATGAAGGGTTGGAAGAGGAAAAATTTAAATTTGGTGAACACCTACTCTGTGCCAGCAGCTTGGAACATGAGAGAATTGAGTCCAGAAGGTCAAATGATGTGTCCACGGGCACACGGTTGCCCAGGCAGACTTGAACCCAGTCCCACTGGATGCTCCCCAAGCCTCACTCTCATATAGTACCATGCTGCTGGGACTGGGAATGCTGACGGGGTGGCCAAGAACACAGAGCACTGCTATAGAGAAAGGCATGGGTAGAGATCCAGGACTTGTTAAACTCTGACCCCTGGGGCTGAACACCTAATGGAAATTAGCATTCTTTTCTCTAGCCATCGAGGAACTTGGCATTCATTTCCTAGGTCCAGGAAATAGATTTCCCAGTGTCAGGGAAACCTCCTTTCCCTTCCTCCCCTCACAGGATGAAGTGTCTTAGGTCAGATGTGCCCACCAGGAAACAGAGATGGTTCCAGGACCAACCCTCCGCATTGAGGGACTGCTCCTAACGTCCCCCATCAACGCGGACTGTGGGAGTGGAGTGGGGATCAGAGGCACACCCAGGGGGTCCTTCTCCAGGGGTTAGAATTTTACCCTTTTGTCCTCTGACCATGGGAAGCCCAGGAGTACAGAGGATACCAAAGCAAAATCCACTCCATTTTTTACTGAGTCCTTACTATGTGCCGGGCACTACCGCCGAGGCCTAGGATACACCAGTGAACAAAGAGACGAAGAACCTTGCCCTCATGGGGTGTATATTCCAGCAGAATCACAGTAAAACCGTCCTTTTTTGTGGGAGGCGGTGGTGCATGATGGAAAAGACATGAGTCTCGGTGTCAGACAGGCCTGGGTCAAAGAATCAGCCCAACCTTAACCAGCCAGAAGACCTCTGGGAGAGATACTTAACTCACTGGGTGTTAGCTTTCTTACCTGTAAAATTGGGACAACGGCATGTTGTAGTAGTGCCGTAAGGATTAAAAATAGCGTCTATGCAAAAAAAAAGGGGGGTGGCGCTTGGCTGGCTCAGTCAGTAGAGCATTTGGCTCTTAATCCTGGGGTCGTGAGATCAAGCCCCACGTTGAGTGTAGAGATTACTTAAAAATAAAATCTTTTTTTTTTTTTTTAAATAGGCGCCACACCCAGCATGGAGCCCAATGAGGAGCTTGAACTCACGACCCTGAGATCAAGACCGAGCTGAAATCAAGAGTTGGACACTTAACCAACCGAGCCACCCAGGTGCCCCCAAAATAAAACCTTAAAAAAATAATGTATATGCAAAGCCTGGCATCTAGCAGGGTTCACGAATGCTGATCTTATTTTTCTAGGCCTCCTAGCTGAACCCACAGATTCTGGGAGAACTACTCACATGCCCTCTGTTTAGAGGCTGAAACCAGGGCATCATCTCTACAATGTCCTGGACACAGTTTGATATGGTGAAGAGCGTATCTGAGTTTGAATCCGCTATAGAAGGTCAAGGAATCTCCCCTCTAGAAACATCTGCTCCTTCCTGTAGCCCCTGCTGAAGGGAGAGGCCTGGGTGGCCATGTCTGATTCGTCCCCACTTCCCTCTAGCAGGCCACAGATAATTGGCACAGGGGTGGACACGGGCCCTAAGCTGGAATCGGCATCTCCTGGCATCTCTTTGGCCTGAGAGACTCAGTTCATCTACTTGGAGAGCGAAACAGGAAGGTCATATGGATTCGGAGGCTGAACCCGCTGCCTGGTTAACCGCAATGGGTGCTCTGCCTGTGGACAAGGAGCGGAGGAGAAGGGAGTGCACGCAGCCCCAGAGAGGAGTCCCCACCAGGGGCTACGCCTTCCCCTACTGAGCTCTGTGATATTTCTCTGTAAACATCTGATAAAGCCCCCCCCACTCTTCTTTTGCTTTGTAGCCAGATGATCTGGAAGACGAATCCTGTACCTGTCTCAGAAGGTGCTTGTTGTGACACAATGTGAAAGCAGCTGGCATTCAGCTGACATTCAATAAATGCTGTCGAATCTCTCCATGTTCTTGTCAACCAGTCACTCACTCACTCGGCAATGGAGAGAGGAAATCTATATATGTTCTAGGCTAGGGTTGGACCTCAGCCTTATGCTATATGAATACCTTTATTAATCTCTAAACTCAAGACTTGATTAAATATTATAAATATTTAATCAAATATTTAATGCAAATATTACATGTGATAATCCTAGTATTTAGCACATAATGAATGAATGGTAGGTCACATGATCACTTCTACTGCTGTCACTATTGTTTAAGACACAACACGTGTCGTGCTGGGTCTTGATCTAGGCGAGGAGGGAGGACCCAGGAAGAGCAGCATCTGGAGCGGGCAGTGAGAGAACAGAGAAGGATATGCTGCGTAGTGGGGTCAAGGGGTTGGGCAGCAGAGAGAAGGAATGGAAACTAGCCGTGGGGGCGCCAGGGTGGCTCAGGCGGTTAAGCGTCCCACTCTTGATTTGGGCTCAGGTCATGATCTCAGGGTGGTGAAATCGAGCCCTGCGTCAGGTTCTGCTCTCAGTGCAGAGTCCACTTGGGATTCTTTCTCTCTCCATCTCCCTCTGCCTCTCCCCCTGCACTCTCTCTCTCTCTAAATGAATAAATAAAATCTTTTAAAAAAAACGCTCAGTGGGGAATGAGACGAGGCCCTGGAATACCTAGCACTTGCATGTCCCTAGCATTTAAGCATGTATGCGAGGCTTTCTCCTACCGTATTTCGTTTGTCCATCACAACACTCCACAGGGCAGATCAGGAAAGGTGATGATATATACATGTTATAGATGGGAAGACTGAAGTTCAATAAAGATCTGTGTCATATGTACCAACCATCACAACACTCCACAGGGCAGATCAGGAAAGGTGATGATATATACATGTTATAGATGGGAAGACTGAAGTTCAGTAAAGATCTGTGTCATATGTACCAACCAAATCTACATCCACTCTTTTATCCCGTGATACCACACTGCCTCCGGGAAGTAAGGTACAGGGGCTGAAATGGGAAGTGAGAATTACAGGAGAAACTGGAGGGTTTCTCTGGGAAGTTTATGTTTTCATTCCAAGGTTTCATTCAGATCCTTTCTGGGCATCCCAGCAATGGAATGGCTCTGCCCCAACAGGCTCAGAGGCTCCAGGTTGTAAGCAGGGGATTACAAAGTCAGACAACACGGGGGTGCCAGCCTAAGGACTGGGTATTCCAGGCTAGATGGACGCCCAGCTTCCGCATCACGCCCTGGCCCAGGAGAGGGCTTCCTCTGGCAAAGGACAAGGGCACAGCCTTCACCATCCGGCCAGAGGTTCATTGGTAACACGGGGCTGCCCTGCAATGGTCTCCAAGGTCCTTCTCAGCTCAATTACGTATGGAATCTAGGCCTTATGTTTCTGAGGTCAGGGGTTATCTTTCCCTGCTCTCCATGGACACAAATTCAAGTTCTCTGGAACACTGTGCCATTCAGGGCTTGCTGTGGGACCCCAGGCTCAGGACACTTGTCCTTGAGCCGAAAGGGGGTGATTCTTAGCCACTCTGCGTCCTGGACATGACTTCTCCCCAAATCCTAACGTAGTGCCTGGCATACAGTTTATGCCCACTTCATGTGTGTTGAAGGAACAAATGAATAAACGAACAAATAAATGACAGATTGCCTCTGGCAATCACATTACCCTGTGCTGTCTGCCACATGACAGCGGCCTCAACCTGCTGACTCTTGGCCCCCAAATCAGAGCTCTGCAGCCAACCCAGCAGGTCGAGGAAGAAGTGGAGACCCCAGAGGGCTTCCCCTGCACACTTCCTCTGACCTTTCAGAGGTGCCGCACCCTGTGCAAAGTGCAGGGCCAGGGATGCCCAGGCAGGAGGAAGGTTCTGCCCACCCCTCTCCAGGACTTCTGCTCTCCCCTCAATCACCTTGCTTCTCCCAGCTCCAGGCCCACTATCTGGGAGGAGCCGCGGAAAGTTCCAAGAGAGGAAACCCAGCTCCATTAGGAGCTCCACAACGATGAGGGTGGGGCCACAGTGCTTCTCCTCTGCATTTTCTTCAGCGCTCGAGACTTTGATTGTTAAGAAAAGCAGCAACAATAACAATCATGGCACATCACTTTTATGGTTTCTGGCATTTTCCAAAGTGCTTCTAACCCATGACCTCACCACGCTACTACACGTCATCCTTGGAGGGGCTGGGGTGGTCCTCCCTGTGACTCGGGTAGAGAGATCAGGTAGTGAGGAGGCTGGGCATTGAGCTGGGTCACATGTGCGGCACTGATGGGGTCAGGGGCCCAGCCACAGACTTGGAGTGGGGAGTGGGGTCTAGTTCCGGCTTGGCCTCAAATTATCACACTCGCCTGGTGTCCTTGGGCGAGTAAGTCACCAGGTTTCAGTTTTCTCCCTTGCCAAAGAGGGCAATGGCACCATTTTCCCAACTCTGTCCGTCTCCAATGCTCTGGCTCCGTAACAGGAACAACTCCCCCACCCGCCCCAGCCAAAGCCTGGTAACTGACCTCCTCTGCACCAAGGTCAGGAAGCCCCTGGAAGTGTGGATGCCAGCTGTGTCTGTCCTAGCATGCTAACAGATGTCATCTGAGTGTCCCGCAAAGAAGGCTGTGGTACAGACGGCAGGGAGGAAGCATCAAAAAATCATCCTAATGGTCCACAAGCACCAGCAGAGCTCTCAGGCAGCAGGCTGCTGCTGAGGCCAGATGCCATCCTGCCCGCGACCCGGGTGCCGGCTCGGACAAAGGCTGGAGCCATTCCAGTGGGGGGAGCAGACAGCCTCCCTCACCTGCCACAGCATCTGACTCTCCATGACGCTCAGTGTCCTCTGCCCTTTCTGGATGCGGCAGCCCCGCTCTTCCTCCTAACCCACCACCTCCCCTCCCCCCAACCTCTCCTCCATCAAATCTCTCCTCTCTCCTCATTGAGATCCTGTTTGGCGATTACCGCCTCCGAGAATAATTCCAGATGAGCCCTGCGAAATCCGGGTCTCTACATTCCCACTAGTACCCTTCAGACCCAAGCATCCCCAGGTCATTGTCCCTGTGCCAGATGAGGCTTCAAGTGTGTGATCGATCCTGCTATAGTCGGCCACCAGATGGGGGAGGGGGGAATAAAGTGGATATTCCTAATTTCCTCCTTTCTGACTTCCGTCCATCCTCAGCTCCCAAGATATGAGGCAGGGCATTCAGGGCAGAGGAATAGTGGGTGGACAGCACTCTCCTCTCTCCCCACGGGCAGCTGACCTGGCCGGTTACCAGAAAGGCTAATGTTGGAATCTCAGCCAGAGTCTGGACAAGGGTTTGGTCGATGTGTCTACCTCCAAGGCCAAAAGTCTGGATTGAGAGGGAGGGCAGGCTGGCCCAGCAGCTGGCCAAATTTCTCCAAACCCAACACATGGTTCGGGTGAAAACCTCATCTCTCTATCCTGCAGCACGGAGTGCAGTCACTGATGTCCAATATCTGCTAATATTAGTAAGAGGCTGAACCATATGAAATTGCCTTCTGTAGGTCTGTTAGCATCTTAGCAATTTCATATGGTTCACGGTTTAGCCTAATAACTCTGGGGATGTCATGTTCCCTAGGAGAGAGTAAACCCCCTGAAGGCCTGGACCTCTGTATCTCTAGCCAATCTTTCTTAGTTTCCCGCTTAGGACACAGCAGAATTATGGCTTTGGAGGGTATTGAGTAGATACTTCTTAACTGAACATCCAGGCAGGTGAGGTGGGGAATCTTAGGACCTGTCCTACACCCAAACTTCAAGAGTGGCTGTCCAGAGGACAGATTCCTTTAGGTCTCCTTACCTCTGGTCATCCTGGATAGAAGGATGGAACTTGGCTACAGGTTGTCATGGTACATGGTGCTAGGCTCTAAGATGGAAAGAGTTTGGTTTGGGCATTGAGAATTTCACTCCTTTTAGAAAAGGAGGCTTGAATCAGAAATGCCTTTGTCCAAGCCTGGTTTCATTTTACAGTGGGGGAGACAAAAGCCCAGAGACATCACCGCCTTAGCCAAGGTCACACAGCGGGAAAGGGGCCAGATCACCAGTTTTCTGACTCCCAGTCCCATGCTCTTCTGGCAGGCCTGGCAGCACCCAAGAACAAACTCTGCCCTGTCTGCCCCCTTCCAACTTCCTGGCTCGTGCTCTTACAGGCTCCCTAGCAAGACAGAAGGGGAATTGACTAAAGGATCAATAGCCCTCTCCTGCATGAAAAGAGCCCTGAGTCATGCCAGGGTTTCCAGGGAGGGGAGAGAGAGAGAGAGGGAGAGCGGCAGTCCTGGAAACCTGATCTCTCTCCAGGGCTGGGACCAGGCTGGAAAGGCGGGGGTGGACAGCTCGGTGATGATCTGGGTCACTGACAGTGCAGCCGGTACACAGTCGCTGCCAAGGGCGGGGTAAGGGAGGTGGGGGGGGGGGGGGCGGCGGCATGGGCCCAGAAGGTCTTGCTTACCCCAAGCATGAAGTCCTAGGGCAGGCACAGCCAGGTTCTCTCAGAATCACCCAATTATAGAATTCAGAAGGGCTATGAAAGGCTGGTTAGAAACAGCCTTGGGGCTGTCAGTGGATTCCTCCTCTCACACCCTGGGACCCCTCTCCAAAAGGCAGGTGGATGATTCTGGAAGCCTGCAGTTCCTAGGCTTCCTCAGCTGGCCCACAGCATGGTGAGGAGATGCCTGCTCCCACCTGTTGCCCCTGGCCCACCCATTGTGCCCCAGCTGCTCCCACCTGGAAGTTTGGAAAGCTTGGAGCTGACAACAGTGAGGGAGAGAAGGAAGATTCCGCCCCCCCCCAGCCCCCAGGGGAAACCATGCTGTCAAGAAGGCCCCTCCCTGTGTTGTGTGCGGCTGGGGGAACTGAGAAAGGATACTTCTGTGGGTCAGGAGTCTGGGAGTTGAGGGAGAGGAGTCCAGGAATCTAGGGGTCCTTTCTGGTATTGACTTCTCTCCCCAGCTTAGTATTAGAAAAACTCCAAAACTGAAACGCTGAAAAAAATAGTACAATGAACAACTCCAGACCCTTCACCGAGACTCACCGATCGTTAACATTTTGTATGCAAAGTACGTGCCCCCCCACATACTATTTTTGTTGAACCATTTGATACCCACTTACAACCCGTGGCCCCTAAATACTTTTGCATACTATCTAAGAACGACAATATTCTCCTCCATAACCATTATCAACACCAGTATGACATCTTCCACAATTAATAATGACATATCAACTCATATTTGTATTAAATTTTGTCCCATTGTCCTGGAATGTCTCTTATGGTCTTTTTTGTTTGTTTGTTTTTGACCCAAGATCCATTTAAGGTTTATTCATGGCCTTTGGCTATAATGTTTCTTCAGCTTCTTTACATCTCGCCTGGCTTCTGCCTCTCTGTCCTTCTCCCTTAGCGCGCAATTTCAGGGCTTCTGCTAATGACATTCACTTTTTTCAAGTCTCAGTCAGTTGTCATGCGGACTGGCTCCCATTCTAGATTTGTCTCGCGTCCCCTCGTGATTAGATTCCAGATGAGCATTTTTGAGAAGCATACAGGTGACATGGTTGCACGTCCCAGCGCCCCAGGAGGAGCTCAGGCTGGGTGGGCCCACCCCCGTGGACGTTTGGTTACTTGGTGAGGGCGCTCAGTGCTGAATCTCCCCATTGTACAGACAGGTTTTTCATTTTGCAAGGAGTCAGTAATCCATGAGGTGATAGGCGTTGAGATCAGCCTTTCACCCAATGGTTTGAACGTTCATTCGTAAGCCTGGCGCGAACCGGCTATAACAGGAGGGGCTGCAACCTGGTACACGTCAGGTACTGTCACTGCCTCCACCTTTCATTGGCTGGCATCTCTGTGCTAAGAGTTTTCCCTCCCTGTTCCACTTTAACTGTCAGAATGGACTCATGGCATCTTTTATTCCGTGTCTCACAGTCTATTACTGTTATTCTTTTCAATGCTCAGTGTGTCCTGAAATTGTGCTCTGGGAGTTTCCTGAAGCCCACTCGTGTGTCCTTTGGCCAGGCGCACGTTCTAGCTTTCTAGCATCCCATGATTCCCAGTCCCACACTTAGAACCCGCCGTCTCTCCGGGGAGCACTGCTTCCTGGGAGGGGGAAGTGGTACTTAGAAAGAAACATCTGGGCGCGAGATGTGTTCATCGCTACTGGGTAGCACTGCTTCTAGACTCTTCCAAGGAACAGACCTAGGAGATAAAGGATCACAGGGTTCTGTATTTCTGTCTCTCTTCTTCCACAGTGAAACCCTGATTCCCAGAGCTACCAGTAAGGTTACTCATCGGATGTATCCTACAATAAACAAAAAACCGTTCCCAATTAATGACACCAACAACCATGACTAATAACACAATGAGAAAGTAAAGTTCAAGATTTTTTTTTGTAGTTCTTTTTATCCTGAGAATATACATTCCACTAAGAGTCAAGGCATTAACTCAAAAAATTACTTGAATTAATTATTTTCTTTGTGGAGTAATCAAACTGATATTAAGTTAGGTTCATTGTTTCTGTTGTGGTCGGCTTTGGGCTTTACTGTTTTCTTTCTTTTGGATCTAATTGAACTTGTGAGTATGTAAAATATTTACCTGGTGCAAAACCCAAAACTGTCTAAGAAAGTATAATCAGGGACACCTGGGTGGCTCAGTCAGTTAAGCATCTGCCTTCGGCTCAGGTCATGATCCCAGCTTTCTGGGATCCAGCCCCATATCGGGCTCCCTGCTCAGCGGGGAGCCTGCTTCTCCCACTTGTACTCTTTCTCTGTTTCTCTATCAAATAAATAAATAAAATCTTTTTTTAAAAAAAGTATAATCAGTAAAGTTTCATTCCCATCTCTGTCTCCTCTACCTTGTTCCCACCCACCCTATGGGTAACCATTTAAATTAATTCCTGGTTTATCCTTTGTGTGTGTGAGTGTGCGTGTGCGTTTGCAAAAAACGATTCTTATTTCTCCTGCTTTCTCAACCTAAAGGTGACATACTATATGTACTCTTGCTTCTTGAATTTTCCATGTAACATATCCTAGAAATCACATCCTATCAGTTCACGGGGCTTCTACTTTTTTTGGCTGCATAGTATTCCATCATGTGGACGCACCGTTGTTCATTCAGCCAGTCTGTTAGAGATGAGCATTGGGTAGTTTCCAGTGATTTCCTTTCCTGCTACAAATATGCCTTAAAGAATCACCTTGTGCATATGTCTTCTTGTATCTGTGAATGTGCACTTTCTGGATAAATTCCTAGAAGCAGGACTGCTGGGTAACTGCATATGCTGTTCTGTTAGCTATTGCTAGCTTGCCCTCTGTAGGAGTTGTACTGGTTTGCACTTTGAGCACTGATTTTGCAACTTAGGTGGATTCTGCTAGAGGTGTTCTGAGCTGAGAGTTTCCCCGAGCCCATATCTGAGAGTCCCTGACTTCCCCCCCAGTAAACACACAACCTCACACTGCCCCTGCCCTAGTGATCTGGCAGGAAGTCAAGAGCGAAGGGGTCTCACTGATTCCATTCCAGCTCATCATCCTGAATTGTCCCAGAGCTTTCTGTACTTAACTTGGGAAATCAGAGCACAGAGAAGTGATGGGGCTGAAGACTTCAGCCTGAGACGAATTAAGAGTGGAGAAGGCAGTAGGGAGGAGGGATCCTTGGCCCTTGATGCCTAAATTGTCACCTCCCTTTTCTCTCCTTTGGCCTCTCCACTATCCCACCTGCCACCCACTCCCCAACACAAATTGGCTCGGAAGGCTCGAGCCCTTGGCTCTGGTCCTAACTGGATCTTGCCTGGTTTCCCTACTGAGCCCACACTCCTGTGGGCTGAACACAGAGGGCTGGCTTAAGGTGGAGGCAGAATTCAAAAGTCCCTGTCATTTCTCTTTTTAACGTGTGCAGAGGAAGTAAGTCAGTGGAGCAAGTCTGGCTCATACAAGGGAGAAAGGAGAGAGGAGACAGAGATGTTGGGAGAGGAAGCACAGAACATTCCACACAAGCCTTGGAGACTCCAGCCCCGGGGGCTGCTTTCTTTCTAGAACTGCTCTACTGAAGGGGGAAAGGGGAGAGGATGGCATCCCAGTTTGACCAAATACCAATGCGCCATGAGGGGAATCAACTGCACGTCTGAGGCGCAGGGACGGGGACTGGGAAGGGAGTAGTCTGGGGGTAGGCTGGGGGGAAGACATCAAAGGGGTGGAAGAATTCCTCCAGGGAAAGCAGTGAGGCCCCAGGGTAGGGCATTCCTCTTCAAGGTCAAACCAAACACCTGGGTCAACCTAAGCCAAATAGGATTCTTGAGGTCCTGGGCAGCCAGAAGGATCCCCTTCCTTTCCTCCCTCTAAAGCATCATGGATCTGGAAGGGCCTAAAAGGGCAGGGCTTATCCATGTCTTTGGGTGCTGGGGCCAAGACCAAGAACATAGACAAAAAAGAGAAAAGGGTCCATGAGTACTGAGAGAAGCCACATTCTTGAAATACAGGCAGTTGCCTGTGGAATGCTGAATAGCTGACAGGTGGCAGCTGAGTCTGGGCTGGGCCGAGTAGCCCCAGGGCCCCTCTTCCTCTGAAGACCCTCCAGCCAACGCTGGGGAAGAGTGGGACTCCCCAGTATCATTGCTCAGGGCCCCCCACCCCCTCCTTCATACCGCCTTACTTCTTCCAGCAGCCCACCTTGGGCAAACCAGCTGCTCTCCTTCTGCCCCTAACTGGGCCTTCCCATTTTGACTTTGTGCTGACACCAAGGACCAGAGCAGTCGGACAAATCTGACTCAGCCACTCCCTCCCACCATCACAGTGGGTGCAGGCTTTCCATTGTGCGGAGGGGAACCGAAGCCCACAGGGCAAGCGAGGCATCAGCCCGGATGAGGGTGATTCTCGGGCTCTCCCAAAATGTCACTTCCTCCTTTCAACAGACGTTGACCAAGCACCTTATAACGTGCTAGGTACTGCGAGTCCTGGGGCTAAGACCGTGCCTCCAGCCTCGAATCCAGACTTGCCCTTGAATCCAGCCAGGGACACGGAGGTGGCAGCGGGACGGGGAGGGGCTGGAGGCTGTGTGCAGGCCGGGAGGCAGCAAACCTGGGCAGGGCAGCTCGAGCGCCTCCCGCACGGAGTACTCACGGGGAGGCAGAGCCCGGAGGGGGGAGGGGGCGGGGGGCGGGGCCGAGCTGCCGGAGAGGCCGCGACGGGGCGGGGCGCCGGCCGCAAGGAGCCCAGGGGCCGCGGGTTTGCTGCAGCCCGGGCGGGAACCGACAGGAGGTGCCCCCGCCGCGCCCGCCCCGCGACTCCCGGCCTCGGTCGGGTGGGGGGGATGGGGGAGCCGGCTCCTCGGCGCGCGCTAGAGAGGGACCTGCTCCTCCGGGAGAAGCCCTCTCCGAACCCACCCGAATCTACCCCTAGTTAGAGCACTGAGAATAGCCAGGCCAACCGCTGGGATGGTGGGATTCTGGGCCCCCACGGTGGCAGGGCGCGCGGGGGGAGGAGTGTTTTCGGGGTTGTACCTCAGCAAGATGGTGGCAGGCAGGATGGGGCTCCCCAGCAGGAGCAAAGAAATGGATTCCCCTCCCCCTTTCCTACAGAACAAGGGCATGGATTCTGTCTTGGGTCCCCTGCCCGCTGGGGAAGGCCTCCTTCCATTCTCCACCAGAAGACAAGGAGGGAGAAGCTGCCTGGCCTCGGGGTGCAGTCAGATCAATCATCCAACGCCTCGAAATGAAAATTGGTTCCTGTTGCTTCCTGGGCCCCACTTAAGCTCTCCTCCAAGAGTCCTTTGCCCCCTTCTTTTCAGTTGCTAAGCTCCAACCTTTACCACCCTTCCAACCAAACCAGCTAGGGCAGAAGGCAGGTGCTTCCTCCTCCTCTTCCCCCCCCCCCCCCCCCCCCGCCCCGGCCAACTGAGCCCGCTGATCGGTCCGCTTCAGGCCCAGGACCCACCTCCCACAGCCCGCTCCCCATGCCACCACCCCTAAGCCATCGGAGCCACCACCTCTTCCTGCCCTCCTCCTCCTCCACCTTCGCCCAGCCAGCCCGTCCTGACCCTCTAGGCCCCTCTCCACGGCCTGTCCCAGCCTAGGACGACCCTGGTCTCTTCCCTTCCTTCCACGGAAAGAGGGCCGACGCTGAGGGGGCTGGAAGGGGCCTCGGAATAGGAAGGGCAAGAAGGGGCAGCCCTGGGGAGGAGCTCCAAGAAGGAGGGGAGGCCCTGCAGCCTCCCTGCCAGACACCCCACCCAGAGGAGGAGATGGCGCTGGAGCCCGGGATTCACTTCCCCTCCCCCGCCGCGTCAGTTGCGTGCCCGCGATTTCTCCATCTGACATCCCCCCTACCAGGCCAGCCGGCGCCGACACCGCGTCTGCAAGTTGTTGTAAGTCCGGCAGGAATGCCCGGGGGAGGTGCCTCTGGCCAGCAGAGTGCCCACTCGCTCCCAGGATGCGCAGGCCACTCCCGCGTGCCCCCCGCAGCTGGAGAGGAGCGGTGGGTCCTTCGGAGACGTGGGGGGGTGCGTGAGGCGGGCCTCGCCTTGGGGAGGGTGCCAGCCGGCCTCCTCCACCCCAAGAGCCAGCCAAGTATGCGAGGGAGCGAGCGTGTGCAGGAGAGCGGGAGGCACCATCCCAGCCTCATTTCCAGCTCTTCTGCAAGACTGCTGCAGCGGCCCAGGACGCTCGGGGACCCTCCCCAGGATGCCTGTGACCAACCCCCAGCCGCCCCACGCTCACCAGCCCCACAGGCACCAGCCTCGGAACGGCAAAGTTTCCAACTTCACCCCCTGCTCTTTCCTCCCCTTTGGGACCAGAGATGCGTGGGGCGGTGCCCTCAGAGACACTCATACAGTTGGTTCTTGACGCTCGGCACACACTCAACAACAGCGGGCGAGGGAACTCCCAGCTTTTTCCACAGCTAATTATAGACGGGAAAGTCTGAGGATATTTTGCAAGCGACAGAGAAACTGCTGAGGTTTCTCTACAAAGCTAAAGAAATTTAATTTGTGCACTCCCCTTCCCCACCCCTCAACTTCTCCTACCTCCGCCCACCCCCCGGTGAGCCCCTCTCCCCGTCCCTCCTTGCAGCCCCTCCCTCCTGCTGAAAATTTCTTACTCGGTTCTTTTCTTTTTTTTTTTT